>NC_041215.1:63931195-63976148 GCF_002837175.3 Physeter macrocephalus
CCTTGCTATTGTTTTCTTTCTTTCTATTTCCGTTATTTCTGCTCTGATCTTTATGACTTCTTTCCCTCTGCTAACTTTGGGTTTTGTTTTTTCTTCTTTCTCTAGTTCCTTTAGGTGTATGGTTAGATGGTTTATTTGAGATTTTTCTAGTTTCTTGAGCTAGGGTTGTATAGCTATAAACTTCCCTCTTAGAACTGCTTTTGCTGCATCCCATAGGTTTTGGATCGTCATGTTTTCATTTTCATCTGTCTCTAGGTATTTTTTGATTTCTTCAGTGATCTCTTGGTTATTTAGTAACATATTTTTTAGCCTCCATGTGTTTGCGTTTTTTACGTTTTTTTTCCCTGTAATTGATTTCTAGTCTCATAGCATTGTGGTCAGAATAGATGCTTGATATGATTTCTATTTTCTTAAATTTACTGAGGCTTGATTTGTGACCCAAGATGTGATCTATCCTGGAGAATGTTCTGTGTGCACTTGAGAAGAAAGTGTAATCTGCTGTTTTCCAATGGAATGTCCTGTAAATATCAATTAAAGCTATCTGGTCTATTGTGTCATTTAAAGCTTGCGTTTCCTTATCAATTTTCTGTTTGGATGATTTGTCCATTGGTGTAAGTGAGGTGTTAATGTCCCCAGGTCCTTTCTCTCTGTCTTCTCTTTCTGGGACCCCTATAATGCTAATGTTGTTACATTTAATGTTCCCAGAGGTCTCTTAGGCTGTCTTCATTTCTTTTTATTCTTTTTTCTTTATTCTGTTCCACAACAGTGAATTCCACCATTCTGTCTTCCAGGTAACTTATCCGTTCTTCTGCCTCAGTTTTCTGCTATTGATTCCTTCTAGTGTATTTTTCATTTCAGTTATTGTATTGTTCATCTCTGTTTGTTTGTTCTTTAATTCTTCTACGTCTCTGTTAAACATTTCTTGCATCTTCTCGATCTTTGCCTCCATTCTCTTTCCAAGGTCCTGGATCATCTTCACTATCATTTTTCTGAATTCTTTTTCTGGAAGGTTGCCTATCCACTTCATTTAGTTGTTTTTCTGGGGTTTTATCTTGTTCCTTCATCTGGTACATAGCCCTCTGCCTTTTCATCTTTTCTTTCTTTCTGTGAATGTGGTTTTTCTTCCACAGGCTGCAGGGTTGCAGTTCTTCTTGCAAAAGATTTCTGTGCATTAATTTTGTATCCTGCTACTTTACCAAATTCATTGATTAGCTCTAGTAGTTTTCTGGTAAGAGTCTTTAGGATTCTCTATGTAGAGTATCATGTCATCTGCAAACAGTGACAGCTTTACTTCTTCTTTTCCAATTTGGATTCCTTTTAAGTCTTGTTTTTGTATCCATTTAACAAGCCTGTGTCTGTTGGTTGGAGCATTTAATCCATTCACGTTTAAGGTTTCCAATTTGGATTCCTTTTATTTCTTTCTTTTGTCTGACAGCTGTGGGTAAAACTTCCAAAACTATGTTGAATAATAGTGGGGAGAGTGGGAAAACTTGTCTTGTTCCTGATCTTAGTGGAAATGGTTTCAATTTTTCACCATTGAGAATCATGTTGGCTGTGGGTTTGTCATATATGGCCTTTATAATGTTGAGGTAAGTGCCCTCTATGCCTACTTTCTGGAGGGTTTTTTTCAAAAATGGGTGTCGAATTTTGTTGAATGCTTTTTCTGCATCTATGGAGATGATCATATGGTTTGTTTCCTTCAATTTGGTAATATGGTGTATCACATTGATTGATTTGCGTATATTGAAGAATCCTTGCATTCCTGGGATAAACCCCACTTGATCATGGTGTATGATCCTTTTAATGTGCTGTTGGATTCTGTTTGCTAGTATTTTGTTGAGGATTTTTGCATCTATGTTCATCAATGATATTGGCCTGTAGTTTTCTTTCTTTGTGACATCTCTGTCTGATTTTGGTATCAGGGTGATGGTGACCTCGTAAAATGAGTTTGGCAGTGTTCCTCTGTCAGCTGTAGTTTGGAAGAGTTTGAGAAGGATAGGTGTTAGCTCTTCTCTAAATGTTTGACAGAATTCGCCTGTGAAGACATCTGGTCCTGGGCTTTTGTTTGTTGGAAGACTTTTTATTACAGTCTCAATTTCAGTGTTTGTGATTGGTCTGTTCATATTTACTATTCCTGGTTCAGTCTCGGAACGCTGTGGTTTTCTAAAAATTGGTCCATTTCTTCCAGGTTGTCCATTTTATTGGCATATATTTGCTTGTAGTAATCTCTCATGATCCTTTGTATTTCTTCAGTGTCAGTTGTTACTTCTCCTTTTTCATTTCTAATTTTATTGATTTGAGTCTTCTCCCTTTTTTTCTTGATGCGTCTGGCTAGCGGTTTATCAATTTTGTTTGTCTTCTCAAAGAAGCAGCTTTTAGTTTTATTGAACTTTGCTATTGTTTTCTTTCTTTCTATTTCCGTTACTTCTGCTCTGATCTTTATGATTTCTTTCCTTTTGCTAACTTTGGGTTTTGTTTTTTCTTCTTTCTCTAATTACTTTAGTTGTAAGGTTAGGTTTTTTATTTGAGATGTTACTTGTTTCTTGAGGTTTGTATTGCTATAAACTTCCCTCTTAGAACTGCTTTTGCTGCTTCCCATAGGTTTTGGGTCATCGTGCTTTCATTGTCATTTGTTTCCAGGTATTTTTTTTATTTCCCCTTTGATTTTTTCAGTGACCTCTTGGTTATTTAGTAGTGTATTGTTTAGCCTCCATGTGTTTGTGGTTTTTGCAGATTTTTTCGTGTAATTGATATCTGGTCTCCTAGTGTTATGTTCGGAAAAGACACTTGATATGATTTCAATTTTCTTGAATTTGCTAAGGCTTTATTTGTGACCCAAGATATGATCTTTCCTGGAGAATGTTCTATGAGCACTTGAGAAGAATGTGTATTTTGCTGTTTTGGATGGAATGTCTTATAAATATCAATTAAGTCCATCTTGTTTAATGTATCATTTAAAGCTTGTCTTTCCTTATTTATTTTCATTTTGGATGATCTGTCCATTGGTGATAGTGTGGTGTTAAAGTCCCCAACTATGATTGTGTTACTGTCGATTTCTCCTTTTATGGCTGTTAGTATTTGCCTTATGTATTGATGTGCTCCTATGTTAGGTGCATAAATATTTACAATTGTTATATCTTTGATCATTATGTAGTGTCCTTTGTCTCTTGTAATAGTCTTTATTTTAAAGTCTATTTTATCTGCTATGAGAATTGCTACTCCAGCTTTGTTTTGATTTCAGTTTGCATGGAATATATTTTTCCATCCCCTCACTTTCAGTCCGTATGTGTCCCTAGGTCTGAAGTGGGTCTCTTGTAGACAGTATATATATGGGTCTTGTTTTTGTATGCATTCAGCGAGCCTGTGTCTTTTGGTTGGAGCATTTAATCCATTCACACTTAAGGTCATTACCAGTATGTATGTTCATATTACCGTTTTCTTAATTGTTTTGAGTTTGTTATTGTAGGTCTTTTCCTTCTCTTGTGTTTCCTGCCTAGAGAATTTACTTTAGCATTTGTTGTAAAGCTGGTTTGGTGGGGCTGAATTATATTAGCTTTCGCTTATCTGTAAATGTTTTAATTTCTCCGTTGAATCTGAATGAGATCCTTGCTGGGTAGAGTAATCTTGGTTGTAGGGTTTTCCCTTTCATCACTTTAAATATGTCCTGCCACTCCCTTCTGGCTTGCAGAGTTTCTGCTGAAAGATCAGCTACTAACCTTATGGGGATTCCCTTGTATGTTATTTGTTGTTTTTCCCTTGCTGCTTTTAATATTTTTTCTTTATATTTAATTTTTGATAGTTTGATTAATATGTGTCTTGGCGTTTTTTTCTTTGGATTTATCCTGCATGGTACTCTGCGCTTCGTGGACTTAACTATTTCCTTTCCCATATTAGGGAATTTTTCAACTATACTCTCTTCAAATATTTTCTCAGTCCCTTTCTTTTTCTCCTCTTCTTCTTCTGGGACCCCTGTTATTCGAATGTTGGTGCATTTAATGTTGTCCCAGAGGTCTCTGAGACTGCCCTTAATTCTTTTCATTCTTTTTTCTTTATTCTGCTCTGCAGTAGTTATTTCCACTGTTTTATCTTCCAGGTCACTTATCCATTCTTCTGCCTCATTTATTCTCCTATTGATTCCTTCCAGAGAATCTTTAATTTCATTTATTGTGTTGTCATCATTGTTTGCACTTTACTTCTTCTAGGTCCTTGTAAAACGTTTCTTGTTTTTCCTCCATTCTATATCCAAGATTTTGTATCATCTTTACTATCATTACTCTGAATTCTTTTTCAGGTCGACTGTCTATATCGTCTTCATTTGTTTGGTCTGGTGGGTTTTTACCTTGCTCCTTCATCTGCTTTGTCTTCTCATTTTGCTTAACTTACTGTGTTTGGGATCTTCTTTTTGCAGGCTGCAGGTTCGTAGTTCCTGTTGTTTTGGTGTCTGCCCCCAGTGGCTAGGGTTGGTTCAGTGGGTTGTGTAGGCTTCCTGGTGGAGGGGACTGGTGCCTGTGTTCTGGTGGATGAGGCTGCATCTTGTCTTTCTAATGGGCAGGACCATGTCCGGTGGTGTTTTTGGGGTGTCTGTGACCTTATTATGATTTTAGGCAGCATCTTTGCTAATGGGTGGTTTTGTGTTCCTGTCTTGCTAGTTGTTTGGCATACAGTGTCAAGCACTGTAGCTTGCTGGTCATTGAGTGGAGCTAGGTCTTAGCATTGAGATGGAGATCTCTGGGAGAGCTTTTGCCGTTTGATACTATGTGGACCTGGGAGGTCTCTGGTGGACCAATGCCCTGAACTCGGCTCTCCCACCTCAGAGGCACAGGTCTCATACCCGGTCGGAACACCAAGACCCTGTCAGCCACACGGCTCAGGAGAAAAGGGAGGAAAAAAAGAAAGAACAAAAATAAAATAAATTAAAGTTATTAAAATAAAAAATAGAAATAATTATTAAAAAAATTTTTTAAATTAAAAAGTATTAGAAAAAAGAAAAGAAAAAAAGAGAGCAACCAAACCAAAAAACACATCCACCAATAATAGCAAGTGCTAAAAACTATACTAAAAAACAAAAACAAAAACGGACAGACAGAACCCTAGGACAAATTGTAAAAGTGAAGCTATGCAGACAAAATCACACAAAGGAGCATACACATACACACTCACATAAGGAGACAAAGGAGAAAAATATGTATATCGTTGCTCCCAATGTCCACCGCCTCAATTTTGGGATGATTTGTTGTCTATTCTGGTATTCCATAGATGCAGGGCACATCAAGGTGATTGTGGAGATTTAATCCGCTGCCTCTGAGGCTGCTGGGAGAGATTTCCCTTTCTCTTCTTTGTTCACACAGCTCCTGGGGTTCAGCTTTGGATTTGGCCCTGCCTCTGCATGTAGGTTGCCTGAGGGCATCTGTTCTTTGCCCAGACAGGAGGGGGTTAAAGGACTGGCTGATTAGGGGGCCCTGGCTCACTCAGGCAAGGGGGAGGGAGAGGTACAGAATGCTGGGAGAGCCTACGGCGGCTGAGGCTGGCATGATGTTTCAAGAGCCTGAGGCACACCATGTGTTCTCCCGGGGATGTTGTCCCTAGGTCACGGGACCCTGGCAGTGGCAGGCTGCACAGGCTCCCAGGAGGGGAGGCGTGGGTAGTGACCTGTGCTTGCACACAGGCTTCTTTGGTGGCGGCAGCGGCAGCCTTAGCGTTTCATGCCCGTCTCTGGTGTCCGCACTGATAGCCGCAGCTGGCACCCATCTCTGGAGCTCGTTTAGGCAGCACTCTGAATCCCCTCTCCTCACGTACCCCAAAACAATGGTCTCTTGCCTCTTTGGCAGCTCAGACCTTTTTCTGGACTCCCTCCTGGCTAGCTGTGGTGCACTAATCCCTTCAGTCTGTGTTCATGCAGCCAACCCCAGTCCTCTCCCTGGGATCTGACCAAAGCCTGAGCCTCAGCTCCCAGCCCCCGCCCGCCCCGGCAGGTGAGCAGACAAGCCTCTCGGGCTGGTGAGTGCTGGTTGGCACCGATCCTCTGTGCGGGAATCTCTCCACTTTGCCCTCCACACCCCTGTTGCTGCGCTCTCCTCCGTGGCCCCAAAGCTTCCCCCCTCCACCACCCGAAGTCTCCTCCCATGAAGGGGCTTCCTAGTGTGTGGGAATCTTTCCTCCTTCACAGCTCCCTCCCAGAGGTGCAGGTCCCATCCCTATTCTTTTGTCTCTGTTTTTTCTTTTTTCTTTTGTCCTACCCAGGCACATGGGGAGTTTCTTGCCTTTGGGGAAGTCTGAGGTCTTCTGCCAGTGTTCAGTAAGTGTTTTGTAGAAGTTGTTCCACATGTAGATGTATTTCTGATGTGTTTGTGGGGAGGAAGGTGATCTCCACGTCTTACTCCTCCACCATCTTGAAGGTCTCTCCTAGTAACTGGTCTTCTTTTCAGTTTTCTATTTCTTCCTAATTAATCTTGGTTGGTTGTATGTTTATAAGAATTTTTCCATTTTTTTGTAGGTTGTCTAGTTTGTTTCCATATAGTTGTTCATAGTAGCTTCTTATCCTTTGTATTTTTGTGGTGTTGTAATAGCCCCTAATTGACTTATAATTTGTTGGGTTTTGTCCTTTTCTTTATTCCTTCATTAGTATAGTTTGCCAATTTTATCTTTTCATAGAAGCAACCCTTAGTTTTATTAATCTTTTCTATTTTCCTATTCTCTATTTCTTTTATATCTGCTGTAATCTTTATTTCCTTTTTTCTGCTAACTTTGGGCTCAGTTTATTGTTCTTTTTCTGGATCCTTGAGGACAGGTTATTTGAGATTTTGTTTCTTACTGTAGACATGTATTGCTATGAACTTCCCTCTTAGACTACTTTGCTGCATCCCATAAGTTTTGCTGTTTTCCATTTTTGTTTGTCTCAAAACACATTTTAATTTCCCCTTAATTTCTTCTTTAATCCTTTTTTTGTTCAGTACAGTGTTGTTTAATATCCATGCATTCATGTGTTTTCCAGCTTTTCTCCTGTTATTTTTAGTTTCAAACCATTGCAGCCAGACAATACTTGGTATGATTTTAATCTTCTTGAAATTGCTAAGACCTGTTTTGTCACCTACCATGTAGCCTATCCTAGAAAATGTTCTTGTGTGCTTGAGAAGAATGTTGTCAGATAGAATGTTCTTTATATGTCTGTTAGATTCATTTGAGCTATAATGTAGTTAAAATCTGATGTTTCTTCATTTAATCTCTGTCTGTATGATTTATTCATTGTCGAGAGTGTGGTATTAAGGTCTCCAAGGGTTATTGTATTGCTGTTTATTTCTCCTTTTAACTGTGTTAGTTTTTGCTTTTTGTATATGAGTGCTCCAATGTTGGGTGCATAAATATTTATCATTGTAATCTTCTTGATGGATTGATCCCTTTATCATTATATAATGAAATTTTTCTCTTTTTTACCATTTTTATTTTAAAGTTTGTTTTGTCTAAGTATACCTAACTCTGCTTTCTTTTTTTGGAGGGGGTAGGATGAGACTGTTACCATTTTCTCAAAGTATCTTTTTCTATTCTTTTATTCCTTATGTGTCTTTAAGGCTAAAGTGAGTCTCTTGAAGGCAGCATTTTTTTGTATCTTATTTTTTTTATCCATTCAGTCATTCTATGTCTCTTGACTGCAGAATTTGTGTTTAAAGTAATCCATTTATGTTTAATTATTGATAGATAAGGACTTACTATTCCATTTTTGTTAATTGTTTTTGACTGTATTGTAGATCTGCTGTTCCTTGTTTCTTATCCTGCTGTCTTTTTTTTTGTTTTGATGAGGTTTTCTTGTTGTTGTTTTTGGGTTTTGTTTTTTTTGTATCAGTATGCATTGACTTTTTAAAATCATGTTCTTTTGTGTAATAACTACAGGTATTTTTTCCCCTTGTGGAAACCATGAGGCTTACATAAAATACCTTAAAACTGATAACACCTATTTGAAACTGATAACTACTTAATTTGAATAGAATTCCTAACTCTTAAACTTTACTTCTTCTTCCCTCACATTTTAGATTATTATATTACAGTTTATATATTTTATGTTGTATATCCAATAACAGATTATTGTAGTATGGTTATTTTTACCAAGACTTTTTTAACTTTTAAACTAGGGTTTAAGTGGGTTACACACAATCATTATCAGTTTATAGATTTGAAATTTTGCTATACATTTTCATTACCAGTGAGTTTTATGCTGCTTTATGTTTTTATGATGATAATTAGTGTCATTTTATTTCCACTGTAAGGACTTTAGCATATTTGTGAGACAGGTCCAATGGTGATAAACTCCCTGAGCTTTTGTTTGTTTGGGAAAGTCTACCTCCTTTAATTCTGAAGGACAGCTTTGCCATGTATAGAATTCTTGATTAACTTTTTAATTCTTTCAGTAATTTGGATATATCATACAATTCTATTCTTGCTTGAAATGTTTCTGTTAAGAAATTCACTGATTGTTTTACGGGGTTTACTTACATGTAACTTTTGTCTTTTCTCTTGTGGCTCTTAAAGTTCTTTGCCTTTGACTTTTGACAACTTGATTATAATGTATGTCAGTGTAGCTCTATTCAGGTTCAGCCCATTTGGGGAGTTGGGGGCCTTATGAATCTGGATGTCCATTTCTCTCCCAGGTTTGGGAAATTTTCAGCCACTGTTGCTTTAAATATACTTTTGGTCCCTTTCTCTTTCTCTTCTCCTTCTTGAATTTCTGCAATGTGGATATTAGTTTTTTAATTATATCCCATAAGTCCTGTAGGCTTTCTTCACTCTTCTTCATTCTCTTTTATTTTTGCTCTTCTGACTGGATAGTTTCAAATGCCCTGTCTTCTAGATCACTGAATGTTTTCTCTGTGGTCAAGTTTACTTTTGAAGCTCTCTATTGAGCTCTTCAGTTCACTTATTGTATTTTTCAGCCCTAGAATTTCTGGGATTTTTAATGGCTTTATTTCTTTGTTGACGCTCTCATTTTGTTCATGCATTGTTTCCGAATTTCATGTTGTCTTTCTGTGTGTCTTTATAGTTCACTAAGTTTAGGAGGATTCTCTGAATTGCTTTTTTTGACATTTAATAGGTCTCCATTTCTTTAGGGACAGTTATTTAAGCTTTATTAATTTCCTATGGTGTCATGTTTACATGATCTTTCATGATTTTTGATTTCTTACATTGGTATCTGTGCATTTGAGTAAGTAATATCTTCTTCCAGATGTTATGGGTTTGCTTTGGCAGAGACAGTTCTTCACCAGTCAGCTCAATTTGTATTTCTGGAGAGTCAGCTGATAACATCCTTGGGCAGATGGGGCTTGCTATCATTGTCTATTATTGGGTGTGGCCACTGCCCAAGCTCCAATTTTGGAGGAGTTGCCACTGGCTGAGAAAAGGTAAATAGGACTTCTGGCTCAATTCCTGTATAGGATGGGCTCCACAGTTGCCAGGGCTCTTTGGTATATCTTCCTAGATGGTAGAGACAATACTATACTTACAGTAGGTGGAGCTGTGAAGTAGCTTCCTTGCCCTGACAGAGTAGAAGAACTGACCCCAGGACCCACATGGCTTGTTCTTGGGGGCCCAAATAAGGCAAACTATGCGCTGAATTTCCTGGCCATATGGGGTCCTTGGTTTGGGGGTTTTTTTTTTTTTTAGATGTGGCAAGTCATGGGCTGTGCTGTCTGTTCAAGTGCCATTGTAAGCAGGGCTGTGAATGAACTATGCAGCTTCCCTTATGCTCTGGTTAGATTCCCTGGGTGGGATAGGCTAAAAGCTGTATTCAGCAATGGGTGAGGCTCTGAATTAGTTTCCTTGCCCAGGCAGAGCAAGAGAACTAGCTCCAAGGTCAGTAAGTCTCTTTGTTTGTGGTCTTAACTCAAGCTGACCCAGGCCTCAGGTTTCCTGGCTGAACAGGGATGTTGGCCTTACTCTGCAGATAATCAGGTCTGCCTGCTGGACTCTGTCAGTTTTTATGGTCAGGCAGATCAAGTAGCTATACTTAGCAGTGGGTGGAACTAGAAATTAGCTCCCTGCCTAGGTGGAATAGGAGGGCAGCTCCTATTAAGCAGCTCCCCAGGTGTTCTTGATCAGTCTTTCTAGTTGCGAGGGACCAGGAGCTATATTCAGCAGTAAAAAGGGTTATGAATTAGCTCCTCTTCCTGGGTGGAGTAGGGGAACCAACTCCAAGCCTGGCAAGCCTCTTGTTTGTGGTCCTGACTCAAGCCAAGCTATTCCTCAATTTCCCTGGCAAATGGCTTTGCTCTGTGGACAATACTCTAGCATTGCTGGGCTACAAACTTTTCAGGTGTCTTGGCCAGCCTTTCTGGTCGGATGTGGCCAGTAGCTATACTCAGCAGAGGACCAGGCTATGATTCAGCTCCCCTGCCTGGGAAGGGGCAGACTAGTGTCCGGGGCTGACATGACTCTTCATTAACAACTCAAATCAGGCAGACATGCACCCCACCACGTTCCCTGGTCAACTGCACACTGACTTGGTTCTGCTGATGAGCAAATCTGCTGATTGGGATTGCTACTTGGGCACTGTAGGTAAGAGCATAGTCTGCCAAGATCTGAGTGCTGATTGTTGCAAGCCCCTAGTCCCTTCTCCATCACAATCAGATTCACAGTGGTCAAGTCCACAAGCAGATTTCCCTACAATTTCTTTGGGATGAGACTGGGGTGAGGATTCCCAAGAAATGACCCACAGTGCTAGGGAAGCTAGATGTCTACTCCAGGCTCTCTTTTCCCACGGAAGAATCTGAAGGCTGAGGGGAGACCTTTCATTGTTGTGCTCTGCTGATCTGAGGAAGAGCAATGCAGTGTGTAGCCATTCTTCTTACCCTTCTAATGTGGTGGGTCTTGGTCTCTGTGGTGTAGGAAGTGCTTCAACCTCACCCTCATGTTCTAAGGTCTTCTCAGTGGTGTCTTGTCCATGAATAGTTGTTAGTTCTTCTTGTGAGGAGGAGTGAGGTCAGGAATAACCTATATTGCTATCTTGGTGATGTCACCTGGTTTTTATTTAGTTATCATTCTCATTTTTCATGTATGTCAACATCTAATCTAATCTTGCATACAATAATCACAGTTCGGAACATGCTTGAGAATGATGTTATTTGAGGCCATATTAAGTTTTTGCAGCAAGTGACGAAAGCTAATGTGGCCTAGGCCTTATTGAGTACTAAAATAAGAGGGAAACAATCTTTGTTTTGCAGTATTACAGATTGCAAGAGTGTGCAAAGAATAAGGCTTCATGTGTAAGGACAAATTGGCAAAGAGATTCTCAGTCAAAAGTCAGAATGCATACTTCCTTCTCTGATTTTTCTCCTTTCCTTATTCTCATTTTGCAACTTCCTTGAACATACTCCTCTACAGATGGCTCCATTTTCTTCCCACCCAAGCCAATTGTACATTTCTGAAAAGATAGACATCACAGCTTTTATTTCTTGTTACCCACCATTGCTCAGTGAAAGTTACTCACAGCCATACGTGGTGCATAATAGGTGTTGAAGAAATATTCACAAAAATTAGCAAATGCTTCTCCATTTCCTGAAGATGGTACCATCTTTCAAGAAATTCTCAACACATTTCATATGAATCTGTGGTATTCTAAAATCATCTTTTTGTGAAAAAATTATCCTCTCAAGCCTTGTTTCCCATGAGCAGGGCCCAAACACGCACATTAATGAAGATTGTGGGTATGGTTGCAGGTAAAAGGAGTTTCTAGAAAACACTTCCATAAAGCAGGGGGTTCCCAAGTAAGCAACCCAGCAAAACATCCCCCCAAACTCGAAAACAGATGAAGTTGCCACCCTGTCATTTTAACACCACAATAGCAAGGCATTACAACTCCTTAGCTATAGCCGATGAACTATCACATTGTTGAGAGAAGAGATTTAATAAATGTCCTATTAGAGCTAGCAATTAGATTTTCTTCACTTTCCCCTTTATCCCAGATCTGTTCTCATTGGTCTTTCCCCAACTTTATTCTCTCTCCTTTTGAAATCTTTGCTTCTATGTACTAGCCTCATGATTGATTCATTTGCCCTGGCTCTGTTAGTTCATATTATCATAAACACTATTTTTTGAGTGTTCGTATGTGTGTCTGTGTCTCTACATCTAAAAAAATCATCTAAAAAACAACTATTAGCTCTTTAAAAATATGTAGAATGCATATAGAAAATTTGGACTTTAGATTTCCTTGGTTTGGCAGTGTTTTTAAGTTTGGAAGATTTTATGTAACAATCCATAGTTCTGAATTATCTTGAAAATTTGGCAGCATGGAGTCATCATTTTTGTAGGGCAGTAATCAGCTGGAAATGAGTAACAGCTGCCTCCTTAAATTGGACACTTTTCAGTATGCCTCATTCCCCACTACTGCCTCTTACACTACCCTCAGCCTAGCTGATTTATTTAAGTGTAAGAGCCCTAGATTAGATAAAGCTGCCAAGTAAGGCAGGTACTACAGGAAAGTTCAGCAGCATTTAAGATACATCCATTCAGCATCTACTACAAAGGGAGGGAAAAAAATATGTATTAGATATCAAGTATGTGCCAAGTGATCCCTGCTATCAAATAGCTCACAGTCTAGAAGGAGATATAGCCAAGGAAACAAATAACCCAAAATACAATAAGATGCACACTAAGACCCAGGTAAGAAACAGGTTCTCGTTTGCAACCAGAATTCCTCTAGACAGGCACTGGCAGGGTGATTCCAGAATCAGATATAAACTCAGGCATGGGACTCTTCATTCAGGACAGAGCTCCAAAAACTACATAAGATTGTCATTGCGAGGCACGAATGAGGATTATTACCTCATTCCTCCATACCTCAATTTTTTCATCTGTAAGTGGGGATAATAACCTAACAGCCTCTCATTAAGTTGCTCTAAAAATTAAATGAGGTGATGTATTAATGTTAAGCCCTTAGAGAATGTTTGCATGTATTAAATGGCTTATAAATGCTAGTTATTATAACTAAATAAAGGCTCTAAGGTAGGAACTTGATTATGGTGGCAGTGGTGAGGTGAGGGAGTATGGGTATAGGAGACCAACATTTAGTTACAGGGAACATGCACAGAGCTCAGTGACTGTATCCAGACAAAAGAGACTATATAGACCTTGCAGCAATAAAGAGCTCCTGGCCCAGGACTCATATTACCCTGAGAGTACCCTTTGCAATTTTGTATGGCTCTGTTCTTTAAAAGCAGGATGGCACTTCCTTTTTGATGTTTCCTAGCACCTGCTACAAGCTTGGCTTTTAGTAAATCACTAGTAAATGGTTATTGAGGAAAGTAATGAACACGTGAGGAAACTTGAAAGTAGATTAATATCAGAATTTTGGTAATGGCAGAGCTGAGCATAGAGATGAGGTTAAAGGGCCCCAGCTGGGTGACCTAACAGTTCTATGGGCAAAGAATATGTAATACAATTCCTGAGTACTCAAAATTTGGGGGCACTTGTATCACCTGTGTGTATTGTCCAGCAATTAGCAAAGTCAACCCTGTCTTTCATACTGTCTAAGATGTTCCTCAGACTACCAATCTTTCCTTTTCAAATTAGGGTCTATTTAGGAAGAACATGGTTATTTAAATATGAATAAATTTACTGTTTGGCAAGGAAGAAGCAAACCACTAAAATAAATAGAGCAGCAGCTTCTGTCTCTTCTCTGCCCTTCTTGTCCCATTTTTGACTGGCAGAGAGGAGAGGCAGGGCCATCATGTGGCCAAGAGAGACAGAGTAAGACCTTTTGGACAAACAAACCTTGCCTGCCTGGGAAATTGGCCCACTGCTGTTGAAAGGCCAATTTTTTCATGATAAGTGCTTTTACCCAACATTGTTGCAACTCTTATCCAGTGTACACTGCCCTATGGCATGAACTCCTGTCCCGTTTTTTGCTGCTGCCAACTTACCCTCTGGAGCCAACAGCCTGTTTACCAGACATGGGATTAGGGACTGAGAAATTCCAAAAGTTGGAGACATGGTCCCTGAGCACAGTCCCTTAGCTCATTTCCCTTGAAAGCCTTAGGTACATAATAAGATTAGCTACTGCAGTGCCCAACTCTCTACAAACCTCTCCTCTCCCAAACTCCCTATGCTATAAGAGAAGAGGAAATTTGGAAAGAATTGTTTTAACCAAGAAACTTTCCAAGAAGAAAAACTTTTCTGCTTCTTATATTCTCTTTATCTTGAGTAACTCCTGTCATCTTCAACTCTTTACCTGATTAAGGCCAAATTGTTTGCAAGTGAGACTGGCAGCCGCACAATTATGAGGATTCAATGGCACTTGAAATATTACCTATGACTCCTTCCCTCTTTACTCAAACTCTGGGTTCTAAGGCATTGGTTCTCAAATTTAGCACCCATCAGAATTGTATGGAGGGCTTGTTAAAACCCAGATTGCTGGCTCCACAAAATGCCTCCCCATCCAGAATTTCCAATTCTATATGTCTGAAATGCAACTTAATAATCTTCATTTTTAATAAGTTGCCAGGTGATACTGATATCATTGATCTAGGGGCCACATGTTGAGAACCACTGCCCTAAGGTATGACTCAGTCTAAAAACTTAATCACTAAGCACTAGAGAAAATTCATGCTGTGTAAGAGTATAAAGATTCCAGATGAAATCTTCTGGAAACAAAGACCTATGTTATATGAAGAGTATTCAGCTGGATACTGATCAGTGCATGTATGTGAGGAAACTACCCAAAGCTGGATAAAGAACAACCTGAAAGGATGAGAGGTAGCTGCTCTTGGTCTTCATACAGGGCCAGAAATAATGCCTATTTCTAAGGTTGAAAACTGATAATTCATGGGGCATTGGGTAAAGTACATAGAAGAGTCTTGCCTCAGTATTGGGGAATAATGATCCCCAGGCAGAGCATAGCTCCAGGCCCACCTAACAAATTTTAGCAAGAACCAAAAGAACTAAAGTGTTTCCAAGTAACAACTGCAACCTAGAACCAAGTTTAGAAATATTTTAAAGAATACAACAATATCTAGCATTCACTAAGGTAAAATTCAGTGTGTGACATCCAATAAAAAAATTACCAGAATTATAAAGAAGCAAGAAAATATGACCTATAATGAGAAGAAAAATCAGTGAATTGAAACTATCCCAGAATTGACACATATATTTGAATTAGCAGACAATGACATTGAAGCAGTTATTTTAACTGTATTCCATATAGACAAAACCTTGAGACATGGAAGATTTTTGTAAAAAAAAAAAAAAAAATATATATATATATATATATATATACTGGTTTTGAATTAAAATTCTGGAGGTAAAGAAATCTACATGTGAGATGAAAAATACGTTAAATGGGGTTAATGGCAGATTGTACATTGCAGAAGAAAAGATTAGTGAACATGAAATAGAAACCCTCGAAAATGTAGAATGAAAAGAGAATTATAAAAAAAAATACACAGAGCATCAAGGAACTGTGGGACATCAGGTGGCCTAATATATGTGTAATTGAAGTCTCCAAAGGAAAGGAGAAGAGCATAGGAAACTAAAAGATTGAAGAAGTAATAAAAAATATCCAAATTTGATGAAAATAATATATTCACAGATTCAAGAGCTCAACAAACCCCAAGAAAAACAGCAACAACAAAATACACCAAGGTGCATCATAATCAAATGCTTAAAAGCAGTGATAAAAACACAATCTTAAAACCAATCAGAAGGGTAAAAAAAAAATCATTCTAGACAGAACAAAGATAAGGATGGCATCAGATTACTCATAGGAAAAATGCAAACAAGATAGTGGAGCAAGAAAAATGTCAACTTAGAATTCTATACTTGGTGAAAACGTCTTTCAAAACTGAAGACAAAATACTTTTTCAGACATCGAAAAGCTGAGAGAATTCATCACCAGCA
Organism: Physeter macrocephalus; assembly: GCF_002837175.3. Taxonomy (NCBI): domain Eukaryota; kingdom Metazoa; phylum Chordata; class Mammalia; order Artiodactyla; family Physeteridae; genus Physeter; species Physeter macrocephalus. The sequence continues at coordinate 63,947,069 of NC_041215.1, forward strand.
GACCCACAGTAAAAGAATTGTTAAAGAAAGGAAAAAATGTTAAACAACAGAAGGAAAATAATATCAGATGAAAGTTTGGCTCTACATGATGGAAAGAAAAGCACTGGAAATGGTAACTACATAGGTAAGTATATAATACTTTTCAACTATTATTTTCAAATTATAAACTTACCAGCTAGGTTTCTTCGGGTAACCAGGAATTACCTATATCAGTTCTTTTTCCTCAATTTCTCACACCAATACAGAAGAAAATAAAGGAGAGGAAGAGGCTGGGGAAGACTCATATGGAACATGAAGCCAACTAGCCCTTATATTTTTACTGAGATATAATTGATATAAAATATTAATTTCAGGTATACAACAAAATGATTCCATATCTGTATAACTGGGAAATGATCACCACAGTAAGTCTAGTCAGCATCTATCACTGTACATATTTACAATTTTTTTCTTGAGATGAAAATTTTTAAGATCTACTTGCTTAGCAACTTTCAATTATACAACACAGTATTATAACTATAGTCACTATATTGTACCTACATCCCCAGGGCTTGTCTTATAACTGGAAGTTTGTACCTTTTGACCACTTTCACTTATTTTGCCCACCCACTGCCTCTTGAGACAACCAGTCTCTCTGTACATATGAATCTGAGCTTTTTTTGTTTGTTTGTTTTTTAGATTCCACATGTGAGGTCATATGGTATTTGTCTTTCTCTGACTTATTTCACCTAGCATCAATGCCCTCATCCATGTTGTCACAAATGTCAAGATCTCACTCTTTTTTATGGCTGAATAGAATTCCTGTGTGTTGGGTGCATGTGCATATGTGTGTGTGTATAATCACATCTTCTATATATTACATTCATTGGTCAATGGATGCATTACATTATAATATATTAGTATAAGTAATGCTGCAATGAATGTGGAGTTGCAGAATGAACCTTTTTCAAATTAGTGTTTTCATTTTCTTCAGATAAATACCCAGAAGTGGAATTGCTGAATCCTATGGTAGTTCTATTTTTCATTTTTTGAGGAACCTCCGTACGGTTCTCCATAGAGGCTGCACCAGTTTACATGCCCACCAACAGTCAACAAAGGCTCCCTTTTCTCCACATCCTCACCAACACTTATCTCTTGTCTTTTTATAATAGCCATTCTTAAAAGTGTAAGATGATTGCATTGTGGTTTTGATTTCATTTCCCTAATGATTAGTGATATTGAGCATCTGTGCCTGTTGGTCATCTGTATAACTTTTTTGGAAAAATGTCTGTTCAGGTTCTCTGCCCATTTTTTACTCAGATTGGTTTTTTGCTATTGAATTGTACGAGTTCTTTACACATTTTAGATTTCAACCTCTTATCAGATATATGATTTGCAAATATTTTCTCCCATTCATTTGGTTGCCTTTTCAGTTTGTTAATGGTTTCTTTTACTGTGCAGAAGCTGTTTAGGTTGATATAATCCCACTTGTTTATTTTTCTTTTATTGCCTTTTGCTTTTGGAGTCAGATCCAAAACATCATTACCAAGACCTATGTCAGGGAGCTTACTGCCTATGTTTTCTTCTAGAGTTTTACAGTTTCTGGCCTTACACTCACAACTTTAATCCATTTTGAGTTTATTTTTGTGTATAGTGTAAGATAGGGGTCTAGACCCATTCTCATGCATGTAGCTGTCCAGTTTTCCCAGCCACATTTGTTGATGAGACTGTACTTTTTGTATATTCTGTCCCCATTATATATTCTTGACTCCTTTGTCATAGATTAATTCCCCATAAATGCAAGGGTTTATTTCTGGGCTCTCTATTCTGTTCCATTGATCTATGTACCTGTGTTTATGCCAATACCATAATGTTTTGATTACTAAAGCTTTGTGATATACTTTGAAATTGAGAAGCATGATGTCTTTGTTCTTTTCCAAGATTTCATTGGCTATTCAGTTTTTGTGGTTTCATACAAATTTTAGAATTGTATATTTATGTGAAAAATGCCATTGCAATTTTGATATGGATTGCATGGATTGAATTTGTAGATTGCTTTTGGTAGTGTGGACATTTTTAAAAATAAGTCTTTCAACATATGAACACAAGATACCTTTCCATTTATTTGTGTCTTCAATTATTTTCATCAATGAATTATAGTTTTCAGTAGAGGTCATTCACTTCCTTGTTAGATTTATTCCTAGGTACTTAATTCTTTTTGATTGTAAATGGGATTGTTTTCTTAATTTTTCCTTCTGATAGTTTGTTAATGTATATAAATGCAAATGAATTCAGTATTTTGGTGGAGTTCTTAGAGTTTTCTATATATATGTTATCTGCAAATAGTGACAGTTTTGTTTCTTCCTCTCCAATTCAAATGCCTTTTTTAAAAATTGAAATATAGTTGATGTACAATATTATATGTTAGTGTACAGTAGTGATTCACAATTTTTAAAAGTTATACTCTATTTATAGTTATTATAAAATATTGGCTCTATTCCCTGTGTTGTACAGTACATCCTTGTAGCTTATTTTATACATAATAGTTTATACCCCATTATCCCCTAACCTATATTGCCCCTCACCTCTTCCCTCTCTCCACAGATAACCACTAGTTTGTTCTCTATATCTTTTAGTCTGTTACTTTTTTGTTATATTCACTAGTTGGTTATATTTTTTAGATTCCGCATATAAGTGATACCATACAGTATTTGTCTTTCTCTGACTTATTTCACTTAGCATAATACCCTCCAAATCCATCCTGTTGTTGGAAATGGCAATATTTCATTCTTTTCTATGGCTGAGTAGTATTCCATTGTATACATATACCACATCTTCTTTATCCATTCATCTGTTGATGGGAACTTAGGTTGCATCCATATATTGGCTATTGTAAATAATGCTGCTATGACATTGGAGCACATGTATTTTTTCAAATTAGTGTTTTTGTATTTTTGGACATATACCCAGGAGTTGGATTGCTGGGTCATATGGTAGTTCTATTATTAGTTTTCTGAGAAACCTCCATACAGTTTTCCACAGTGGCTGCACCAATTTACATTCCCACCACCAACAGTGTACAAGGGAAATAGCTTCTCCACAGGCTTACCAACATTTGTTATTTGTGCTCTTGTTGATGATATCCATTCTGACAGGTGTGAGATGATCTATCATTGTGGTTTTTATTTCATTTCTCTGATTAGCGATGAGCATCTTTTCATGTGCGTGTTGGCCATCTGCATGTTCTCTTTGGAAAAAATGTCTTTTCAGATCTTCTGCCCATTTTTTAATCAAGTTTGTTTTTTACTGTTGAGCTCTATGAGCTGTTTATATATTTTGGATATTAACTCCTTATTGGCCATATCACTTGAGAACATTTTCTCCCATTAATTAGGTTATCTTTTCATTTGGTCAATGATTTCCTTTGCTGTGCAAAAGTTTCTAAGTTTGATTAAGTCCCATTTGTTTGTTTTTGCTTTTATTTCCTTTGCTGTCTACATTTTCCTCTGGGAATTTTATGGTTTCTGGTCTTACATTTAGGTCTTTCTTTAATCAATGTTTAGTTTATTTCTGTAAATGGTGTTACAGAATGTTCTAATTTCATTCTTTTACATGTAGCTGTCCAGTTTTCCCAGCACCACTTGTTGAAGAGACTATCTTTTCTCCATTGTATATGCTTGCCTCCTTTGTCATAGATTAATTGACCTTAAGTGTGTGAGTTTATTTCTGGGCTCTCTGTTCTGTTCCATTGATCTATGTGTCTGTTTTTGTCCTGGTATCACACTGTTTTGATTACTGTAGCTTTGTAGTGTAGTCTGAAGTCAGGGATCATGAGTTCTCCAGCTCTGTTCTTTCTCAAGATTATTTTTGCTCTTTGGGGTCTCTTGTATTTCCATACAAACTTTAAAACTATTTTTTTCTAGTTCTGTGAAAAGTGCCATTGGTATTTTGATAGGGGTTGCACTAAACCTGTAGATTGTCTTGGGTAGCATGGTCATATTAACAATATTAATTTTTCCAATCAACACAGTATATTTTTCCATCTTTTTTTTTTTTACCATCTTCAGTTTCTTTCATCATAGTTTTTTCAAGTACAGGTCATTTACCTCCTTAGATGGGCCCATTCCAAGGTATATTATTCTTTTTGATGCAATAGTAAGTGGGATTGTTTCCTTAATTTCCCTTTCTCATATTTCATTGTTATAGAACTGAAACAGCTTTCTATATATTTTGTATCCTGCAACTTTAACAAATTCATTGAGTTTTAGTAGTCTTCTGGTACCATCTTTAGGATTTTCAATGTATAGTTTCATGTCATCTGCAAACAGTGACAGTTTTACTTATTCCTTCAAATTTGGATTCCTTTTATTTCTTTTTCTTCTCTGATTGCTGTGGCTAGGACTTCCAAAACTACTTTGAATAAAAGTGGCAAGAGTGGGCATCCTTGTCTTGTTCCTGATCTGAGAGGAAATGCTTTCAGCTTCTCACCATTGAGAATGATATTAGCTCTGGGTTTGTCATATATGGACTTTATCATGTGGAGGTATGTTCTCTCTATGTTGACTTTCTGGAGAGTTTTCATCATAAATGGATGTGGAACTTTGTCAAAAGTTTTTCTGCATTTATTTAGATGATCGTATGGTTTTTGTTCTTCAATTTGTTAATGTGGTGTATCACACAGATCTGTGGATATTGAAAAATCCTTGCATCCCTGGGATAAATCCCACTTGATCTTTTTAATGTACTGTTGGATTTGATTTGTTAATATTTTGTTGAGGATTTTTGAATATATGTTTATCAGTGATATTGGACTATAATTTTTTTTGTGTGATATCTTTGTCTGGTTTTGATATTAAGTTCATGCTGGCCTCATAGAATGAGTAGGGAAGCGTTCCTTCCTCTGCAATTTTTTGTAATAGTTTGAGGAGTATAGGTGTTAACTCTTCTCTAAATATTTGGTAAAATTCATCTGTGAAGCCATCTGGTCCTGGACTTTTGTTTGTTGGGAGTTTAATTACTGATTCAATTTCATTAATGGTAATTGGTCCATTCATAGTTTCTATTTCTTCCTGGTTCACTCTTGGGAGATGGTATATTGATAGATATTTGTCCATTTCTTCTAGGTTGTCCATTTTATTGGCATATAGTTGTTCATAATAGTCTCTTATGAGTTTTTGTGTTGCTGTGGTGTTGGTTGTAACTTCTCTTTTTTTCATTTCTGATTTTATTGATTTGGGCCCTCTCTTTTTTTTCTCTTGACGAGTCTGGCTAAAGGTTTATTAATTTTATTTAATTTTTTCAAGAACCAGCTTTTAGTTTCATTCATTTTTTTCTGGTTTGTTTTTAGTCTCTATTTCATTTGTTTCGGCTCTGACATTTACGATTTCTTTCCTTCTACTATCTTTGGGATTTGATTGTTCTTTTCCTAGCTTCTTTAGACGTAAGATTAGATTGTTTATTTGAGATATTCCTTGTTTCTTGAGGCATATATATATATATATATATATATATATATATATGGCAATTAAGTCCATCTGGTCTAATGTGTTATTTAAGGCCAGTGTTTCCTTGTTGATTTTCTGTCTGGGTGATCTGTCCATTGATGCAAGTGGGGTGTTAAATTCCCCTACTATTATTGTGTTACTATCTGTTTCTCCCTTTATGTCCATTAATATTTGCTTTATGTATTGAGGTGCTCCAATGTTGAGTGCATATATATTTACAATTGAAATCTTTTGCTTGGATTGATCCCTTGATCATTATGTAATATCTTTTTTTGGCTCTTGTAACAGTCTTTATTTTAAAGCCTATTTTATCTAACATAGGTATTCGTATCTTGGATTACTTGTGATTTCCTTTTGCATGGAATACTTTTTTCCATCCCCTCACTTTCAGTCTGTGTGTCTTTAGATCTGAAGTGAGTCTCTTATAGGCAGCAAATATACAGGTCTTGTTTTTGTATGCATTCAGCCACTCTATGTCTTTTAATTGGGATATTTAGTCCATTTAAATTTAAGATAATTATTGATAGTATGTTTTTATTGCCATTTTGTTCATTGTTTGGGGGTTGTTTCGTAGGTCTGGTTTTCTTTTTTCCTTTCTTCTTTTGTTCTCTTGTGATTTGATGACTATCTGTAGTGATATGTTTGGATTCCTTTTTCTTTTTTGTGTGTATATCTATTATAGATTTCTGGTTTGTGGTTACAATGAGGTTTTTATATAGCAATCTATAACATACTTGATAATTCTAAGTTGCTAATATCTTAATTTCAAATGCATTTTAACAGCACTGTATTTGTACTCTTCTCCCCCATGATTACTGTTTTTGATGTTGTATCTTACATCTCATTGTTTTATGTATCCCTTAACTGCTTATGTGGATATAGATGATTTTACTATTTGTCCTTTAACCTCCATAATAACTTTGTGTGAGGATGATTTCCTACCTTTACTGTATGTTTGCCTTTACTATTGGGTGTTTTCATTTTGTAATATTCATGTTACCTGTTGTGGAGTTTTCTTTTTCACTTAGAGAAAATCCTTTAACATTTCTTGTTAAGCTGGTTTAGTGGTGCTAAACTGTTTAGCTTTTGCTTGTATGTAAACCTTTTGATCTCTCCATCAAATCTAATTAGGACCCTTACTGGATAAAGTATCCTTGGTTGTAGGTTTTTTCCTTTTATTACTTTAAATACATCATGCCATTCTCATCTGGCCTAAAGATTTTCTGCTGAAAAGTCAGCTGATAACCTTATGGGAGTGCCCTTGTATGCTATTTGTTGTGTTTCCCTTGCTGCTTTTAATACTCTCTCTTTATCTTTGATTTTTTCCATGTTAATTACAATCTGTCTTGGTGTGTTCTTTGGGTAAATCTTGTATGGGACTATCTACACTTTCTGGGCTTGGATGACTGTTTCCTTTACTAGGTTAGGGGAGTTTTCAGCTATTATGTCTTCAAATATGTTCTCAGCCCCTTTCTTTCTCTCTCTTCTCCTTCTGGGACCTCTATAATGCAAATATCAGTGTGCTTGATGTTGTCACAAAGGTCCCTTAAACTGTCCTCATTTCTTTTCATTCTTTTTTCTTTTCTCTGTTCAGCATCAGCGATTTCCACTACTCTGTCTTCTAGCTCACTGATCCATTCCTCTGTATCATTTAGTCTACTGTTGATTCCTTCTAGTGTATTTTTCATTTCAGTTGTTGTATTTTTCATCACTGTTTGGTTGTTCTTTATATTTTTAACTCTTTGTTAAAAACTTCAAACTTTTCATTCTGTGCATCCAGTCTTCTCCTGAGTAGAATATGTATGCTAAATTGCTGTACTATGAGTATGAGAGGTTGGGTTCTTTTTTTTTTTCCCCTAACAAATGATCTTACATAGTTTCAACATTTTTAGATACGAATATAGGACACAAATATACTTGCCACATATGAACTTGCTTGTTGAAAAAATGCCTAGAAAAACTCAGATTATACTAAAATATTTAACTATTATCTTTGAGTGTTGCTACTCCAGGTTATTTCTTCATATTTGCTCTATTTTCCATCTTTCTATAATGAAAAATATTTTATAGAATGTTGGAATGGCAATTTTCTGCTGGTTTGGGAAGTCAGGTCAGTCTGCTAATTACCAAGAGACTTAGTGGGTGACTAATAATTCTTTTAGTGAATTCGTAATTTCATTTTTTCTAAATTATACATATCATTGTTTACAAAGATTAATAGCTCTACAAGGTTTATAGTAAAAAGTAGCAGTCCAGAGTACATCACCAAGATGGTGACATAAAACATTCCTGACTTTGCTCCCCTCCCCAGCCAAGAACAATAACAGCTCTTCATGGACAAAACACCACTGAGAAAATCCTAGAACATGGGGTGAGGCTGACACGCCCCTGCAACACAGAGACTGAGACAGATTGCATTAGAAGGGTAAGAGGAGTGGCTTATCCTGACTGCATTACCCATCCCCCAGGCTGATGCAGGATCACACAGAAAGGTCTCTCCTGAGCCTACAGTTCCAGCAGGGGGAAAAGAAAGCCCAAGATGGTTAACCAGTGCCCCCAGTGTTGTGGGTTGCTTTTTGGGAGCCCCCACTCCGGTCTCACCCCATGGGAACTGCAGGAGAATCTGAGGGACTTGAACACTGGGAATCTGATTACGATGGAGAAAGGGAAGGAGCTTGTAACAACCAGCAACTGGACCTTGGCAGACTGAATTCCTACCTGCAGCACCCAAGTAGTAGTCCCAACCAGAGGCTTTTTGCTCCTCTTCAGAACCAAGTCATTGGCACAGTCTGACCAGGGTACTTGATGAGGTGCAAGTCTGTTAGATTTGGGTCCTCAAACAAAGACTTGCCAGCCCTCAAGCCTGGTCTGCTCCCACTCAGGCAGGGAGGCTGAGTCATAGCCTGGCCCACTGCTGAATATATCTCCTGACACTGTATCACTGGAAAGGCAGCCAAGAGCACCTTGAAGCTATGTAGCTCAGCAATGTTTGAGCAGAGAGTACAGCAGGCAGAGCTGATAGGCTGTAGAGCCAAGGCAGTGACCCTATTTGGCCAGGGAGCTTGGGGCATGGGTCAGCTTGAGTCAAGACCACAAAGAGCCTTACCAACCTTGGAGTTGGTTCTCTCACTGTGCCCAGGCAGGTAAATTGATTCAGAGCCCTGTCCACTGTTGAATGCATCCTTCAGTCTGCCCAACCAGGAAACCTAACCAGATCACACAGAAAGCTGCATAGCTCATCTAAGAGCCTTGCTTATAGTGGTACTTGTACAGGGAGCAAAGCCTGTGGCTTTTCCCATCAGCAAGGAAAAACCAGTGGTCCTATGTGGCCAGGATTCAGTGCATAGTCTTGCCTGATCTAGGTCCCCCAAACAAGCTGTGTAGGCCCTGGGACACATCTTGATGCTCTGTCAAGGCAGAGAAGTTAATCCATAGCCCCAGTTACTGCTGAGGATAATCTAGGAAGTCTGATCAATGAACCCAGGCAATGACGGAGCCCATCCTAAAGCCTTTGCTTGGGCAGGAAACAAAGCCAGCAGTCCTATCCAACTGTTCTTAGTCAGTGGCAGTCCCCCAACCCCCGAACTCAGAGCCTAAGCAGTAGCCTCGCCCATAACAAAACCCTGATAGTGAGCCCTAGGACATTACCAGCAGTAATGTCCAGAAACCCATGTTGAGCTGTAGTGAATAACTGTTTCTGCCAAAGTGAACCTGTAAAGTCTAGAAGCAGAAATTGCTTACTCAAATGCATAGATACCAACGTAAGGAATCAAGGATCATGGAAAATCACGTAAACATGACACCAAAGCAATTAATAAAGCTCTAATAACTGACTCTAAAGAAATGGAGATTTATGAACTGTCAGACAAGAATTTCAGAATAATAATTTTAAAGTAGTGAAGTACAAGAACACACAGACAACAAAATAAGGAACACAATGCATTAGCAAAACAAGTTCAAAAAATAGAAGCCATCAAAACAAATCTTAGAGCTGAAATACACAATGACCAAACTGAAGAACTCAATGGAGAGCTTCAAGAGCAGACTCAACCATGCAGAAGAAAGAACTAGTGACCTAGAACATAGGACATTTGAAATTATATTGTAAGAGAAGAAAAAAGTATGAAAAAGAATGAAGAAGACTAAAGGACTTATAGGACACAATCAAAAGAAAAAATGTCTACATTATGAAAGTTCTAGAAAGAGAAAAGAGAAAGGGATAGAAAGCGTATTTAACACAATAATGGCTGAAAATTTCCCAAGCCAAGGGAAGAAATAGACATCCAGATCCATAAAACTGAAAGAATCCCAAATAGGTTAAACCTGAATAGAGCCCATCAAAACACATAATAGTTAAATTGTCAAAAGTCAAATACCAAAAAATTTAAGAACAGCAAGAGAAAAAATAGAAATTATACAAGAACCCCCATAAGACTGTCATCAGACTTTCTCAACAGAAAGTTTTCAGGCCAGCAGAGAATGTTATGATTTATTTAAAAATATTGAAAGAATGAAAAAATCAACCACAATTTACCAGTATTAAAATTCAATCAGTAACTTAAAAACTCCCAACAAACAAAAGTCCAGGGCCAGAAGACTTTACAGGTGAGTTCTACTGAACATTTAGTGAAGAGTTTTGACACGTATCCTTCTCAAACTATTACAAAAAAATTGCAGAGGAAGGAATGCATTTGAACTCATTCTATGAGCCCAACATCACCCTCATAACAAAACCAAAGGTATCACTAAAATTACAGGCCAGTATCACTGATGAACATAGATGCAAAAATCCTCAATAAGATATTAGCAAATCAAGTCCAATAATACATCAAAAGAATTATAAACCATGATCAAGTGGCCTTTATCCCAGGGATGCAAAGTTTTTTTGTTAATATTTGCAGATCAATCAATGTGATACACCACATTTACAAATTGAAGAATAAAAACTGTATGATAATCTCAATAGATGCAGAAAAAGCTTTTGACAAAATTCAACATGAATTTATGATTAAAAAAAAAATTCTCCAGAAAATGGGCAAAGAGGGAATATACTGGGTAGGCAAAAAAGTGCCTTCAGTTTTTTAAGTAAAAATAAAAGACACATTTTTCATTTTCACCAAGAACTTTATTGAACAACATATTCGCCCTTTTGTTCCACTACCTTCTGCCATTTTTCAGGCAACTTCATAATTCCATCTTCCCAAAACTTTTTATCTTTTTGAGCAAAGAACTGTTCCAGGTTCCTTTTACAGTCTTCCAGGGAATTGAAAGTTTTTCCATTAAGAGAATTTTGTAAAGACTGAAATAAATGGAAATCCGAAGGTGCAATGTTTGATGGATATGGTGGATGAATCAGAACTTCCCAGCCAAGCTGTAACAGTTTTTGCCTGGTCATCAAAGAAACATGCTGTCTTGCATTATCCTGATGGAAGATTGTGCATTTTCTGTTTACTAATTCTGGACGCTTTTTGTTAAGTGCTGCTTTCAGTTGGTCTAATTGGGAGCAGTACTTGTTGGAATTAATTGTTTGGTTTTCTAGAAGGAGATCATAATAGAGGACTCCCTTCCAATCGCACCATATACGCAACATCACCTTCTTTGGTTGAAGACCGACGTTTGGTGTGGTTGGTGGTGTTTCATTTCACTTCCCCCATGTTCTCTTCCATTCCACATTGTTGTACAGTATCTACTTTTCATCACCATCAAAATTTGTTTTAAAAATAGAACATTTTCGTTACATTTCAGTAGAGAATTGCAGGTGGAAACATGGTCAAGAAGGTTTTTTTCACTTATGTGGAACTCAAACATCAAAGCGATTCACGTAACCCAGCTGGTGCAAATGATTTTCAGCACTTGATTTGGATATTTTGAGTATGTAGGCTATCTTCTGCATGTTATAACATTGATTGTTCTCAATTATTGTTTTGATTTGATCGCTATCAACTTCAACTGGTCTGCCCTACAGTGGAGCATTGTCCAGTGAGAAATCTCCAGCATGAAACTTTGCAAACCACTTTTGACACATTTGATCAGTCACAGCACCTTCTCCATACACTGCACAAAACTTTTTTTTTTTTTTTGCATTTCAGTTGCGTTTTTACTTTTCTTGAAATAATAAAGCATAATATGCTGAAAATGTTGCTTTTTCTCTTCCATCTTCAATGTTAAAATGGCTACACAAAAACTCACCAATTTTGATGTCTTTTTTTAAATGCATGCTGATATGACAGCTGTCACATACAAACTAACAAAATTGTTTCAAATGAAGTTAAAGACAACTAAGTGCTACTAGAGCCATCTTGTGGAAAAACCCAAACTAACCTTTTGGCCTACCTAATACCTCAACATAATGAAAGTCATATATGACAAAATTACAGCTAACATCATACTCAATTGTGAAAAGCTGAAAGCATTTCCTCTAAGATCAGGAACAAGACAAGGAAGGATACCCACTCTTGCCACTTTTATTCAAAGTAGTTTTGGAAGTCCTAGCCACAGCAATCAGAGAAGAAAAAGAAATAAAAGGAATCCAAATTGGGAGAGAAGAAGTAAAACTGTCACTGTTTGCAGATGATAATATACATTGAAAATCCTAAAGATGCCATCAGAAAACTGTTAGAGTTCATCCATGACTTTGGTAAAATTTCAGGATACAAAATTAATACACAGAAATCTGTTGCATTTCTATACACTAACAACAAAGGATCAGAAAGAGAAATTAAGGAAATAATCCCATTTACCACTGCATCAAAAAGAATAAAATACTCAGGAATAAACCTACCTAAGGAGGCAAAAGACCTGTACTCCAAAAACTATAAGACACTGATGAAAAAAATTCAAGACATCACAAATAGATGGAAAGATATAGACTGTGTTCTTGGATTGGAAGAATCAATATTGTTTAAAGGACCATACTACCCAAGGCAATCTACAGATTCAATGCCATCCCTATCAAAATACCAATGGCCTTTTTTCACAGAACTAGACCAAATAACCTTAAAATTTATATGGAAACACAAAAAACACCAAATAGCTAAAACAATTTTGAGAAAGAAGAATGAGGAATGATAGAGGAATGATGCTCCCTGACTTCAGACTATACTACAAACCTACAGTAATCAAAACAGTATGGTACTGGGACAAAAACAGTCACATAGATCAATGGAACAGGGTAGAGAGCCCAGAAATAAACCTATGCACTTATTGGCAATTAATCTACAACAAAGGAGGCAAGAATGTACACTGGAGAAAAGACAGTCTCTTCAACAAGTGGTGCTGGGAAAACTGGACAGCTACATGTAAAAGAATGAAGTAATGACATTCTGTAACACCATTTACAGAAACAAACTCAAAATAGATTAAAGACCTAAATGTAAGATGAGATACTATAAAACTCCTAGAGAAAAGCTTAGGCATAATGCTCTTTGATATAAATCACAGCAATATTTTTTTGGATCCATCTCCTGAAGTAAAGGAAATAAAAGCAAAAATAAACAAATGGGACCTAATTAAAATTAAAAGCTTTTGCACAGTAAAGAAAGCCACTGATGATAAAAAGACAACCTACTGAATGGGAGAATACACTTTTAAATGATATGACTGATAAGGAATTAAAACCCAACATACATAAACAGCTCATACAACTCAACATCAAAAAAACAACCCAATCAAAAAAATGGACAGAAGACCTAATAGACATTTTTCCAAAGAAGACATACTATACAAATGGCAAACAGACACAAGAAAAAATGTTCAACATCGTCAATCATCAGGGAAATGCAAATAAAAACCACAGTGAGATATCACCTCACACCTGTCAGAATGACTATCATCAAAAAGAACACAGCAAATGTTGGCAAGGATGTGGAGAAAAGGGATCCTGTCTACACTCTTGGCTGGAATGTAAATTGGTGTAGCCACTGTGGAAAACAGTATGGAGATTCCTCAGAAAACTAGACATAGAACTTCCGTATGATACAGCAATTCCACTCCTGGGTATATATCTGAAAAAATATGAAAACACTAATTTGAAAAGATACATGTACCTCAGTGTTCATAGCAGCATTATTTACAATTGCCAAGATATAGAAGCAACTTAAGTGTCCTTTGACAGATGAATGGATAAAGATGTGGTATATATATATGCAACGGAATATTACTTAACCATAAAAAAATGAAATCCTGCCATTTGTAACAACATGGATGGACTTGGAAGGTTTTATGTAAGTGAAATAAATCAGAGAAAGACAAATACAGTATGATATCACATATTTATGTGGAATCTAAGAAATACAACAAGCTAGTGAATATAACAAAAAAGAAACAGACTCACAGTTATAGAGAATGAATTAGTGGTTACCAGTGGGGAAAGGGAAGTGGGGTGGGGGATGATAGGGGGAAGGTATTAAGAGGCACAAACTACCATGTATAAAATCAACAAGGACTCATTGTACAGCACAAAGAACATAGCCAATATTTTATAATAACTGTATGTGGAATATAACCTTTAAAAATTGTGAACCACTATGTTGTATACATGAAACTAATATAATATTGTACATCAACTATACCTCAATTTAAAACATGTAAAAAAAATCAAGTTGGTTGCTCATTGCCCCCCACGCCCGCAAAAGAATAGGAAAAGTGTGATATTTGCCATGTTTTTGTTCAGTTTTGCTTGCATTATTAGTATTACATTTTACCTGAAAGTTTCTTGTATGAATCCTTTCAAGTCAATTGTTATTTTGTAACAGTTAATTTGCATAGAAGTAGATACATAATTAATAAATCCACTTAACTGAATAAACCTTAAGAACAAGTCATTTCGATACATTGAAAGCAAGTAAATGCTTGGGGGAAGGGGTGCTCTGTTAGACCTTCTACCTTGGGGATCTTCCAGGCTTCTCTGTATTATTTGTAACACAAGTAATGCTGTCAGTGTCCACTCTTGGGTTAGTATTAGTAATGCTTAAAATCGTTTTCTAGGTGTAAAATAAATATATATACGTGGAAATTTCTTCTTACATTTCAGTAGATCATCTTATGCATCTCTGCAATATATGGACCCCATAGTCTGCTCTTTTGGAAACCTCCTTTTCTCACCATCACTGGGCCAACTAACTCAGATCCCAAGCAGCAGGAGGCAGTAATTAGAAATCTAGCTGCATATCAGGCAGTAATTAGAAATCTAGCTGCATATCAGGCGTCTTGGGTGCTAAAAATTAAAAACATGGAGTCTCCGATTATTACACCAGATACGTCACCCTGGCTAGACCCCAGGAGTTTGCATTTTTAACATCACCTTAGTGATTCAAAGACAGTTATTGTCATCCCCATTCACTATGGAACCACTGGTAGGGGAAAAACGCTAGACAGGAAATCAGGAGTTCTAAGTTCAGGTATCTCCCTGCCAGGCTACTTATCTGGGTAAGGCACTTGACTTTTCCCCATGTCTATTCAGTAAAACTGAAAGATTGGATGAGAGATGACCTACTTTAAGTTCTTCCTTAGTGCTAACATTCTAATGTTAATCACCTGCAGAGCAGAAGTTTTTTCTTTTTCCCTCAATGGGTGTGTTGAAAATTCTTTCAGAATTAACATTAACATTTCCATCGCCCAAGATGTTTGTAGGAGCAGGTTATCTCAATTCTTATAGAAACTTAAAAATTGAGGTCCAGAGAAAATAATCCTTCAGAGTTAACCATTGTATCAATCCATAGTCAGAAATTGAACCTAAATTAAGTGACATCAAACTTTTATCACCCCATGGTAGACTTAAAAAAAAATTTTTTTTAATTTCAAACAGATATTTTATTGACTTTTGAACAGGGTGCTAAATGAACCACCTACATAGCAGAACCCAAAAAGGGGAAAGAGCAAATAAATGTAGAGACTCAGAGTAACAGAAATGAGGGTGGTGGCTTTGGTGAGTTTGAAATGCATATGAGCTGGACTTAGGAAGAGCCCAGTCTGCAATGGCAGGGAGTTTATGCCTAATGACTGGAAATAAGCTAATTCCTTCTGGGAAGAGGAATCCTATGCCCAACTGGGTATTAATATAGTTTTCTGAAGTTCATTTCTGGGCCTATCCTGCAGAAAAGGCCATTTGAGTCTTCATTTGTAGGAAGGGGTCTAAAAAATATAGACATCTAACACACAATCTTTGAGTCTAAAGGATTCTTAACTGCCATGCTTTCCAATGGTAGATTTTTAAATCAAACAGCCATGCAGCAAGATACAGTGTCTCTGTAACTAATCCATTTGGTGACTACCGTGGTTGGCAAAGAGCATCTAAAGAGAAGAACTGTACTCTTTGAGGACCGTCACGACTCTCAAAATCCTATTCTTTCTACTTTCTACCTTGTATTTTTCTTACAGTGTGGCAGTTTTATGAATTTTTGGCTTGGTTCTTAGAAGAACAATGATTGCCCTTGGAGCTAGGACTCAGTGGTACTTGTTTGGGTCATCAGGGTCAGAGACACTCAGGGGCTCTCTCTGCAGGCAACTGCCTTCAGGAAAGCAGCTCCCTTCTTGGGGTTTGCTGATCATTTTGACCATCTTTTAAATTTTCCTCAGGCTTTGACTTTCAGCCGTTGCATCTACAGGGGATGAAGATCTACTTAATTAACAGGAAAGAAGAGGTTCCATTTCAAGATGGCAATGTAGGAAGATCCTAAATTCACCTCCTCCCACAAGACAACAAATATACAGCTACATATGGAACAAGTTCCTTTGAAAACAAACCTAAAAACTGTCCCAGCAACCCCTTCGCATCAGGCAAGGAGAGAAAAAACCACATTGAAGCAGGCGGGAAAACCTGAAACACAGTCTTGCCATAACTCCACCTCTTGCATGGTAACCCAGAATTGGGAGGAAACTCAAAACCCAGAGCTTCTCCCTGAGGAATGAATGTTTTGTAAGCCACATTGGGCACCCCAACTTTGAAGACCTCCACCTGAGAGATGAACTCCCAAAACATCTGGCTTTGAAGACCAAGTAGGCTCCCACTCATGAGACCCATGGGGCTCTGGAAAACTGAGAAACAGCTCTAAAATAGTTCATGGGCAAACTCACCCATCCCAGGGCCCAGACAGAAGCAGCTCTCTGAAAAGTGCCCAGATTTTGTGAAAAAGATTCATTTACTCATTTTAAAGTGTTGGTCTGAGGGGCCAGAACCTACTGGGATACTCTCTGGGCACAGAGGCTGGTGGGTACCGTCTTCCTGCTCTCCCTTTGCCTTGCTAAAGCTGGCAGGTGCCATCTTTTTTCTTTTCTTTTTTTTGGCTGGTGCCATCTTTATGCTACAACTGGTGGGCACTATCTTCTGTGCCCTCCTCTGCCTTTTAAAGCTGGTGGGTGCCATCCTTTTATTCCCCCTCTCTTATTTCTCTTTTGAAATTTCTTCCTGTTTTTTCCTTTTCTCCTATTCCATTTTTCTTTTTCAGTGGATGCCGTCTTTGCACTCCCCCTCTGCCTTGCTCCGGTTAGTGCATACCATCTTCGCCCTCTCCCTCTGCTGTGCTCTAGAGTGCCAGTATCTCCTAAGAGGAGCCCCATCTGGTGCCCTGGTTTTTATGTCTAAGGACCCTGTCTTTATGGCTGCCACCCAGGGGATCCCCCTTGTTGCCTGGCTCTGGAGGTCGGGGGACTTGCATTCCTGGGTCTCAAGGGACTGTAACAGTTGGAAAGACAGTTTTTGGTGGACTGTTACTCCCAGGCACTGCACAGATAGTAGACTTAAACTTATCTCCAGTGTTTCTGAGAAAGAGGCATATTTGCTTGTCCAGCAGCTTTGGGCAGAAGGACAGTCTTCTGGTTTGACTCACTTATAGAGGCCTGCAGATGCTCTCAGGGAATAAAGGTAATTACAGATTTTGTACTCTACCTGTTCCTTGCTCGAGATCATTGATATATTCAAGAAAGGAATCTTGCCTGGTGCCATGAATTTTTGTAGCTGCTTCCAAGAGGCACCTCTACATTGCCTGGCTCTGGTGGCCAATGAAGTGAGCCTTATGCTCATGAATCTCACAGGACTGTAACCAATGAAAAAAGTGTAAATTTTTAATTGAAGTACAGTTGATTTACAATATTATGTTAGTTTCAAGTCTACAGCATAGTGATTGAGTATTTCTGCAGATTATACTCCATGATACGTTATAAAATACTGAGTGTAATTCCCTGTGCTATACAGTATATCCTTGTTACTTATTTTATATGTATATATATGTGCCTGTTAGCCAACTGCTTATATCTTCTTCGAGAAAAATGTCTATTCAGGTCTTCTCAATTTTTGATTGGGTTGTTTTTTTGATACCGAGTTGTATGAGCTGTTTGTATATTTTGGATATTAACACCTTGTCAGCTGCATCCTTCGCAAATGTTGTCTCCCATTCAATAGGTTTTCTTTTCATTTTGTTGATGGTTTCCTTTGTTGTGCAAAACCTTTTAAGTTTAGTTAGGTCCCATTTGCTTATTTTTGCTTTTATTTCTTTTGCATTGGAGTCTGATTTATGAAAATATTGTTACAATTTGTGTCAGAGTGTTTGCTTTGTGTTCTCTTCTAGGGATTTCATGGTTTCAGGTCTTACATTTAGGTCTTTAAACTGTTTTGAGTTTTTTTGTATATGATGTGAAGGAATGTTCTAATCTCATTGTTTTACATGTGGCTGTTTCATTTATCCCAGCACCACTTGTTGAAGAGACTGTCTTTTCTCCACTGTATATTTTTGCTTCTTTTGTTGTAGATTGACCATAGGTGCATGGGCTTATTTCTGGGCTCTTTATTATGTTCCATTGATCTATGTGTCTGTTTTTGTGCCAATACCTCACTGTTTTGATTACTGTAGTTTTGTAGTATAGTCGGAAGTCTGGGAGGGTTATACTTCCAGCTTTCTTCTTTTTTCTCAAGATCACTTTAGCAATTCGGGGTCTTTTGTGGTTCCATATGAATTTTAGGATTATTTGTTCTAGTTCTGTGAAAAATGGCATGGGTATTTTGACAGGGATTGCATTAAAATTGTAGATTGCTTTGAGTAGTATGGCCATTTTAACTATTAATTCTTCCAAACCAAAACACAGGATATATTTCCATTTCTTTGAAACAATTTCCTTTATTGATGTTTTATAGTTTTTAGTGTACAGGTCTTTCACCTTCTTAGTTAAATTTATTCCTAGGGTTTTTTTGGTTTTTTTTTTAAACTTTTCTCATTCTGATATTTCATTAATGTATAGAAATGCAATAAATTTCTGTGTATTAATCTTGTATCCTGCAACCTTGATGAATTCATTTATTAGTTTTGATAGTTTGGGTTGGTAACTTTAGGGTTCTCTATATAAAGTAACATGTCATCTGAAAATAGTAATAATTTTACCTCTTCCTTTCCAATTTGAATACATTATTTTTTTTCTTGTTTGACTGCTGTGGCTAGGACTGCCAATACTATGTCAAGTAGAAGTGGCAAAAGTGAGCCTCCTTGGGTTGTTCCTGAATTTAGTGGGAACACTTTCAGCTTTTCACCATTGAGTATTATGTTGGCTGTAAGTTTGTCATAAATTGCTTTTATTATGGTGAGATATGTTCCCTCAATACCCACTTTGGTGAGAGTTTTTGTTTTTTTAATCATGAATGGATGGTGAATTTTGTCAAATATTTTTTCTATGTCAATTGAGATTATCATGTGGTTTTTTCATTACTTTTATGTGGTGGATAACATTGCTTGATTTGCGAATGTTGAACCATTCTTGTGACCCTGGAATGAATCCAAGTAGATCATGGTGTATGATCCTTTATATATACTGTTGGATTCAGTTTGCTGATATTTTGTTGAGGATTTTTGCATCTATATTCAAAGATATTGGTCTGTAATTTTCTCATTTTTTGTGGTGTCCTTGTCTGGTTTTGGTATCAGGGTAAGGATGGCCTCAGAGAATCAGTTTGGGAGTGTTCCCTCCTCTTCAATTTTTGGAATAGTTTGAAAAGTATAGGTATTAGTTCTTTATACGTTTGGTAGAAATCCCCTGTGAAGCTGTCTGGTTTTGGACTTTTGTTTGCTAGGCATTTATTTTACTACAAATTCAATTTCACTTCTAGTGATCATTCTGTTCAAATTGTCTGTGTCTTCATCTTGACTCAGTCTTGGCAGGCTCTGTGTTTCTAGAAATTTGTCCATTTTTCCTGGGTTGTTGAATTTGTTGGCATGTAACTCCAGTATTCTCTGTTTATAGTATGATTTTTTTCTATCTCTGTTGTATCAGTTTTTCGTTCTCCTCTTTCATTTCCTATTTTATTTGGGTCCTCTGTCTTTAATTCTTGGTGAGCATGGTTAAATGTTTATCAATTTTTTTTTTCTTTTCAAAAAACCAACTCTAGGCTTCATTGATCTTTTCTATTGATTTTTAAATCTCTATTTCATTTATTTCCTTTCTGATCTTTATTATTTCATTCCTTCTCACTTTGGGCTTTGTTTTTCTTTTTCTAATACTTTTAGGTGATAGGTTAGTTTGAGGTTTTTCTTGTTTTTTGAGGAAGGCCTGTATCACTATGAATTTCCACTCAAAACTGCTTTTGTTGAATCCCATAGGTTTTGGAGAGTTGTGTTTATTTTCATTTGTCTTGAGATAATTTCTGATTTCCCCTTTGATTTCATTGTTGACCCATTTTTGTTTTTTTTGTTTTTTAGTTTTTTATTTGGTAGCATGTCATTTAATCTCCACGTGTTTGTTCTTTTCTCATTTTTCTTTCTGTGGTTGATTTCTAGTTTCTTATCATTGTGGGCAGAGAAAATGCTTGATATAATTTCTGTTCTCTTAAATTTAAGGCTTGATTTGTGATCTAGTATGTGATGGAGAAAATCCATGTGCACTTGAAATGAATGTGTATTCTGCTGCTGTTTATAATGTCCTGTAGATATCAATTAAATCCACTGGTCTATTGTGTCATTTAATACCACAGTTGCCTTATTTCCTATCTGGATGATCTGTCCATTGACGTCAGTGGAGTGTTAAAATCTCCTACTTTTAATGTATGTTGTCAATTTCTCCATTTATGTCTGTTAGTATTTGCTTTATATATTTAGGTGCTCCTGCACTGGATGCGTATATGTTAAGGAGTGTAATATCCTCTTCTTGTATTGATCCCTTTACCATTACATACTGCCCTTCTTTGTTTTTTTGTTATAGCCTTTGTCTTAAAAATAAATTTTGTCTGATATTAATATTGCTATCCCTGCTTTCTTGTTTCCACTTGCACAAAATATATTTTTCAATTTTGTCACTTTAAGTCTGTGTGTTTTTGCTCTGAAGTGCATCTCTTGTAGGCAGCATTTTGAAGGGTCTTGTTTTTCAATCCAATCAGCCACTCTATCTTTTGACTGGAGCATGTAGTCCACTGACATTTAAAATAATTTCTAGTTATGTACTTAAGGCCATTTTATTACTTGTTTCCTGGTGTTTTTGAAGTTTTCTGTTCATTTCTTCTTTTTATTTCTCTCATTGTGGTTTGATGATTTTCTTTTGTAGTATGTTTGGGTTCCTTTCTTTTGGATTTTGGTGTATCTTTTGTAGGTTTTTGATTTGTGGTTACCATGGGGTTCATATATTGACCCATAATTATATCTACTTGATTTAAACTGATATTTAAGTTCTAAAAGATGTACACTTTTACACTCCTCCCCCACATGTTGTGTTTTTGATGTCATATTTTACATCTTCTTATCTCTTTACTGTTTATTGTAGTTATAGTTGCTTTTACAAATTTTTGTCTTTTATCTATGTACTCACTTATTTAAGTGATCTTCAATCCTTACTATATGTTTGCCTTTCCTACTGGAATTCCCTTTCCTACAGATTCTTACCTCTTTTCCATGTAGAGAAGGCTTTAACATTTCTTTTAGGGTAAGTGTAGTATTGCTAAATTCTTTTAATTTTTGCTTGTCTGAGTTCTTTATCTCTAATCTAAATGATAATCTTGCTGGGTAGAATATTTTAGGTTGCAGCTTTTTCCCTTTCATTACTTTGAATAAATCATGCCACTCCCTTCTGGCTTGCAGAATTTCTGCTGAGAAATTAGCTGATGGCCTTATGTGGGTTCCCTTGTATATGACGTTTTTCTCTTCCTGCCTTTAGAATTTTCTATTTAACTTTTCACTTTGGCCATTTTAATTATGATATGTCTTGGTGTGCAAGTCTGTTTGGGTTCATCTCATTTGGAACCCTCTGTGCTTCCTGTATATTGATATCTGTTTCCTTATTCAGGTTTGGGAAATTTTCAGCCATAATTTCTTCAGATACATTTTTGAGAGCCTGGAGAAGAGTTCTTAAACAGGTACCACCACCAGGATACAGCAAGAGCTACAGACCCAGGAGTTCAGTCTCTGTAAAAAAGGCCTATTAACTAGTAATCATAACTGCAGCCTGAGAGTAGGCTTCTAATTAAAACACATAGAAGGGATGACTATAAACCTTTCAAAACTTCCAAGGGCAGGCACTGTCTTCACACTCACTCCACCATGCTTTAGAGTGCCAAATCTCCTGGAGGGGATTTTCTATATGTGTCCAGTGACCCAGTTTTACATCTGATGCCATTTTTTGCAGCTGCCACTCAGGGATGCTCCTTAATTGCCTGGCTCTGGTGGCCAGGGTAGGTTTGCATTCCAGGGTCCCACAGGATTATAACTATCAGAGAAACAGTTCTTGGCAGGTACTGAACAGAGAGCAGACTAAAACACACCACTAGTCTTTCTATGAAAGAGGCCTACTAGCTTGTCCTGGAACTTCAGCCTTGTGTGCCAAACTGAAGGCTGCCCCTAACTAGAGGCTATGGAAATTCTCTTAGGGAATATAGGCCAGGAGGCACCATCATTGCATTCTCCTTCTACCTTGCTACAGCTCACCAGAATCTCCCAGAAAGGAGCTTGTACACTCACCTGGGCCCCAATTTTTCTGACAGCTACTCAGGAGACATCTCCAGATCACCTGGCTCTGGTGGCCAGTAGGGCTTACACTTGGGTCCCACAAGACTGTATATATTTGCACACTTTACAAACCTCTGCCTGAGGACCGAGTTCTAATCAGCCTGAATCTAGTTGCTGACTGAGATCCTCTCCTTTAAGACACTGACTGTTCTAAGCATACCTGCAACTACTGGGAGCTATTAAAAGTAAAATAGGCTGCTTAAAGAATCACAAAGGTTTGAGAAATAGTCATGAGCTAGGGCAGGGTTGAACAATAAGTTTTATGTCATACACAAGACCAACCATTTAAGACTAGGAAAGGTGGCAATTTCATCTAATGCATAGAAAACAACACAGGGAGTCAAGCAAAATGAAGAAACAGAGGACTATGTTCCAAACAAAAGAACAAAACGAAACCTCAGAAAAAACAACTCAATGAGATGGAAATAAGTAACTTACCTAATAAAGAGTTCTAAGTAATCGTCATAAAGATGCTCACTGGGGACTTCCCTGGTGGTCCGTGGTAAAGAATCCACCTTCCAATGCAGGGGACGCAGTTCAATTTCGGGTCAGGGGAACTAAGATCCCACATGCCACAGGGCAACTAAGCCCGCATGCCACAACCACTGAGCTTGCGCGCCTCAACGAGAGAGCCCATGTGCCACAAACTACATAGCCCACACGCCCTGGAGCCCGCATGCCAAAATTAGAGAAAACCAGCATGCCACAACTAAAGAGAAGCCCACATGCCACAACTAGAGAGAAAACCCAAGCAGACTGTGAGCTGTAGCAAAAAGATCTCGCATGCCTCAAGCCTCCAAGATCCCATGTGCCGCAACCAAGACCCAATGCAGCCAAAAAAAAAAATAAGGAAAATAAATAAATAATTTTTTTTTAAAGATGCTCAATGAACTTGGGAGAAGAATGGATGAACACAGTGAGAACTTCAGAAAAGAGACAGAAAATATAAGAAAGGACCAAAGGGAAGTCACAGAGCTGAAGAAACATAACTGAACTAAAAGATACACAAAAGGGATTCAATAGCTGATCCTAAAGAGATCCGCACCAAGACATATTACAATTAAAATGTCAGAAGTTAAAAGATTAAATCCTAAAAGTGGCAAGAGAAAGCAACTTGTTACATGCAAGGAGTTCCCAAAAGACTATCAGCTGATTTTTCATCAGAAACATTGCATACCAGAATGCAGTGGCACGATATATTCAAAATGCTGAAAGAAAAAAAGTCTTCAACCAATAATACTATGCCCAGCAAGGTTATCGTTCAGAAATGAAGGAGAAATAAAGAGATAAAGAGTTTTCTAGACAAGCAAAAGCTAAAAGGCTCATTACCATTAAACTGATTTTGTAAGAAATGTTAAAAAGACATCTTTAAGTTGACAAAAAAGGGTGCTAATTAGTAACAAAAAATGAAAGCATACATCTTACTGGTAAAGGGAAATATACAGTAAAGGTAGTAGATTAATTACTTTTAAAGCTCGTATGAAGGTTAAAAGACAAAATAAAATAACTGAAACTGCAATAATTAATTAAGTGATACCCAAGATAAAAAGATGTAAAATGTGACATCAAAACCTGAGTGTGGGTGGAGAAAGTTAAAATGCAGAGCTTTAGAATTCCTTCAAACTTAAGTTGTTATCAACTTAAAATAGACAGTTATACATATAAGTTGCTATATGTAAGCCTCATGGTAACAAAGCAAAAACCTACAGGAGATATATTCCTTTCTAATTATCTTTTGTCTAAGTATGTCACTAAAGAAAGTAAAAAATCAGGGAGAAAAAGAGCAGAAGAAGAAGAAAGAACAGAGGAACTATAAAACAGCCAGAAAACAATTAACAAAATGGCAATAAATACATACCTATCAAAAATTACTGTAATATAAATGGATTAAATTCTCCAATCAAAAGACACAGTGGCTGAGTGGATTAAAAAACAAAAAAGACCCATCTATATGCTGCCTACAAGAGATTCACTTCAGATGTAAGGACACACACACTGAAAATGAGTGATGGAAAAAGATATTCTAGGCAAATGGAAACCAAAAGTAAGCTGTGGTAGCTATATTTAATCCCACAAAATACACTTTATTTTTTTAAATTTTTAAATAAATTTATTTTATTATTTTTGGCTGCATTGGGTCTTCATTGCTGCCCGCGGGCTTTCTCTAGTTGCAGCGAGTGGGGGCTACTCTTCATTGTGGTGCAGTGGCTTCTTTTGTTGTGGAGCATGGGCTCGAGGCATGTGGGCTTCAGTAGTTGTGGCATGCGGGCTCAGTAGTTGTGGCTCATGGGCTCTAGAGCACAGGCTCAGTAGTTGTGGCACATGGGCTTAGTTGCTCCTTGGTATGTGGGATCTTCCCAGACCAGGTCTCGAACCCATGTCCCTTGCATTGGCAGGCGGATTCTTAACCACTGCACCACCAGGGAAGGCCCCAAAATACAGGTTAAAACATAGGCTATAATAAGAGACAAGGAAGGATATTACATGATGAAAAAGGAGTCAGTCAACCAGAGGATATAACATTTGTAAATACTTTATGCACCCCAACATAGGAGCACTTAAATATACAAAGAAACTATTAACAGACCTAAAGGGAAAAATAGACAGCAGTTCAATAATAGTAGAGGACTTTAACACCCCACTTATGTCAATGGATAGATCATCCAAACAGAAAATCAGTAAGGAAATATCAGCCTTAAAAAACATGTTAGGGGCTTCCCTGGTGGCGCAGTGGTTGAGAGTCCGCCTGCCGATTCAGGGGACACGGGTTCGTGCCCCGGTCCGGGAAGATCCCACATGCCGCGGAGCGGCTGGGCCCATGAGCCATGGCCGCTGGGCCTGCGCATCCGGAGCCTGTGCTCCGCAACGGGAGAGACCACAACAGTGAGAGGCCTGCATACCGCAAAAAAAAAAAAAAAAAAGGCCAAATGGCTTTAAAAGATACAGACAGAATATTTCATCCAAAAGCAAGAAAATACACATTCTTCTCAAGTGCACATAGAACATTCTCCAGGATGCATCACATGTTAAGCCACAAAACAAGTCTTAACAAATTTAAGAAGACTGAAATTATATCAAGCATCTTTTCTGATCAAAATGCTACAAAACTAGAAAAACAGAAAATTCACAAATGTGTGAAGATTAAACAACATACTACTGAACAACCAGTGGATCAAAGACACCAAAAAGAAATTTTTAAAAAGACCTAGAGACAAATGAAAATAGAAATACAACATATCAAAACTTACGGGATGCAGTAAAAATGATTTTAAGAGGGAAGTTTTTAGCATTAAATGCTTACCTCAAGAAACAAGGAAAATATCAGATGAACAATCTAAAATTACACCTCAAGGAACTAGAAAAAGAACAAGTAAAGCCCAGAGCAAAAGGAAGGAAAAAAAGATCAGAGCAGAAACAAATGAAATAGAGAATAAAAACATAATTGAAAAGATCATAGAAACAAAGAGGTGGTTCTTTGACATGATGAAATGGACAAACCTTTAGCTAGACTCACTAAGAAAAACAAATTAGTAAAATCATAAATGAAAGAGGAGACATTATAACTGATACCACAGAAATAAGAAGGATCATAGGAGACTACTACAAACAATTGTATGCAAACAAATCAGACAAATTAGAAGAAATGGATAAATTCCTAGAAACATAACAACCTTCTAAGACTGAATCATGAAGAAATTAAAAATCTGAACAGACCAATTACATGTAAGGAAATTGAATCAGTAATCAAAAACTTCCCAATGAAATAAAGTCCAGGACCAGATGGCTTCACTGATGAATTCTACCAACATACAAGGAAGTAATACCAATCCTTCTCAAACTCTTCCAAGAAATATAAGGGAGGGAAAACTTCCAAACTCATTTTAGGAGGCCAGCATTACCCTGATACCAAAATCAGATAAACACCACAAGAAAAGAAAACTACAGACCAATATACCTGATGAACGTAGTTGCAAAAATACTCATGAAACATTGACAAACCAAATTCAACAATACATTAAAGAGATCATACACCATGATCAAGTGGGATTTATTCCAGGGATGCAAGGATGATTCAACTTCCTCTCCTCTCACAAGCACATCAAAATCTCAACTACTTGCAGAACAACCATTGATGAAAAAGACAGGAACCAATCAGAAAACATCTTCTATAACTAAAGATATAAAGAAGGAACCACAATGTGACAGGTAGGAGAGGTGGACTCATGACTTACTCAAGTTCCATACCCAAGGGTAGGTGACCCACAAACTAGAGAATAATTATATTGCAGAGGTTCTCCCACAGGAGTGAGATTTCAGAGCTCCAAGTCTGTCTCCCCAGCCTGGGGGTCCTGCACTGGGGAAGTTGAGCCCCCAGAACATTTAGCTTCAAAGGCCAGCAGGGCTTACTTTTAGGAGTACCAGAGGGATGGGGGAAATACAGACTTCACTCTTGAAGGGTACACACAAAATCTCACACACTCCAGGACCCAGGGCAAAAGCAGTAATTTGATAAGAGCCCAGGCCAGACCTACCTTCTGGTCTTGGTGAGTCTCCTGAGGAGGTGCAGGTGCAGCTATGACTTACCATGGGGATGTGGACAATGGCAGCAGCTGTGTTGGGGTCTCCTTCTACCGTGTGGATGTTGGTGCTGGTGGGTGCTGTTGTGGAGTCTTCCCTTTAGCTGCCTAGTGCCAAGACCTGTCTCTACCCAACAGCCTGTAAGCACCACTGCTGAGACACCTCAGGCCAAGGTACTAACTAGACAGGAACATAGCCCTGCCTATCAGCAGACAGGGTGCCTAAAGACCACCTGAGCCCCCAGCCACCTCTAGAAATGGCCCTGCCTACCAAAGGGCCCAGGCAGTTCCCAACTCTACCCCCCAGTGGGCATGCATCAGCCCCCAAATCCCCTGGGCCCCAGCCCTGCCCTGTAGGAAGTCCACTCTAGTCCCTGGACCAACCTCATCCACCAAGGGGCAGACCAGATACAAGAAAACTACAATCCCACAGCCTGCAGGCCAGCCTGCCCACAATAGGCCAAACCCTGCCTTTGGACCAGCTGGGCCCCAGCCTTGCCGACTAGTAGGCCAACACAAGCTTTAGGACACCTCGAACTCCATACCCAGCTGTGTCAGGGACTATCCACCCCCCTCCCCCCAACCAGTGATCTGATGCCAGCTCTGTGATCCCTGGGCCCTGCAACCAGACTCCAGGAGAGGGCTCTGCCTCCCAGTAGTCCGGCACTAATTCCAGAACCTGGCTTCTCCCTCCAGGGGGCGGGCAACAGCCTTGGAGTCTTCTGGATCCTGACTCCACCCACCAATGACCAGCACTAGCCCTAGGGCCCCATGGGGTTCTGCAGTCATCTGCCTCTTGACCCATTCCCACCAACCAGTGGCTGGTAGCCTCTGCACAAGGCGTAGGGCCTGGCAACTAATCAAATCGGGGTCCAACCAAGCCTACAAGATCACCCACATAGTCAGTCCACCACGACAGATGGATCCATGCAGCCCTCATAGGGGGAATCCCTGAAGCATATAACTTGGATGATGAGAGGGGAGTACGTTGTTGGTATGCATAGGACATCTGCTACAAAAGACTAGTTCTCCCAGGTTGGGAAACATAATTAACCTACCAGATACATGAAAATACAAACAGCAACTTAGGCAAAATGAGGCAACAGAGGAACATGTTCCAGATGAAGGAAAAAGATAGAATGCCAAAAGAAGAACTAAGTCAAGTGAAGATAGGCAATCTACCTGAGAAAGAGTTCATTCAGGGTAGTGATCATAAAGCTGATCAAAGTTGAATATTATGTTGTCTGTGGGTTTGCTATAAATGGCTTTTATTATGTTGAGATATGTTCCATCCAGACCCATTTTGGTGAGAGTTTTTATCATGAGTGAATGTTGAATTTTGTCAAATACTTTTTCTGTGTCAATTGAGATGATCTTGTGGTTTTTATCTTTCCTTTTGTTAATGTGGTGTATCGTGCTGATTATGTTGAATCACCCTTCCAACCCTGGAATGAATCCAACTTGATCCTGATGTATGATTCTTTTTATGTATTGCTGGATTTGGTTTGCTAATATTTTATTGAAGATTTTTGCATCTATATTCATTGGAGATATTGGCCTTTATTTATTTTTTTGTAGTGATTTTGTCTGGTTTTGTTATCAGGGTGATGAATGCTCCATAGAATGATTTTGGGACTGTTCCCTCCTCTTCAATCTTTTGGAATAGTTTGAGAAGATTAGGTATAAGTTCTTGCATGTCTGTTAAAATCCCCCAGTGAAGCCATCAGTTCTGTACTGTTTATTTGCAGGGAGCTTTATTATTACAAATTCTATTTCACTTCTAGGGATCAGTCTGTTCAAATTATCTGTTTCTTCTTGATTCTGTCTTGGCAGGCTGTATGTTTCTAGAAACTTGTCCATTGCTTCTAGGTTGTCCAATTCATTGGCATATAACTGTTCATAGTATTCTCTTATGATTTTTTTGTATTTCTGTGTATCAGTTATTTTTCCTCTTTCATTTCTTATTTTATTTGGGTCCTCTCTCTTTTCTTCTTGGTGAGCCTGGCTAGAGGTTTGTCAATTTTGTTTTTCTTTTAAAGCTGCTCTTAGT
>NC_041215.1:63976342-63981469 GCF_002837175.3 Physeter macrocephalus
CTTTCATTTCTTATTTTATTTGGGTCCTCTCTCTTTTCTTCTTGGTGAGCCTGGCTAGAGGTTTGTTGATATTGTTTTGCTTTTGAAAAAGCCAACTCTTGCTTTTATTGATCTTTTCTATTGTGTTTTATCTCTATTTTATTTGTTTCCTCTCTGATAGTTATTATTTCTTTTTAAAATATCTTTATTGGGGGCTTCCCTGGTGGCGCAGTGGTTGCGCGTCCGCCTGCCGATGCAGGGAAACCGGGTTCGCGCCCCGGTCCGGGAGGATCCCACATGCCGCGGAGCGGCTGGTGAGCCATGGCCGCTGAGCCTGCGCGTCCGGAGCCTGTGCTCCGCGACGGGAGAGGCCGCGACAGAGGGAGGCCCCCCCATATCCCTTCCCTCTTGAGCCTCCCTCCCACCCTCCCTATCCCACCCCTCTAGGTCGTCACAAAACATCAAGCGGATCTCCCTGTGCTATGCAGCAGCTTCCCACTAGCCATCCATTTTACATTTGTTATGTATATATATCAATGCTATGCTCTCACTTCGTCCCAGGTTAGCCTTCCACCCAGTGTCCTCAAGTTGGATCTCTACGTTTGCATCTTTATTCCTGCTCTGCCACTAGGTTCATCAGTACCGTTTTTCTAGATTCCATATATGTGTGTTAACATACAGTATTTCTTTTTCTCTTTCTGACATACTTCACTCTGTATGACAGACTCTAGTTCCATCTACCTCATTACAAATAACTCAGTTTTTTTCCTTTTTATGACTAAGTAATATTCCATTGTATATGTTTGCCACATCTTCTTTATCCATTCATTTGCCGATACACATTTAGGTTGCTTCCATGTCCTGGTTTTAGTAAATAGTGCTGCAGTAAACATTGTGGTACATCTGTCTTTTTGAGTCATGGTTTTCTCTGGGTATATGCCCAGTAGTGGGATTGCTGGGTCATATGGTAGTTCTATTTTTCATTTTTCAGTAACCTCCATACTGTTCTCCATAGTGGCTGTATCAACTTACATCACAGCAACAGTGCAGGAGAGTTCCCTTTTCTCTCCAGCATTTATTATTTGTAGATTTTTTGATGATGGCCATGCTGACCGGTGTGAGGTGTTACCTCATTGTGGTTTTGATTTGTATTTCTCTAATGATTAGTGATGTTGGGTATCTTCTCATTTGTTTGTTGGCAATCTGTATGTCTACTTTGGAGAAATGTCTATTTAGGTCTTCTGCCCATTTTTAGATTGGGTTGTTTGTTTTTTTGATATTGAGCTGCATGACCTGCTTGTATGTTTTGGAGATTATCCCTTTTTCAGTTGCTTCATTTGCAAATATTTTCTCCTATTCTGAAGGTTGTCTTGTCATCTTGTTTATGGTTTCCTTTGCTGTGCAAAAGCTTTTAAGTTTCTTTAGGTCCCATTTGTTTATTTTTGTTTTTATCTCCATTACTCTAGGAGGTGGGTCAAAAAAGATCTTGCTGTGATTTATGTCATGGAGTGTTCTGCCTATGTTTTCCTCTTAAGAGTTTGATAGTGTCTGACCTTACATTTAGGTCTTTAATCCATTTTGAGTTTATTTTTGTGTGTGGTGTTAGGAAGTGTTCTAATTTTATTCTTTTATGTGTAGCTGTCCAGGTTTCCCAGCACCAATTATTGAAGAGGCTGTCTTTTCTTCATTGTATATTCTTGCCTCCTTTATCAAAATTAAGGTGACCATATGTGCGTGGGTTTATCTCTGGGCTTTCTGTCCTGTTCCATTGATCTGTATATCTGTTTTTGTGCCAGTACCATTGTCTTGATTACTGTAGCTTTGTGATAGAGTCTGAAGTCAGGCAGCCTGATTCCCCAGCTCCGTTTTTCTTTCTCAAGATTGCTTTGGCTGTTTGGGGTCTTTTGTGTTTCCATACAAATTGTAAAATCTTTTGTTCTAGTTTTGTGAAAAATGCCATTGGTAATTTGATAGGGATTGCATTGAATCCGTAGATTGCTTTGGGTAGTGTAGTCATTTTCACAATGTTGATTCTTCCGATCCAAGAACATGGTATATCTCTCCATCTGTTTGTATCGTCTTTGATTTCTCTCATCAGTGTCTTATAGTTTTCTGCCTATAGGTCTTTTGCCTCCTTAGGTAGGTTTATTCCTAGGTATTTTATTCTTTTTGTTGCATTGGGAGATGGAACTGTTTCCTTAATTTCTCTTTCTGATTTTTCATTGTTAGTGTATAAGAATGTAAGAGATTTCTGTGCATTAATTTTGTATCCTGCAAATTTACCAAATTCATTGATTAGCTCTAGTAGTTTTCTGCTGGCATCTTTAGGATTTTCTATGTGTAGTATCATGTCATCTGCCAACAGTGACAGTTTTACTTCTTCTTTTCCAATTTGGATTCCTTTCATTTCTTTTCCTTCCCTGATTGGCGTGGCTAGGGCTTCCAAAACTATGTTGAATAATAGTGTTGAGAGTGGGTACCCTTGTCTTCTTCCTGATCTTAGATGAAATGATTACAGTTTTTCACCATTGAGAATGATGTTTGCTGTGGGTTTATCGTATATAGCTTTTATTATATTGAGGTAAGTTCCCTCTATGACCACTTTCTGAAGAGTTTTTATCATAAATGCGTGTTGAATTTTGTCAAAAGCTTTTTCTGTATCTGTTGAAACAATCATATGGTTTTTATCCTTCAGTTTGTTAATGTGGTGTATCACATTGATTGATTTGTGTATAGGGAAGAATTCTTGCATTTCTGAGATAAACCCCACTTGATCGTGGTGTATTATCCTATTAATGTGCTGTTGGATTCTGTTTGCTAGTATTTTGTTGAGGATTTTTACATCTATGTTCATCAGTGATATTGGCCTGTAATTTTCTTTTTTTGTGACATCTTTGTCTATTGTTGATATCAGGGTGATAGTGGCCTCGTAGAATGAGTTTGGGAGTTTTCCTCCCTCTGCTATATTTTTGAAGAGTTTGAGAAGGATAGGTGTTAACTCTTCTCTAAGTGTTTGATAGAATTCACCTGTGAAGCCATCTAGCCCTGGGCTTTTGTTTTATGGAAGATTTTTAATCACAGTTTCAATTCCAGTGCTTGTGATTGGTCTGTTCATATTTTCTGTTTCTTCCTGGTTCTGTTTTGGAAGGTTGTACTTTTCTAAGAATTTGTCCATTTCTTTCAGGTTGTCCATTTTATTGACATATAGTTGCTGGTAGTAATCTCTCATGATCCTTTGTATTTCTGCAGTGTCAGTTGTTACTTCTCCTTTTTCATTTCTAATTCTATTGATCTGAGTCTTCTCCCTTTTTCTTCTACTGAGTCTGGCCAATGGTTAATCAATTTTGTTTATCTTCTCAAAGAACTAGCTTTTAGTTTTATTGATCTTTGCTATTGTTTTGTTCATTTCTTTTTTATTTATTTCTGGTCTGATCTTTATGGTTTCTTTCCTTCTGCTAACTTTGGGTTTTATTGTTCTTCTTTCTCTAATCACTTTAGATATAAGGTTAGGTTGTTTATTTGAGATTTTTCTTATTTCTTGAGGTAGGTTTGTATTGCTATAAACTTCCCTCTTAGAACTGCTTTTGCTGCATCCCATAGGTTTTGGGTCGTTGTGTTTTCATTGTCATTTGTTTCTAGGTATTTTTTTGATTTCCTCTTTGATTTCTTCAGTGATCTCTTGGATGTTTAGTAGTGTATTGTTTAGTCTCCATGTATTTGTATTTTTACAGTTTTTTTCTCCGGTAATTGATATCTAGTCTCATAGCATTGTGGTTGGAAAAGAGGCTTGATACGATTTCAGTTTTTTAAAATTTAAAGTCTTGATTTGTGACACAAGATGTGATCTATCCTGGAGAATGTCCCATGTGCACTTGAGAAGAAAGTGTGTTCCGTTGGTTTTGGATGGAATGTCCTCTAAATATCAATTAAGTCAACCTTGTTTAATGTGTCATTTAAAGCTTGTGTTTACTTATTTATTTTCTGTTTGGATGATCTGTGCATTTATGTAAGTGGGGTGTTAAAGTTGCCTAGTATTACTGTGTTACTGTCGATTTCCCCTTTTATGGCTCTTAGCATTTGCCTTATGTATTGAGGGGCTCTTATGTTAGGTACATAGATATTTATAATTGTTATATCTTCTTCTTGCATTGATCCCTTGATCATTATATAGTGTCCTTCCTTGTCTCTTGTAATAGTCTTTATTTTAAAGTCTATTTTGTCTGATATGAGTATTGCTACTCCAGCTTTCTTTTGGTTTCCATTTGCATGGAATATCTTTTTCCATTCCCTCACTTTCATTCTGTATGAGTCCCTAGGTCTGAAGTGGGTCTCTTGTAGACAACATATATGGGTCTTATTTTTGTATCCATTCAGCCAGTCTGTGTCTTTTGGTTGGGGCATTCAGTCCATTTACATTTAAGGTAATTATTGATATGTATGTGCCTATTACCATTTTCTTAATTGTTTTGGGTTTGTTTTTGTAAGTCTCTTGTGTTCCTGCCTAGAGAAGTTTCTTTAGCATTTGTTGTAAAGCTGGTTTGATTTGCTGAGTTCTCTTAGCTTTTGCTTGTCTGTAAAGCTTTTGATTTCTCTGTCGAATCTGAATTGAGATCCTTCTGGGTAGAGTAATCTTGGTTGTAGGTTTTTCCCTTTCATCCCTTTAAATATATTTTGCCACCCTCTTCTGGCTTGCAGAGTTTCTGCTGAAAGATGAGCTGTTAACCTTATGGGTATTCCCTTGTATATTATTTGTTGCTTTTCCCATGCTGCTTTTAATATTTTTTCTTTGTGTTAATATTTTGTTAGTTTGATTAATATGTGTCTCAGCATGTTTCTTCTTGGGTTTATCCTGTACGGGACTCTCTGTGCATCCTGGACTTGATTGACTATTTCCTTTCCCATGTTGAGAAATTTTTGACTATAATCTCTTCAAATATTTTCTCAGACTCTTTCTTTTTTTCTTCTTGTTTGTTTTTGTAAGTCTCTTGTGTTCCTGCCTAGAGAAGTTTCTTTAGCATTTGTTGTAAAGCTGGTTTGATTTGCTGAGTTCTCTTAGCTTTTGCTTGTCTGTAAAGCTTTTGATTTCTCTGTCGAATCTGAATTGAGATCCTTCTGGGTAGAGTAATCTTGGTTGTAGGTTTTTCCCTT
>NC_041215.1:63981497-63998843 GCF_002837175.3 Physeter macrocephalus
TCTTCTGCCTCAGTTATTCTGCTATTGATCCCTTCTAGATTATTTTTAATTTCAGTTATTGTGTTGTTCATTACTGTTTGTTTGCTCTTTAGTTCTTCTAGGTCCTTGTTAAACATTTCTTATATTTTCTCTAGTCTGTTTCTAAGATTTTGGTTCATCTTTACTATCATTACTCTGAATTCTTTTTCAGGTCATTTGCCTATTTCCTCTTCATTTATTTGGTCCTGTGGGTTTTTATCTTGCTCCTTTGCCTGTAAGACATTTCTCTGTCTTCTCATTCTATCTAATTTACGGTATTTGAGGTCTCCTTTCCTAGGCTGCAGGGTTGTAATTCCTCTTCTGTTCTCTGCCCCAGTGGTGAGGTTTGTCCAGTGGCTTGTGTCAGCTTCCTGATGGGAGTGACTGGGCCTGCGTTCTGGTTGGTGGAGCTGTGTCTTTTCCCTCTGATGAGTAGGGCCATGTCAGATGGTGTGTTTTGGGGTGTCTGTGAGCTTAGTATGACTTTAGATAGTCTTTGTGCTGATGGGTGGGTTTGCATTCCTGTCTTCTTTGTTGTTTAGTGTGAGACATCCAGCACTGGGAACTGCTGGCAGTTGGGTGGAGCTGGGTCTTGGATTCAAATAGAGGCCTCCGTGAGAGCTCTCAGTGATTAATCTTCCCTGAGGCCAGGAATTCTCTAGTGATCCAGCATCCTGGACTTGGTATTCCCACCCCAGTGCCTCAGGCCCGACTTCTGGTCGAGTGACCAAGACCCCACAAGTCATTCATCCCAGCAATAAAGAGGATTTAAAAAAAAAAAAGACTAACAAAACCCCAGAGAAATGGAAAAAATAAAATCAAACGAAACAGAAAGAAGGAAACACGCACACACAAAAAAGAAACAAAAACAGAACCAAATAAATCAAAAAGCAAGAGAACAACCAGACAAACAGAAGAACCCAAAAACAAAATCAGTTTGTATTAAAACTAGCAAAATAACCTAAAAACAAAACCAAAGCAGTGTACCAACTGAAGAATAAAGCAAGGAAACAGAACAAATCGATAAAAATGATTTTAAAAATCATAAAATAAAAAATGAAATGAGGGCTTCCCTGGTGGCGCAGTGGTTGGGAGTCCGCCTGCCGATGCAGGGGACGTGGGTTCATGCCCCGGTCCGGGAAGATCCCACATGCCGCGGAGAGGCTGGGCCCATGAGCCAGGACCGCTGAGCCTGCACGTCCGGAGCCTGTGCTCCGCAACGGGAGAAGCCACAGCAGTGAGAGAGGCCCACGTACCGCAAAAAATGAAATGAAATGAAATAAAAAGGGAAAAAACACAGGACAACAGAAAAGCAAAGTAGAAATGGAAATATTTTAAAAAGAAAAGAAAAATATAATAAAAAGAAGAAGAAAAAACAAGGAAGAGAACACAGAACAACAGAAAAGCAAACATAGAAACATATAAGAAAAAATTTAAAATATGTTATAAAACATGGAGATCCCAAAAGACTAAATTTAAAAAATAACTAAAACTACAACTACAAGCAAACAACAAATAAAGAAAAAGAAACCAAAAAAAACCCAAAAAAGCCAGAACCAACAACAGAATGAATCAAAACATGATAAGATTAATAGTAATAATTATGTTTCCCTGGGGTCTCTGTTCTAAGTGTCCTTGCACATGCTATGAGCCACAGCCCACCTCTGCTTCCCCAAGAGGCTCTCCTCTGCCTCTGGGCTAGTCTCTGGACCTGCTGTGGGCCCTGTGGGAGCCACTCAGACTCTGATCTGGCCCAATTCCTGTGTGTGCTGCTCCCAAAGTCCACAGCTGCCTGAGCTAAACCGTTTTCATTTGTGGGAACACTCATTGTCTACTCAGATATTCCATAGACATAGGGTCTACCTAGCAGATCGCGGGGGTTTAATCTGCAGCTTGTACAGCTGATGGAAAGATTTTCAATCTTCTTCCTTTGTAACCTCGTCCCTGGGGTTCAGCTTTGGTTTTATCCCCACGTCTGCATGTTGTCCACTCACAGGAGTTTGGTCCTGAAGCTGCCTTGGATCTCTTGGGTCTCCCCGTGTGGACCAGGCACAGAGGTGATATGACTGCTTGGATCATAGGAGCCCTGGCAGCACCAAATGCGCAGGGAAGCCAGCGACCATGGGCACAAGAGATATGGCCCTAGTGAGTGCCTTTTCTGGCACGTGAGGGCCAGTGTAAGGCACATGAGGGCCAGCCCTCGCAGGGGTTTTTCTGGTGCCTGGCAGCAGGCACGTGAGGGCCAGCCCTCTCAAGAGGGCTTTTTTTTTTTTTTTGCCCTGTAAGCAACGCATAAGGGCCAGCTCTGAGGGGGCTTTTCTTATTGCTCAGCAGCGGCATGCAAGAGCCAGTCCTGAGCGGGCTTCTTTTATTGTCGTCAGCAGGTGCCAGCATGTGGGGAGAGAGAGGCTACAATAGCGGCTCCTCCTCCTGCATGTGACTCAGCAATAATGCCCTGCTTCCATGGCAGTCCCATTTTCCTCCATAGGCATTCCCTGCTGCGGATTTCCTCCCTCCCATCCCCTCAGTCCATCTCCCCACAGCCAACAGCAGTTCTCGCTCTCGGCCTCTTCTCCAATCCCCACACACCAGCTCCCAGCCCCTTGCACACCTGTGAACACGTCCCAGTCCAGAGCACGTAGGGCCGAGGTATAGACTGTCTATTTCTCACTCTGTCCCGTCTGCCACAGATCAGCCGCTTCACCCTCTTCTGATAGCCTCAAATGCTTCTCTCTGTCCCAATCAATTTCTCTGTTGGAGAGGGGGTTTCCCTGAATTCGAGAATCTCTCTGCTTCAGCTCCCCTGGCCCAGGGTGCAGGTCCCATCCCTCCGTCCTACCCAGTTATGCAGGGATCTTTATAGTCCTTTCCAGTGTCCAAGGTCTTCTGCTAGTTTTCAGCCTGTGTTCTGTGAGAATTGATGCATCTATAGATTTATTCCTGCTGCATCTATGGAGAGAGATGAACTCCACCTCCACCTACTCCACTGCCATCTTCTGACCATCATTATTTCATTCCTTCTGTTGACTTTGGGGTTTTTCTGTGGGGGGGTTCTTCTCTTTCTAGTTATTTTAGATGGTATGTTTACTTGTTTATTTGAGATTTTTTTGTTTCTTGAGGAAGGCCTCTATCACTTAAGAACTTCCCTCTTAGAATTACTTTTGCTGCATCACACAGAGTTTGTAAGGTTGTGTTTTCATCTTTGTTTGTCTCAGGGTATTTTCTGATTTCTTCTTTGACTTCACCATTGACCCTTTGGTTTTTTAGTAGCATGTTGTTTAGTCTCCATTTGTTTGTTCTTTTCCCATTTTTCTTTTCATTATTGATTTCTAGTTTCATACAGTTGTGATCAGAAAAGATGCTTGAAATAATTTCTATCCTCTTAAATTAGTTGAGGCGTGTTTTGTGACCTAGGATGTTGTCTATCCTAGAGAACATTCTATGTGCACTTGAAAAGAATGTGTATTCTGGTTTTGGGGAGATGTAGTGTCCTTTAGATATCAGTTAATTCTAACTGGTCTATCGTGTCATTTAAGACCTCTGTTGCCTTACTGACTTTCTGTCTGGATGATCTGTCCATTGATGTCAGCGGAGTGTTAAAATCTCCTACTATTATTGTATTATTGTCAATTTCTCCCTTTATGCCTGGTAGTATTTGTTTTATATATTTATGTTCTCCTATATTGGGTGTATATATATTGATGAGTGTCATATCCTCTTCTATATTGATCCCTTTATTATTACATAATGCCCCTTCATTGTCTTTCTTTGTGGCCTTTGTTTTATAGTCTATTTTGTTTGAGTATTGCTACCCCTGTTTTCTTGTTGTTTCCATTTGCATGAAATATCTTTTTCCATCACCTCCCTTCAGTCTCTGTGTGTCTTTCTCCCTGAGGTGAGTCTCTTGTAGGCAGCATATAGTAGATTCTTGTATTTTCATCCAATCTGCCATTCTGCATCTTTTGATTGGAGGGTTTAGTCCATTGACATTTAAAGTAATTATTGATAAGTATGTATTGCCATTTTAAACTTTGTTTTCCAGTTGTTTTTATAGTTCTTTTTATAAAATTTCTTTTTCTTTTTGTTCTTCCTTTTGTGGTTTGATGACTTTCTTTCGTATAATGCTTGAGCTCCTTTCTTTTTGGTTTTCGTGACCCTATTGTTCATTTTTGATTTATGGTTACCATGGAGATCAAGTATGTTGACCCGTGACTACATCTGCTTGCTTTAAAGTGAGTCATTCAAATTCAAACACATTCTAGAAGATCTACATTTTTATACAATCCTCTCCCACATTTTGAGAGTTTTGATGTCCTATTTTACATCTTCATGCTTATCCTTTTACTGTTTATTATAGTTATAATCGCTTTTATAATTTTTTGATTGCTTTTAATCTATGTCCTGGCTTATTTAAGTGATCTTCAATCCCTTTATGTAGTTGCCTTTCCTATTGTGATTTTTCCCTTTTCTGTGGAGTCTTGCTTCTTTTCTATTTAGAGACCCTTCAATATTTCTTTTAGGATAGGTTTGGAATTGCTGAATTATTTTAGTTAACTTGACTGAAAAATTATTTATCTCCCCTTCTATTCTAAATGATAATCTTGCTGGGTAGAGTATCCTAGGTTGTAGATTTTTCCCTTTCAGTACTTTGAATATATTATGCTACTCTTTTCTGGCGTGCAAGATTTCTGCAGAGAAATCAGCTGATAGCTTGATGGGGGTTCCCTTGTAACTGACTCTTTGTTTTTCTCTTGCTGTCTTTAGAATCTTCTCTTTAACTTTTTTCATTTTAATTATGATATGTTTTGGTGTGAGTCTGTTTGGAGTCACCTTTTTGGGACCCTCTGTTCTTCCTGTACCTGGATATCTGTTTCCTTCTGTAGGTTTGAGAAGTTTTCAGCCATAATTCCTTCAAATACATTTTCAATTCCCTTCACACTCTCTCTTCTCCTTCTGGGACCTCTATTATGCATAGATTGTTACGTTTTATATTATCTCATAGATCTCATATGTTGTTTTCTTTTTTTTCATTTGTTTTTCTATCAGCTGTTCTGATTGGGTTATTTCCATTATCTATCTTCCAGATCACTTATTTGTTCTGTGTCATTTAGTCTGCTATTCATTGCTTCTAGATTGGTTTTTATCATGGCAATTGAGTTATCTAATTTCGATTGGTTCCTCTTCATAGTTTCTAGTTCCTCATTACAGTGATCTGCATTTTTATCAATAATCTTTCTTAATTCCTTTAGCATTTTCATTACCTCCTTTTTGAACTCAGGGTCTAGTAGATTGGTGAGGTCTGTTTCATTATTCTTTTGGGAGATTTCACTTGTTCTTTTAATTGAAAATAGTTCCTCTGCTTTTTCATTTTACTTAACTTTCTCCTAAATTCATAGAGACAGAGATAGTTATCTACTGTGGTCTTGAAGGGGTATTTTTATGTGGGAGAGTCCTTGTATAGACTATATATGTCCAATATTTGTGATACAGGGCTGGTTTCGTTATGGATGCCAGCCATGTCTTTCCTCAGAGTGTGCTGGCCATTATCTCCTTGATAGGGGGTTTGATTTGTGTTTTAGTATCTAGAGCCTGTGCAGGATGTGAGGTGGGGCTTACTCTTTGCTCTGTGGCTGTCACTGCCCTGTTGGGGGTGGAGTTTGCTCCCTAGTTGTTGGAGTAGAAGCACTGAGGCTCAGGTTCAATCAGGCTCCATTGCCCTTGAGTGTGTGCCCTACCTCAAAGAGGTGATTGCTGAAGCAAGTCAGGCTTGTTCGGTCACAGAGGACCTATGCACCGCCTGTATAGGTGTCCATAGTTCTGCTCAGAACAGCCCAGGGTTGCATCTCTTTCTCTGTTGTGTTTGTCCCAAATCTAGTGCAAGATTGTGGTGTGGAATAGGCTGTGGTTGGGAGTTGGGGCATTGTGGCTTCAGGAATTGTTGGGGTGCCACTGCTGCCTGAGATCTAGGCTACCTCTATGGCAGACTTCTCCCAGAATCTGCCCCAGATCTAGTGCTTAGCTGTGGTGTGGAGTGGGCGGAGCTGGGCATTCTCATGGGAAACAAACCACTGTGTACTCCTGCCCAGGGCCTGTGTACCCAAGATTCAGCACTCAGTTGTTGCATACTCTTGAGGAGCTGCCCACTGTGTGTGCTGTCAGTGTCCACTGCAGCTCCACCCACTGCCTGATGTTTGCACTGACAATGGGCTCTGGGCCTCCACACAGATCACACCCCAGGCACTCCAGTCTGTCTCTGCATAGCTACACCAAATCTTTGCCCAGATCTTGTGCCAGGCTGTGGTGTGGAGTGAGCAGGGTTGGGGTGTTGTTCACCCCTTCAGATTGGGATGTGCAGTGAGATTGCAGTTACCAGTGCAAGGCTTTTCTCTCCCTTGATTGTTAGCAAGTGTGCACTACTCGTGAGTAGAGTCTAGGCTTCTCCAGCCCTTCTGTCTCCCTCAGCAGATTTCCCAGCAGGCACGGGGGCTTATCTCCTCCATGCAGGACCCCAGGACTAGGATGCCCAGATTGTAGCTCACCCTGCTCACTCCTCAAGGCAAGGGTCCACCTGTGTGGACCTTCTTTTTCTTATAGATCACTCCAATGCGTGCACGTCCCAAGCTAATGCCATTTTTTGCCCCATCCTACCCAGGTATATGGAGATCTTTCTCACAGGTTTGGTTGTATAGGATTTCTTCTACCACTATCCAATTACTGTTCTGTGAGAATTGTTCCACATGTATTTTTCATGTATTTGTGGGGGGAGGTGAGCTCTACATCCTTCTATTCTGCCATCTTGATATCCCGCTCCTTATTTTTCTTTGGTAATTCTATTTTAATTTTTTTGAGGAATCTCCATATTGTTTTCTGTGGTGGTTGAATAATTTGCATTCTCACCAACAGTGTGCAAGCGTTCCCTCTCCTCCACACCATCACCAGCCTTTATTTCTTGTGTTCTTGTTGATAGCCATTGTAACAGGTGTGAGGAGATAGCTCGCTGTGGTTTTGATTTTCATTTTCCTGATTAGTGATATTAAGCATTTTTCTTGTACCTGTTGGCCATTTGGATGTCTTCTTTGGAAAACTATTTAGGTCTTCCAAACTATTTTTAATTGGATTTTATTCTGTTATTGCATTTTATGAGTTCTTTATATATTTTAGATATTAGCCCTTTGTCTAATGTATGGTTTGCAAAACTTTTCTCTCATTCTCTAGATTGCATTTTCATTTTGTTAATTGTTTCTTTTGCTGTGCAGAAGCTTTTAAGTTTGGTGTAGTCACATTTGTTGATTTTTGCTTTTGTTGTTTGTGCTTTTTGGTGTCATATCCAAAAAATCATTGCTAAGATCAATGTTGAGGAGATTCTTCCTACATTTTTTCTAGGAGTTTTATAGTATCAGGTCTTAAGTTTAAGTCTTTGATCCATTTCAAGTTAATTTTTGTGAGTGGTATAAGAGAGGGGTCCACTTTCATTGTTCTGCATGTGTTTATCCAGTTTTCCCAACACCATTTGTT
The DNA here is from genome assembly GCF_002837175.3 of Physeter macrocephalus. Taxonomy (NCBI): domain Eukaryota; kingdom Metazoa; phylum Chordata; class Mammalia; order Artiodactyla; family Physeteridae; genus Physeter; species Physeter macrocephalus. The sequence goes on from NC_041215.1 coordinate 63,989,031, forward strand.
AAAGAGACTATCCTTTCCCCATTGGGTTTCTTGGCCTCTTTGTCAAGGTTTAATTGACCATATATCCAGGGGTTTAATTCTGGGCTCTCTGTTCTGTTCAATTGGTCTGTGTCTATTTTTGTGCCAATACCATACTGTTTTTATTACTATAGCTTTGTAGTACAGTTTGAAATTAGGAAGTATGATATCTCTGCCTTTGTTTGTTACCTTCAGTATTGCTTTGGCTATTTAAAGTCTTTTGTGGTTTCATACAAATCTTAGGATTGCTTTTCCTACTTCTGTGAAGAATGCCATTGGTATTTTAATGGGCTTTGCATTAAATCTATACATGGCTTTGGATAGTATGGACATTAGAACAATTATTCTGATCCATGAACATAGGATGTCTTGCCATCTGTTTGTGTCCTCTTTGATTTCTTTCAGCAAAGTCTTGTAATTTTATTATATAGATTTTTCACTTCCTTAATTAAATTTATTTCTAAGTATTGATTTTGGTGCCAGTATGAATGAAATAATTTTCTTTATTTTTCAGATGCTTCATTACTGTATAGAAAAGCAATTGATTTCTGTATGTTGATTTTGTATCCTGCAACTTTAATAAAATTTTTGGTTATTTCCAACACTTCTTTGGTTGAGTCTTTGGCATTTTTATGTACAAAATCAAATAGCATCTGCAAATAGCACCAATTCTGCTTATTTCTTTCCAATTTGTATGTCATTTGTCTTACCTAATTGCTCTAGCTAGGACTTCCACTACTATATTGAATAAAAGTGGTGAGAGTGAGCATCCTTCTGCTGTTCCTGATCTTAGAGGGAAACTTTCAACCTTTCACCATTGAGTATGATTTAGCTATGGGTTTGTTGAATATGGCCTTTATTATGTTGAGGTATATTCCTTCTATACCCCGTCTTTTGAGGGTTTTTATCATGGAATGTTGTTGTATTCTGTCAGACAATTTTTCTGTGTATACTAGATGATCATGCGATTTTTATCTTTCATTACATTAATGTGATGTATTACATTTATTGATTTGTGTATGGCAAACCATCCTTGTATCCCAGGGATAAATCCTACTTGGTCATTGTATACAAACTTTTTAATGTGTTCTTGAAATCAGTTTGCTAATATTGAGAATTTTTGCATTTATATTTATCAGAAATAGTCTAGTTTTCTTGTGGTGTCCTTATCTTGCTTTTGTATCAGGGTAATGCTGGCCTTGTGGAATACATTTGAAAGTGTTCCGTCTTTCTGATTTTTTTGGAAGTTTGAAGAGAATGGGTCTTAATTCTTTTTTAAATGTTTGGTAGAATTCACTAGTGAAACCATCTGATCCTGGGGTTTTCCGTGTTGGGAGGTTTTTTTATTCAATCTCTTTATTGTTATTGCTTTGTTCCAATGTTCTATTTCTTCCTGATTCAGTCTTGGTAGGTTGCGTGTTTCTAGAAATTTATCCATTTCTTCAAGTTTATCTAATTTTTTGGCACATAATTATTCATAATAGTCTTTTACGACCCTATTTATTTCTGTAGTATCAGATGTAATGTCTCTTCTTTCAATTTTAATTTTACTTGAGCTTTCTCTCTTTTTTCTTAGTCTAGCTAAAAGTGTGTTTATTTTATCTTTTAGAAGAATTGGCTCTTAATTTCACTGATCTTTTGATTTTCTGGTCTCTATTTCATTTATTTCTGTTCTGATCCTTATTTCCTTGCTTCTGCTAAATTTGGGCTTAATTTGTTCTGCTTTTTCTACTCCCTTGTGTAAATTTAGGTTATTTCAGATCTTTCTAATTTTTTAATATATGCATTTTTTATTATAAACTTTCTTTTATGAACCATTTTTGCTGCATCCCATGAGTTTTGATATGTTGTATTTACATTTTCATTTGTTTTGAGATAATTTATTTCCCCTTTGATTTCTTCTTCACCCACTGGTTGTTCAGAAGTGTGTTGTTTGATTCACATATATGTAGATTTTCCACCTTTCCCCTGTTTTCTAGTTTTATACTGTCATGGTCAGAAAAGATAGCTGGTTTGATTTCAGTCTTCTTAAATTTGCTAAAATTTGTTTTGTGTCCTATTATATGATGTATTCTGGAGATTGTTTTGTGTGCATTCATGAAGAATGTGTATTCTACTGCTGTTGGATGGAATATTCTATAAATGTCTGTTAAGCCCTTTTGTTCTAAAGTATGGTTCAATTCAAACGTTTCCTTGTTTTCTGTCTGGATGGCCTATCCATTGCTAACAGTGTGATATTGAAATCCCCTGTTATTATATTGTTGTTTCTTTATCCCTTTAAATATGTTAATATTGATATTTGCTTAATATATTTCAGTGCTCTTTAATTTTTAAAAAACTTTTTGAAGTATAGTTGATTTGCAGTGTTGTGTGTGTTTCAGGTGTACAGCAAAGCAATTCAGTTATATACATATATATATATATATATATATACATATATACACACACACATATATATTTAGGTTGCTGCCATGTCTTGGCTATTGTAAATAGCAATGCAATGAACATTGGGGTATCTTTTCAAGTTATGATTTTCTCCAGATATATGCACAGGAGTTGGATTGCAGGATCATATGTTAACTCTATTTTTAATTTTTTAAGGAACCTCCATACTGTTCTGCATAGTGGCTGTACCAATTTACATTCCCACCAAGAATGGAGGGAGGAGGGTTCCCTTTTCTCCACATGCTGTCCAGCATTTATTATTTGTAGATTTTTTGATGGCCATTCTGACTGGTGTGAGGTGATACCTCATTGTAGATTTGATTTGCATTTCTCTAAGAATTACTGATGATGAGCATCTCTTCATGTGCCTTTTGGCCATCTGTATGCCCTCTTTTGAGGAATGTCTATTTAGATCTGCCCATTTTTTGATTGGGTTGTTTGTTTTTTTGAAATTGAGCTGTATGAGCTGTTTGTGTATTTGGGAGATTAATCCCTTGTTGGTTGCATAGTTTGCAAATATTTCCTCCCATTCCATAGGTTGTCTTTTTGTTTTGTTTATGGTTTTCTTTGCTGTACAAAAAATTTTAAGTTTAATTACATCCCATTTGTTTATTTTTGTTTTTATTTCCATTACTCTAGGAGACAGATCCAAAAACATACTGCTGCAATTTATGTCAAATTGTGTCCTGCCTGTTTTCCTCAAAGAGTTCTGTAATCCAGTCCTACATTTAGGTCTTTAATCCACTTCAAGTTTGGTTCTGTGCATTGTGTTAGAGAATGTTCTAATTTCATTCTTTTAGATGTAGCTGTCTAGTTTTCCAGCATCACTTATTGAAGAGACTGTCTTTCCTCCATTGTATATTCTTGCCTCCTTTGTTGTAGATTAATTGACCATAGGTGCTTGGGTTTATTACTGTGCTCTCTATCCTACTCCATTGATCTATATTTCTGTTTCTGTGCCAGTACCATACTGTTTTGATGATTGTAGCTTTGTAGTATAGTATGAACTCAGAGAGCCTGATTCCACCAGCTCCATTTTTTTTTTTTTGCCTCAAGATTGCTTTGGCTATTGGGAGTCTTTTGTGTTTCCATACAAATTTTTAAAAATTTTCTAATTCTGTGAAAAATGCCATCGGTAATTTGATAAGGATTGCATTGAATCTGTAGATTGCTTTGGGCAGTATAGTCATTTTGACAATATTGATTCTTCAAATCCTAGATCATGGTATATTTTTCCTTCTATTTGTATCATCTTTGATTTCTTACATCAGTGTCTTATAATTTTCTGAGTACAGGTCTTTTACCTTCTTGGGTAGGTTTATTCCTAGGTATTTTATTCTTTTTGATGCAATGGTAAATGGGATTGTTTCCTTAATTTCCCTTTCTGATCTTTTGTTGTAGTGCATAGAAATCTAACAGATTTCTGTGTATTAATTTTGTATCCTGCAACTTTACCAAATTCATTGATGAGCTCATAGTTTTCTGGTGGCATCTTTAGGATTTTCTGTGTATACTGTCATGTCATCTGCAAACAGTGACAGTTTTACTTCTTCTCTTCCAATTTGGATTCCTTTTATTTCTTTTTCTTCTCTGATTGTTGACTTTAAATAAAAGTGGCATGAGTGGACATCCTTGTCTTGTTCCTGATCTTGGAGGAAATGCTTTCAGCTTTTCACTGTTGAGTATGATGATAGCTGTGGGTTTGTCATATGTGGCCTTTATTATATTGAGGTATGTTCCCTCTATGCCCACTTTCTGGAGAGTTTTTTTCATAAATTGATGTTCAATTTTATCTAAAGCTTTTTCGTCATTTATTGAGATGATCACATGTTTTTTATTCTTCAATTTGTTAATATGGTGTATCACACTGATTGATTTGCAGATATTGAAAAATCCTTGCATCCCTGGGATAAATCCCACTTGATCATGGTGTATGATTCTTTTAATGTATAGTTGGATTTGCTTTACTAGTATTTTGATGAAAATTTTTACGTCTATGCTTATCAGTGATACTGGCCTGTAGTTTTCTTTTTTGTGTGGTATGATTGCTTGGTTTTAGTGTCATTGTGATTCTGGCTTAATAGAATGAGTCTGGAAGTATTCCTTCTTCTGCAATTTTTTGGAATAGTTTCAGAAGGATAGATGTTATCTCTTCTCTAAATGTTTGGTAGAATTTGCCTGTGAAGCCATCTGATCCTGGACTTCTGTTTTTTGAGAGCTTTTTAATCATAGATTCAATTTCAGTACTTGAAATTGGTCTGTTCATATTTTGTATTTCTTCCTGGCTCAGACATGAGAGACTGTACCTTTCTAAGAATTTGTCCATTTCTTCTAGGTTGTCCATTTTATTGACATATAGTTGCTCATAGTAGTCTCTTACGATCCTTTGTACAGTAAGTCCCCTACATACGAACCTTCAAGTTGTGAACTTTCAAAGATGCGAATATGCTTTCAGATGAGGAGTCCAAAGAGGTCTTTAGCAACTTAGTGACCCTCTGTGAGAAGTTGGAGATAGATGTGCAAGAGAACAACTTCATTTAACTCCTTGCTGTGCAACATAAGGAGCTTACTTACGAAGACCTGATGGAATTGGAGGCCCAGAGAAAGGATGAAGGAGAGACAAGTGGAAGAAAAAATAACTGAAGAACAAAGAGATTCATGATGCAGGAAATGGCAAGGGGATTTTCTTTATTTGAGGAGGCACTGTTAGTTTTTGAGGCATAGGACCAGGATGTAGAACGGTACACGAAGGTTGCAGCAGCCATTCAGAATGCAATCCAGTGCTACCATGTCAACTATGACAAGAAAAAAAGAGCTACTACCCAGACATCACTGGATTGTTTTTTCAAGAGGGTAGACAGAGTTAAATCCAGCAAGGAACGAGAACCTGTGCCATCAACATCAGGCATGAGTGTAACTGCAGCTTGCCCTCTGTCTCCTATTGCTGACGACCCTTCAGCTCTACCATCCCCCGCTCCTCTCCCTCCTCCAGTCAGTAACTCTTCTTGCCTGTTCACTTGATGCCAGCTCCTGTATGCCAGCTGTTGTACTGTGCTATTGTACTTTTCAAGGTACTGTACTGTAAGATTTTAAATGTTTTCTTTATTTTTGTTTTTTATGTATTATTTGCATGAAAAGTATTATAAACCTATTACAGTACAGTACTCTATAGCCAATTGTGTTAGTTGGGTACGTAGGCTAGCTTTGTTGGACTTATGAACAAATTGGACTTACGGACACGCTCTCGGAACAGCACTCGTTCATATATAGGGGACTTACTGTATTTCTTTGGTGTCAATTGTAATTTCTCTTTTTTCATTTCTGATTTGATTGATTTGGGCCCTCTCCCTTTTTTTCTTGATGAGTCTGGCTAAACGTTTATCAATTTTGTTTATCTTTTCAAAGAACCAGGTTTTAATTTCATTGATCTTTTCTATTGTTTTCTTAGTCTCTGTTTCATTTATTTCTGCTCTCATCTTTACGATTTCTTTCCTTCTACTAACTTTGGGTTTTGTTTTTTTTTCTCTCTCTCGAGTTGCTTTAGTTGTAAGATTGAGTTGTTCAAGATTTTTCTTCTTTTTTAAGGTAAGCTTGTATCATTATAAATTTCCCTCTTAGAACTGCTTTTGCTGCATCCCATAGGTTTTGGATCATCGTGTTTTCATTTTCACTTGCCTCTAGGTATATTTTTTTTAATTTCCTCTTTGATTTCTTTAGTGATCCAGTGGTTGTTTAGTAGAATATTGTTTAGCCTCCACATGTTTGCATTTTTGCAGTTATTTTCTTGTAGTTGATTTCTAATCTCATAGTATTATGGCTGGAAAAGATGCTTGATATGAATTCAATTTTCTTAAATTTACTGAGGCTTTCTTTGTAGCCCAGCATTTGGTCTATCCTGGAGAATGTTCCATGGGCACTTGAGAAGAATACATATTCTGCTGCTTTAGGATGGAATGCTCTATAGATATCAATTAAGTCCATCTGGTCTAATATGTTACTTAAGGCCTGTGTTTCCTTATTGATTTTCTGTCTGGATGATCTGCCCATTGATGTAAGTGGGTTGTTAAAGTCCCCCACCATTATTGTGTTACTGTCAATTTCTTCTTTTACATCTGTTAACATTTGCTTTATCTATTGAGGTGCTCCTGTGTTGAGGCATATATTGATATGTTTATAATTGTTGTGTCTTCTTGGATTGATCCCTTGATCATTATATAGTGTCCTTCTTTGTCTCTTGTAACAGTCTTTATGTTAAAGTCTATTTTGTCTGATATGAGTATTGCTACTCCAGGTTTCTTTTGATTTCCATTTTCCATTTCAGTCTGTATATGTCCCTAGATCTGAAGTGGGGCTCTTGAGACAGCATATGTGTCTTGTTTCTGTATCAATTCAGCCAGTCTATGTCTTTTGGTTGGTGCATTTGATCCATATACATTTAAGATAATTTTCAATATGTATGTTTTTATTGCCATTTTGTTAATTGTTTTGGATCTGATTTGTAGATCTTTTTTCTTCCCTTCCTCTTTTGTTCTCTTGTGATTTGATAACTATTTTTAGTGTTGTATTCGAATTCCTTTTTCTTTTTTTGTGTATATCTATTATAGATTTTTGGTTTGCAGTTACCATGAGGTTTTGATATAGCAGTCTATATAAATACATGATTGTTTAAATTGCTGATCTCTTAATTTCAAATGCATTTCAAATATCCTGCATTTGTATTCTCCTCTTCTCACGATTACTGGTTTTGATATATTTGTGGATGATTTCCCACCTTTACTATATGCCTTTAATGTTGAGCTTTTCCATTATGTAATTTTCTTGTTTCTAGTTGTGGCCTTTTCTTTTCCACCTAGAGAAGGTCCTTTAACATTTGTTTTAAAGCTGGTTTGGTGGTGCTGAATTCTTTTAACTTTTGATTGTCTGTAAAGCTTTTGATTTCTCCACTGAATCTGAATGACAGTCTTGCTGGGTAGAGTATTCTTGGTTGTAGGTTGTTTCTTCTCATCACTTTAAATATATTGTGCCACTCCCTTCTGGCCTGCAGAGTTTCTGCTGAAAACTCAGCTGATAACTTTATGGGGATTCCCTCGTATATTATTTGTTGCTTTTCCCTTGTTGCTTTTAATATTTTCTATTTTTCTTTAGTTTTTGTCAGTTTGATTAATATGTGTCTCAGTGTGTTCCTCCTTGGGTTAATCCTGCCTGGGACTCTGCTCTTCCTGGACTTGGGTGACTGTTTCCTTTCTCATGTTAGGAACGTTTTCAGCTGTTATCTCTTCAAATATTTTCTAAGGCACTCTCTCTTCTCCTTCTTAGGTCCCTATATTGCGAATGTTGGTGTGTTTAATGTTGTCCCAGAGGTCTCTTAAACTGTTTTCATTTTTCATTCTTTTTTCTTTATTTTGTTCAGTGGTATTGATTTCTCCCATTCTGTCTTCCAGATCACTTATCTGTTCTTCTGACTCATTTATTCTGCTACTATTGATTCCTTCTGGTGTATTTTTCGTTTCAGTTATTGTATTCTTCAACTCTGTTTGGTTCTTTATATTTTCTAAATCTTTGTTAAAACTTTCTGGTAACTTCTCACACTGTGCATCCATTCTTTCTCCAAAATCCCGGATCATCTTTATGATCATTACTCCAAAGTTTTTCTCTGGTAGATTGCCTATCTCCACTTCACTTAGTTGTTCTTCTGGGGTTTTATCTTGTTCCTCTGTCTCGAACATATTCCTCTCCCATCTTATTTTGTCTAAATTTCTGTGTTTGTGGACTCAGTTCCACAGACTGCTCGACTGTAGTATTCTTGCTTCTGGGTCTGCCCCCTGGTGGGTGAGGCTGGTCTAGAGGCTTGTGCAGGCTTCCTGGTGGGAGGGGCCAGTGCCTGCCCACTGGTGGGCAGGGCTGTGTCAAGGGGTGTGTCTAGAGGTGGCCGTGGGCTCAGGAAGTTTTCAGGCAGCCTATCTGCTGATGGGTGGGACAGTGTTCCCACCGTCTTGGTTGTTTGGCTTGACGCATCCCAGCACTGGAGCCTACAGGCTGTTGGGTGGGGCCAGGTCTTGGTGTTGATGACCCAAGCAAGATGTCTGCCTCCTCGAGAGTTCACATAGCTGAGCACTCCCCAAAATCTCCACCACCAGTGTCCATGTCCCCAGGAAGAGCCACAGCCACAGCCCCCAAAGCCAAATACTTTGGGGGCTCCTCCCCACAATGCCAGACCCCATGCTGGGGAGCCTGACATGGGGCTCAGAACTTTCACTCCTGTGGGAGAATTTCTGTGATATAATTATTCTCCAGTTTGTGGATCGCTCATCCAGGGGGTATGGTATTTGATTATAACGCGAGTTCACCCCTCCTACTGTTTTGTGGTTTCTTCTTTACATCCTTGGATGTAGAATATCTTTTTTGGCAGGTTCCAGTCTCAATGGCTGTTCAGCAGTTAGTTGTGTTTCTGGTGTGCTCAAGAGAGGTGAGCCCAAGGTCCTTCTACTCTGCCATCTTTTTCACCATCTGTTTATTTCAGCATTCTGATGTTGGGTGCATGTATATTTGGTTGTTGTATCTTCTTGATGTATTGTCCCTTTTATCATTATATAATGATCTTTGTTTCTTGTTACCACTTTTGGCTTAAAGTGTGTTTTGTCTGACATAAGTATGGCTGCTTGCTTTCTTTTGGTTTCCATTTACATGAACTATCCTCTTCCATCCCTTCACTTCCATCCCTTCACTTCCATCCCTTTGTGTGTCTTCAGGGCTGAAATGAGTCTCCTTTGGCAGCATATTGTTGGGTCTTATTTTTTTTTATCCACCAGCCACTCTCTGCCTTTCAACTGGTGAATTCAGTCCATTTACATTTAGAGTGATTATGTAAGGACTTATCATTTGTCTTCTGGTTGTTTACTGTCTCCCTTGTTTTTTTTCCTCTGCTTCTGCATACCTTAGCAAATTGGTGGTTTTCACTGGTGATCTGCTCAGTCTCCCCCTGCCTTTTTTTTTGTTTTATGACTCTATAATAGATTTTTGCTTTGTGGTTACCAGAAACAGAAAAGATCTTATAGATAAAACAGTCCTTTTCATTCTGATAGCAACTTATCTTTGTTCACCTAGAGTTTCCACTCTTTTATTCCTCCCCTATTATATTTTTGATGTCACGATTTACCTTTTTATGCCATAAATTCATTAATGTTATAGTAGCTATAGTTATTTTTTGTTTTATGTAAACTTCATACTATAATTAAGTGGTTAACAAACCATTCTAATGTAAAGTTACAGTTTTCTCATTCTAATTTTCACCTTTACCAGAGTATTTATGTACTTCTATGTTTTTGTGTGACTAACTGGCATCTTTTCATT
>NC_041215.1:63998930-64024019 GCF_002837175.3 Physeter macrocephalus
TGGGGCTCAGAACTTTCACTCCTGTGGGAGAATTTCTGTGATATAATTATTCTCCAGTTTGTGGATCGCTCATCCAGGGGGTATGGTATTTGATTATAACGCGAGTTCACCCCTCCTACTGTTTTGTGGTTTCTTCTTTACATCCTTGGATGTAGAATATCTTTTTTGGCAGGTTCCAGTCTTATCAATGGCTGTTCAGCAGTTAGTTGTGTTTCTGGTGTGCTCAAGAGAGGTGAGCCCAAGGTCCTTCTACTCTGCCATCTTTTTCACCATCTGTTTATTTCAGCATTCTGATGTTGGGTGCATGTATATTTGGTTGTTGTATCTTCTTGATGTATTGTCCCTTTTATCATTATATAATGATCTTTGTTTCTTGTTACCACTTTTGGCTTAAAGTGTGTTTTGTCTGACATAAGTATGGCTGCTTGCTTTCTTTTGGTTTCCATTTACATGAACTATCCTCTTCCATCCCTTCACTTCCATCCCTTCACTTCCATCCCTTTGTGTGTCTTCAGGGCTGAAATGAGTCTCCTTTGGCAGCATATTGTTGGGTCTTATTTTTTTTTATCCACCAGCCACTCTCTGCCTTTCAACTGGTGAATTCAGTCCATTTACATTTAGAGTGATTATGTAAGGACTTATCATTTGTCTTCTGGTTGTTTACTGTCTCCCTTGTTTTTTTTCCTCTGCTTCTGCATACCTTAGCAAATTGGTGGTTTTCACTGGTGATCTGCTCAGTCTCCCCCTGCCTTTTTTTTTGTTTTATGACTCTATAATAGATTTTTGCTTTGTGGTTACCAGAAACAGAAAAGATCTTATAGATAAAACAGTCCTTTTCATTCTGATAGCAACTTATCTTTGTTCACCTAGAGTTTCCACTCTTTTATTCCTCCCCTATTATATTTTTGATGTCACGATTTACCTTTTTATGCCATAAATTCATTAATGTTATAGTAGCTATAGTTATTTTTTGTTTTATGTAAACTTCATACTATAATTAAGTGGTTAACAAACCATTCTAATGTAAAGTTACAGTTTTCTCATTCTAATTTTCACCTTTACCAGAGTATTTATGTACTTCTATGTTTTTGTGTGACTAACTGGCATCTTTTCATTTCAGCTTGAAGAACTCTTTTAGCATTTCTTGCAAGGCAAGTCTATTTATGAACTCCCTCAGTTTTCATTTGGGAAAGTCTTTATTTCTCCTTATATCTGAAGGATAGCTTTGCTGTATATTTTTGGTTGGCAATTTTTATCCTTCAACACTGAATATGTCATTCCTCTCTCTTCTGGCCTGTAGAGTTTATGCAGAGAAATCCACTGATAGCTTAATTGGGGGTTCCTTTGTAGGTTACTTTTTTCCCCTGGTTGCTTTTAAGATTTTTTTTTAATTAAATGATGCTTTTACATCTTTATTTGCTCCATTCTTTTTAATTACCTTATTCTTTTTTTTCTTTTTTTTTTTAATTGGGGTATAGTTGTTTTACAATGTTGTGTTAGTTTCTACTGTACAGCGAAGTGGAGTTCTCTGTGCTATACAGCAGGTTCTTATTAGTTATCTATTTTACACATATTAATGTATATATGTCAATCCCAATCTCCCCATTCATCCCACCCCCCCCACCCTAAGATTCTTTATCATTTATTTTTGATAGTTTCATTAGACTGTGTCTTGGAGACAGTCTTTTTGCACTGGGATAAGAGTGTGTTTTATTAGCTTCGTGGACATGTATGTCCAATTCCTTCCCCAAGTTTGGGAAGTTCTCAGCTATTATTTCTTTAAATAAACTCTCTACCCCCTTCCCTCTCTCTTCTCTTTCAAATACAATTAATCTTGTATTTGCTTTTCTGATAGAATCTGATAGCTCTCAGTTTCTTCACTTTCTAAAAATCTTAGTTCTCTTTAACTGAATCATTTCTAAACTCCTATCCTTCAAGTCACTTATTCCTTCTTCCATCAGATCTATTACTTATGCTTGCTAATGCATTCTTCATCTCATTCACTGAATTCTTCTGCTATAGAATTTGATTATTTTTTAAAATTTCAGTCTCTTTGATAAAGAACTTATGGTCATTAAATTCACTCCTGAGTTCATTTAATTTCCTTTCTGAGTTTTCTTATAGCTTGTTGAATTTCTTCATAATAATTATTTTGCATTCTTTTATCAGTTAGATCACAATATTCCATGCCTTTGAGTTCAGTTGCTGGAGAGTTACCATTTTTTGTGTGTGTGTGATACCATATTTGCTTTATTTTTCATAGTGTTTGAGGTTATGTACCTCTCCTTTTGCTTTTGAAATTGCAGACACTTTTCTTAACGAAGGATTTGTTTACTTTGGCTGTTACAGGTCAGCAGGCTGGCATTTAAAAATCTTCTTCTTGTGTTCCAGAAGATGATGCTGTAGCTCAAGTTTTTTATTTTTTCTTACCAGGGTTAATTCTCAAGGCTGGGCTCAGGAGTGCACAAAAAAGGCTGGGAAGTGTGGGCTTAGCACTTCGAGCTTTGGGAGGTGCCGATGACCTGACAGGGAGATCCACAAGTGGGATACTCTCAGAGATCCATGAGTAGACCTCTAAATGAAACCCCAAAGCAGACAGGAGGAAACACATTATTTCAATGCCCTTTGACATTCTTGTCTGCTTCCTTCCCCTTCCTCTCCTACCTTCTAGTCACAGAAATCCCTCCTCAGAAATGCAAGTGCTGCTGGAGGCAAACGGGTACCTCCAGCTACTACCCATGCCACCAGGCAGTCTTGTCACTCACCACTTGTGCTTTCCACCTCCTCTGGCAAAGAGGTAGACACTGACCCCAACAAGAGTGTAGAGCACTGCAGTGTCACCCTGGGGGAAACAGGTGCCACAGTGGGTTCCTTTCTCTCCTCTGCCTTCAAACTCATCTCTATCCAGCTCTGATGGTGTCCTGGGATCTCTCACCAGGTTGGCTGGACCTCCACAAATTCTCCATCTCCCGTGAACGTCCACTCAGTTTTGTACTCTCCAGGTTCCCCTTTTCCCGATCATGGCAAGTGGGGGTGGGGCAGGCTCACTGACTCTCTTGTATCCACAACCCCCTCTCAGGTCCTCTCCACCTACTTTCAGATGCAGAGGAGCATAGTACTCACCTGCTGTCCTGGTATAATGTGCAGAGGCACTTTTGTTCAGTTATGGATGTGTAATTAGTTATACACCAAAGAGGAGAGAAAAAAGGAACAACTCATGCTGCCATGGTCCTGACATCACTCCAGAGAAGTCAGTGTTCTGCTTCTTGATCTAGGTGCTGCTTCCATGGGTACAACCAATGTATAAAAATTTAAGGGACTTCCCTGGTGGTCCAGTGGTTAAGAATCTGCCTGCCAATGCAGGGGACATGGGTTCAAGCCCTGGTCCAGGAAGATCCCACATGCCACGGAGCAACTAAGCCCGTGTGCCACAACTACTGGGCCTGCACTCTAGAGCCCGTGAGCCACAACTACTGAGCCTGCGCGCCACAACAACTACTGAAGCCCGCACGCCTAGAGCCCATGCTCTGCAACAAGAGAAGCCACTGCAATGAGAAGCCCTCGTACCGCAATGAAGAGTAGCCCCTGCTACCCGCAACTAGAGAAAGCCCGTGCGCAGCAACGAAGACCCAATGTAGCCAAAAATAAATAAATAAATTTATAAAAAAATTTTTTATAAAAATGTATCAAGCTGTACAATTTTATATATGTATATAATACTTCAACAAACTTTAAATGCGACTCCACTCCACTTTTGGTGGGTATATAGCCAAAATAATTGAAAGGAAGGACACAGATATCTATACACCCATGTTCATGGCAGCATTACTCACAATAGCCAAAAGGGGGAAGCAACCCAAGTGTCCATCAACAGATGAATGGATAAACAGAATGTTGTATATACATACAGTGGAATATTATCAACTATAAAAAGGAAGTAATTCTGATATATGCTATAACAAAGATGAACCTTGAGGACATTATGCTAAGTGAAATAAGACAGTCTCACAAAAGGACAAATATGAGTGATTCCACTCCTATGAGGTACTTAGAGTAGACAAACTAAAAGAAGGACTAGAATGATGGTTGCCAGGGATCAAAAATAGTGAGAAATGAAGAGCTGTTGTTTGATAGAGTTTCAGTTTTGCAAGATGAAAAGAGTTCTGTGGATGGATGGTGGCGATGGCAGCATAACAGTGTGAATGTACTTAATACCACTGAACTGTATACCTAAAAATGGTTAAGATGGTAAAATTTATGTGTATTTTACCACAATTTTTTAAAAGTTAAATGTGACTTTAATATATACCCTAATATATATTAGTAAATATATACTAATGAAGTTATTAACTTACCTCTGGTGAAAATTCCAGAATTTTAACACCTCTACTCTTATTGAGCTACTCAAAACTCTACATTTTCAATCCCGTTGAACACTTCAAGAAGTGAAAAAAGCCAACAACAGTGGACTCTCCCAAAGCAGCAAGGTGAGATGCATAAGACCGCTTTCCTCTCACACAGGACCTTATACTAAACAAAATGATTTGACCTCCTTCCCTCCACTTATACTCACAAATCCCTTGTGAAGGAGGCAGCTAAGACAAGTCTGTTACCCTCACTTCAAAGCTGGGGAAACTGAACAAGAAAAAATAAAATCACAGCACCGCCCCCCCCCCCCAAAAAAAACCCAAAATCTGAATTTTCTGATACCAAATTCAAACTGGAAGGCATCCCCCTAGAACCTTCAGGCTCATTAATAGACTTTAAAAAGCAAATTCGACTTACAAGTTAATTTTGTGTTTCTATTGTTCCCACAAGAAAATGCTTTATAATATGTAGATCTTTTTTACATGTTGAAAAAATTCACTTTGACTTGAAAACATTTTATTTAATTTATACAAATAACTACTAAATACAAAAAGTAGATTAAAACAAAATAGTTATTTTTTTCTGGCAGAGTTTAAATGCACATAATGGATAATTCTGAAGAAAATGCATTTTCCCCACAGCGTTCAGGACTAAAATTCTACTGAAATCTTTGCTTCTAAATCAGTAATATATTCGGTGGTGTCACATGGGTAATGGCTAAATACGTTCTGCATATGAACTGAAAAAAAAGTTACAGTCTACACACATAAATGTGAAGCACTTAAAATGTGAATTTAACGGATAATAAAAGAAAATGTTCATTTCAGAGTATAGTGTTAAAAACATTTCAGTAATAAAATCATAAAAGACCACATAAAAATAAGCTTTAACATATGCATGAAGCAGTTTTGTAAAAACTGCTACTGCACAAGTAATAAATAATTTGCAAAGTTGTGTATAAACAATTCCTAATGTTCAGCGTCATTGTAAACATCAGCACATGTGTAAAATGCAGCAAAGTCTGACATTATATTTTGTTTTGCCAAATTGAATTCCTATTATCCAAAGACAGACCAGTGGAGTACGGAGCCAATGTTTTGGCAAGTTGGGTCTTTAAAATTAAGAGTAACAGTGCAAGTAAGGAATGCAAAGAATTCCTAGTGCAATAAAGAAGAGAAGCACAGGCAATATTGCTGATTAAAAATTCACCACCTCCTTGAGCTTCCCGTGGGGAGTGTCTAGGAGACCTGTGAAGATATGCAAAGCCACTGTCTTAATGCCCAGATCTCTTTTAGGATTTCTCTGTGTTCCTCCAGTTCCCTACCTTTGCAACAGTGTCTGTCCAACATGAGTCTCTGCAGCGTGAACAGTTTGTGAATGCCCAGTTCACAGTCATTGAGCGAGGTTAGGGTGGTTTTGGTGTCTCCCCAGCACACGGCCGGGTAAGATGTCGGCCTTGTCAAAGCAGTCATTTGGGGAGGGAGACAGATGGATTCTGTTCTGACAGCCAGTCAGGCCAGCATTAGGTCCCAGCTGGACAACGATGACAACATCAGACCTTCCTTCTTGACACCATGAAAATGTCAACAGTCAGTTTTCAATTTGTCTAGGGAATTATCAATTTTGGTCAAAGTCTTTTTGATACGCAGGGCTGTGAGTCTGGCAGATGGATTTTGATACCAGCATTCTTTCATCAGCTTGGCCAGGGAGGTTAATGTCTGAGGAGAGAAAGAACCAACACCACAGTGAAAAAGTAGCTGGGCAGATGTTACGTCAACTGTTTTGCAGGGCTCTGCAGGTCTTGTGAAGTTCAAGTGATGTTATTACCATTTTCCTTACACAAATAATCAAGGCCTTAGCCACTGATAAAGAAACCACTCTTGAGTTTCTTGAACTCTGCGCTTTGGACTCCCAATGCTACCAACTGACTATCAAGTCAGTTACGCAGACCAGTGTGGTTGATGGTTTGATGGTTTTATGGTGCTTGATGGTGGTTTGATGGTTTTATGGTGCTAAAAGCCCATAACACTAACCCAGAGTTAAAACTGAAATATGCAAATAGGGTCATTTCTCAATGCCTTAGATTTGCTACTTACTACTTAACAGCAGCAATAAGGATTGTCAGCATTAAACAGCCTATGTTTGGAAGAGATGCAGAGATAGAAAAGAGGTTAAAAAGCATCACTCAGGTCTCTTGGTTTACATGTGAAACTGCAGTCCTAGGGCCAGTGGCATAGTAATGCATCTCCCAATTCCTGGAGCTAATCAAGGGTAGTAAATCTTGTGAATGTTGTCATTCATTAGCAAGATCTATCAGAAATGGCTCTTTCAAGAATGAGACCATTTTGTGAACCTGCTCAGCTAGGTCTAAAGCTCTTCTACATAAAATAGGGAGAGAAAGAAACAGGGCAGATCACTCAAGAACTCTACCAGCTGAAAAATCAAGAGAATGCAAATAGTAAACAGCTAAGTTTGGCTCTAAAACTAAGAAAGCATTGCTCTTACCGGGTCTGAGAACCATCTGTTGGGTATGTTGGGCCTCTGTTGATCTACACAGACCACCTTCCTCATATCTTCAAAACTTGGGTCATTGGGAACCACATCATAGAATGGTGGCTTGTAATCCTCCACAATACCTACACACATGGACAAGAATTGTGTTGGGTTAGCAAAAGAGTAGAGGTTCCCAGGGTTGTATTGATGGTTGTCGCAGGTTACAACGTGACAGAAAAAGTACTGATAAGCTTCCTCAAACTTCAGGGTGATTCTGAAAGCTATAGGTAGGTCTTAAAATAAGTGGAAAACAAAGCAATAAATAGAAGCCCTGCAGAGAACTGGAGGAACAATAATTGTTAGAAGAAAACATGACTACCTCTCATGTAATTATAACAAAATGCTCCAAGAGTGCATACAAACAGCTCTGCAGTGCCCAACAGGGCACAGGAGACAGAACAAGAGTCCCTTCAGTGATTAAAAAGGACAAAATACCTAAAGAAGGTACATGAATCTAGTGTTTTCAAACCATAAACTGAAATAAAAAGTTGGCCACAACTAGAGCTGGAGGCAAACAAACAATCCAAGACCATCATAAAAATACCCCTTTTTTTATGATTAGGGGAAAAGGCATTTCTATAAAATAATCCCTCCAACTGGGAGGATGCAAGTAATGTAATAGGAAATACTATTTCCTCACTCATTCATTCTGTATGTTGAGTACCCTCTGTCATTCACAGCTGTCTGTTTGATGGCTCTATTAATTTCTCTCAGATCAAAGGCACAAAATAAAATGCAGAGGACAGTCTTTTGGAAAGGCAGAAGAATGGCTGAAAAGAATGAACTTTTCCCTCACTCCCAAGCAAATGTGAAAGTCGCTAATTTCAGCTTCTGCCCCTGCATGGTTTCCAATGCCTTAGAAACCTTTTTTCCCAGCAAAATTACATCAGTTCCTTACTTTTCACAAAGAAAGTAGTTCCACAAAGAGAAAAATTGAAAGCAATAATTTAGAATTAGAAAGTTGATTCTTTCCTTTATAGAAATGAGACCCAGAAAATCCCTTATTTTTCTCTCATCATCAAAGGCCTCAACAATGAGGACAGTGGATTAGTTTACTGCCCTCTTTCCTTCCTCCATGTAACTTTCTTCTGTTCCTAAATACCTACCAGAGTGATTGTTGGCGGAGGTGCGAGGAGGTGTTTTAATAATTTTTAAGTTTTTCTAGCTCCTATAAGCTACCTGAAAAGCTTCAATCGCCTTTTCATTTATCAAAGAAATTAACAGTGAGTTGTTCTCACAAATCCCATATAAAGACAAACCATTTATGAAAAAGATTAGTCATGATAAGGAACATCTCTTAAATACTACAGTTTTGTTAAACTACATAGATTCAAGAGTTTATTTTAAAACTGGAATGTAGTCTAAATTTAAAAATTCTAGTTGATATTAAGACTAACTTACCCACATTGCTTGACTGTGTTTGTAATGTGTATTAGTCAGTGGATTAAAACCTTTCCTGACAAATGATAAACAGTTCAGATTGGGCATAAACCACTGCTTTCAGAAGTCTTGAGATACCTGATCTCAGAGACCTTACCTACTTCTCTTGTAAGGACCCCAGGAAGCATTCAACAATATTTTAATTCTTTTCAGTACATGTATTACTAGGAGATATCACATAAAATACAGCTAGACACAGACCTGCAAGATAATTTATACCTTTATAAGGGCCACATGAACTTATAAGAAACAGTAGGATTGTGCCCGTCACCACCTCTCAACTTTTCTGAAGGAGAATATATTTAATAGCCTGGTTTCAGTCTTTAAAACTCTAGCATAACAGCCAGCTATTTGAAGTAATTTGCCTGGCTAGCTTGGGAAGGATTATGGGAACATCAGTTTTTCTATAAATGCAAAAGAAAAAAAGCATGGCTGGATTTTTAAAACATAGGATCTGGGGATACTCAACAATAAAATTCACTATACGAAGATGAAGTTTTCCCTTGGGTTTATATTTCCCATATTTTAATCTTATTAAATACGGCCATGTTTTAACAAAAGGAATCAAGTTTTAAAAGACCATTTAACTGATCGTGCCTGGAACTTAGTCATGCCTCTTTTGTCAACCATTGGTCAAATTGTTGACTATTTCCATCTGATGTTGGTCATGCTTTCCCAGCATAAAATAAACCTGATATTAAACTGCAGCAGTTATATGGAACACCCTCTGGTCAAGGAAGGCAATTATTTCAATCAATATAAAGTATATTACATACCGACCATGTGTGGAACACCATTCTAAATGTTGAGGATGATAAAAGTATACGACATACTCTCAGTTTTCAAGGAACTCAAAGTCTAGTGGAAGATGAGGACAAGTCCCTCTCTTTTCTTCTTAGATAATGGAAATCTTGTTTAAAAAAAAAAAACAAAACCTCAAAAATGTTTTTCACCCCTTTGTATACTTCGTATCTTGATAAGCAAGATAGATTGGAAATTCTCACTAAGTTTTACTTGCGAGTTCCTAAATTGGCTCAAAGACCATTTTGGTCCCTTAAACTGTGTGAGCCAGAGGTTATCCTTGGCACTAGGGATATAAAAATAAAGATGTGGGCTTCCCTGGTGGCGCAGTGGTTGCGAGTCCGCCTGCCGATGCAGGGGACACAGGTTCGTGCCCCGGTCCGGGAAGATCCCACATGCCGCGGAGCGGCTGGGCCCGTGAGCCATGGCCGCTGAGCCTGCGCGTCCGGAGCCTGTGCTCCGCAACGGGAGGGGCCGCAACAGTGAGAGGCCCGCGTACCGCAAAAAAAAAAACACAAAAAACAAAAACAAAACAAAAATAAAGATGTGATGTTGGTGATGAGAATAATGGGAAAGGAAGACATGAAAAAAATTTACAAAGTAGGACCAGGGAGAAGAGGTGAGGGGGGGGCATGGTGCTCAGTGGGTTTCAGAGAACTAAACACCTATGTGGTTTAAGTACCAGATATAAACCAGGTGCCATGGAAGCACAAGTAAGCTTTCTGGGAGCTAGGGCCTGGCTGAACATAGAAAGATGAGTTTTCAAGAAAGAGGAGAGGATGGGACAAGAATACGCCAAGGAGAGGGGGCAATCCAGGTTGGGGGCGGGTGATATGGGACAAAGACAAGGGGTTACAAATGATCCTCCCGTGTTGGAGAGGAGGAGGGAAATTCCCTGTAGCTGAAATCAGTGCACGTGGTGGTGGGGAGGGTGAGCGGTCAGGGTCAGACTGTGAAATTACCTGTGTTGTCAAGGTAGGAAGTTACTTACAACTGTTCCTCACTCTGCCAGAGAAAAAGTGGACTCTCAGTCCTTTTACAACAGCACCCAATGAGCAACTGCCAAATCTTGAGCCAGCGAAGAGAACAGCGTGAATTCAGGAAAAGCGACTAAAAATACAAAGTACTTCGAGTGCCAAAGGAGTGGTACAAGCAACAGAGGATACAGGAATGCAGTGGAAGAGGAGCTCTTAAACAGTGGTCAAGGAAGGACGAACCAAGCCAGGCCTCGCTTTTCCACGGTAGGGGGTGCGACTTGAAGGGCCACGGAAAGGATCAGAGAAACTATTCATAACCTCCTCCCCACAACTTTGGGCATGTGTATCTGATTTATACAATTTTTTTTTTTTCCTGGACATGTGTCTAACTGAAAGTTTTCTCTTCTCTGGGGCAAATATATCTTTACCAACAATATCCCTATCATTAATTTGCTGCATGGTTCTGAGTAATCCCCTTAATTGCCAGGCCTTAATTCCAACACCTTTAAAGTACACATCACAAAACGAATGTGCAGATTAATAAGAACAACCTAGAAACAACCTTCAAACCCCATGAAACGCCAGAGGGGTCTTTCTAAAAATGCCAAGTGTCTGGAAACAAGGCCTTCCTCGTGACCCTCCCTACCCAAACCAAAAGCTTTTGGCTCTCAAAGCTTTGGGGATTTCTTAATTGCAGATAAGGGACTTTGGACTTGGCTATCATTTGAATAACCTGAAGGTGAGGCAAAGACAGATCCAGGGGATGTCAGAATCATGCAGATCACAGCCTTCCTTTCCTTCAGAAAAAGAAGCTGAGGACCACCCAGGGAAAACGTACTTGTCCAAGTTCACAGCTAACTAATGACAAACATTAACCTGAATCCAATTCCCTGTTTGTATTCTAGAATTCTTCCCAACAAGCCCAAAATGGGATCATGCATTAATCCCGTCACAACGGCCTGCTCACTTCATGTACTGCGGTCTCTCTTCGCCGCACCGCAGCTTGGGCAGGCACCCAGGTAACGGCTGGGGAAGGATCCCCAGCATCTGCATCCCTACAGAGGGCTGCCGCTAACAGTGAGCTCCTCTAGGGATTATGAAACCCTTCAGAGATTAGAACATTACGACTAAAGCCATTTTACAGAGAATGAGAGTGGTTCATGTTTGGCTTCTGATAGGACTCGAAGTTAATACAGTGTTTCCTTCAGGGGTGGCCTGTGAGGAAATTAGATATGGTTCAAGGACAAAACATTTTTGTCTTATTAAATAACTGCGTGTGTATTATTAACGCTACCTTCCATTTAATGCCGTGGGATAACTGGTTTTCCCACTTCCAGTAGTGACGTTAATTTCCTTTTAAAAAGAAATGTTTGAAAAAGTTAGCTGATTTAAATGATTAAGAAAATAATGATACAAGGGGCATTTGGATATGAAAAGAAATCATAAAGGTAGTATGTGTATGAGAGAATCTTGGGAAACAACTGTTTTCAGAGAGGCATTTTTTTTCCTGGTAGGAACAGGATTCAAAAAGGTATATCAACTATTTGTGTCATTTTGCTTAACATTCCTCACAGGAGGATTTCAAACACAGTTTTCAAGCCATGGCCCACATCAAAAATGACTAATATATAAACGGATGGAGCTGCTCACAGCAGAGGGGACAGCCCAGGGGGTTCTGATCGCCCTTGGTGCTGCCTTGCTGCTGGAGGTTTCAGAGAACCAGTACCTCAGGCACTCCTGTAACCAACAAGGCGCACTAGCTGGGAAGCCCTGCCTCTCCCCAAGGCAGGTACTCCTTTCAGAAACAGGAACAGAGCTGGCAGGACAGCTCTGTTCCCTGCTAAGTAAAGTATCTGTGTGGCAGTGATGACCTCATCCTGCTATCCCCACTACAATTCATGGGCATATGGAACCATGCACATTATTCAAATCAAGACTAAATGCATTATCTGAAATCTGTTAAAAGTAATTTCTGTTACTGGGATTCTCAGCCATGTGGCATAGCCAAAATAAATGGTTCACAGATTGCTTCATAGTCAGGCCCTACTAAAAATATTAATGTTACAGTTGTCAGAAGAAAGGTCAAAGGGCCTAGGAGAGATGCACAGCCATGCTCTGAGTTAAGCTTTGACAAGACGCCTTACATCTCACACCCCCTCAGACCTAGAGGGAGAAGCTCCAGAAGACTTCCAAGCATTTGCTAGCTGTAGAGGTCTCATGAGAAGAAGAATGTGTCATTCACTGGATACTGGGGCTGTTATAAGGTTGACACCACAGATACTTGTCTTGGTGGAGACACCTGCTGTTAAAGATGTGTCAACGAAAAGAGACTAGTAAGCAGTGAACGATACCCAGTAAAGTTCTGCTGGCCTCTGGTTATTTTGTCGGGAGGTCAGTTGACTGCCCTCCTTTGGTCTAGATCTTTAAATCAGGGACACGAAATTCCAGGAATCAGTGAGAGAAAAATCCCACCTCCATATTCCTGCCCCCAACCACTCACCTAAAGAAGGCTCAAACAAAATAAAACAAACCTGAAAGAAATTGCTTGAATGAATATTAAAAATTTTCCCTAATAAGAGTCTTCCCTTTGTTCAAACCTTAATATACACTGAGGTAGTGAAATAAAATCGGGAAACACATTGGATACTAAGTTGCTGAAGAAAATCAGAGTTGTCATGGTTTCCATATACAAGCCCATTGCGCTCAGGAACTTGAGGCACACACCATTCCTTAGCAAGCCCAAGGGCTCATTAGAAGAGGTTTTCCAAAGTATGTATGCCAAACATAAGCTTATTCTAACAAGTATTTCCTAGTCCCCACCCCATTAAGAGATGCAGCTCAGCCAACAGGGTTTTTTCAATGAGATACAAATGCTGTTTGACACTTTTCAACACTGGATTCCATCACAAAATGGAAAAACCAAAGCCAGTAACAGTGAAACAAAAGTATGTCCACATAGCCCTCCTGTGGGCAGTGAAGAGGAAACACGTGAAGGGTATAACAGAGGCTCATGCTGCCTGGATGATGCCACAGTCAAAGATGTGCTACAGGAGGGACAGTGAAGATCATTTTAGTTAGCTTTTAAATCCATAAGCAGAGGACCACAGTATTAGAGCAAAACAACCCTGGCGTTTCTGCATACAGGGATCCAAACAAGGTGTGACACCGAAGGCTGAGGTTCCAGAGAGAAGACTTCTAATCTCAAGAGGGAACTGCTGCAGGATGCTTGGATGGGGCTACTAGAAATTTTTGATCAGACCCAAGCTAAATGGCACACGTGAAGAGCTGTGGTGCACCCATTTATCTGTGGAATCCACGTGTCAATTTCTGTCTTCACACCACACTGAAACCAGGTAACCAGAAACCAGTGTGTCTGCAGAACTATACAAGGAAGAAAGGAAGAACACTGCCAGAGAAGTAGCAAAAATCTAGAAAGAAAGGCCAAGGCCTAGCTACCAGACTCAAAGGAGAAAGGGACCCCTCTTCAGCTTGGAAGACAGAGGCAGCCTCACCTGAAGCCTAAGAACACAAATCAGGAAATCCTGCTCAGATGGGCTGTGTCAGCATCCCAGGGACAGTCTTTATTTCCTGGCCTGGGTGAGACCGATATATTCCATTTTAACCTGAGATCCCGAGAGTACGGTCGCTGACCTAGCAGCACAGCATCACCTGGGGCCCTGCTAGAAAGGGAGATCCCGTGTCCAACCCTAGACCTACTGAATCAGAAACTCCTGGGGACAGTTCAGTACTCTGTGCTTCTCGGTGTTTCTGCTGCACACTCTCCAGCTTAAGAACTAGTGATTCAGGCAAACCCCTGCCTCAGACTCATATAGAAAATTCACCCAGAAATGGTGAGAAAATAGCTTTCCTTCTGACCAATTCCAAATTCAGTGTCAAACTAAACACAAACAGTAAATTCCAAAAGACACTACTGAGAAATTGTCAGATGTGAACATGGACTTAACTCTCATTTCCTGTACAGACACAGCAGGAAGTTTTTTATTATTATTAGCAAAGAAATGTGAAATTCCCATGAAAATATAAAAGGCGACATATTTTTATACTCATGGTTCACTTGAGGACTGTATTACTCCAAGAGAACTATCTGGTCATCAGTTTTTATAACGGACTCAGAAACTCAAAGATGCATAATTATAAGGACCTCCCTAAGATATTCATATATTTAAATGAGGTACATTTCGTATGCAATAATTTCAAATATATATATCCTTTAATGTCAGTTCTTAAAAGCTAGTAAGAAAGTGAAATAGGTACACCACACCCTGGGGTGAGCAGGATATTGTAAATTAGAACAACTCTTATGGAAAGCAATTTGGTAGTATGTGTGAAGCCATAAAACCATCCAAATTCTTTGACCTAATAGGTCTACTTTTTTTCAGATTAAGAATAATTCCCGGGCTTCCCTGGTGGCGCAGTGGTTGCGCGTCCGCCTGTCGATGCAGGGGAACCGGGTTCGCGCCCCGGTCTGGGAGGATCCCACATGCCGCGGAGCGGCTGGGCCCGTGAGCCATGGCCGCTGGGCCTGCGCGTCCGGAGCCTGTGCTCCGCAACGGGAGAGGCCACAACAGTGAGAGGCCCGCGTACCGCAAAAAAAAAAAAAAAAGAATAATTCCCCAAATGAAAAAGTTGTATTAACAAAGATGTCTACATGGAGGAAAGAGGATGTCTAACAACATGGAAATGGTTAAATTAATGAAATATCATGGGACCATCTAAAATAAAAACAGACTAACAACATTTTAAAAAACACAAATGAAAAAGATGATACAGAATTATATTTACACTATGATTACAACTAAGTAAAAAATTATGTACATGGTTGCATAGAGAAGAAGGGGAAAGAAACATCAATACTGGAAGGTAAAGGCAAATTTTTCTTATTTTTCTTTCTACTCATTTTTCTGTTTGGGGGTAGTAATAACGAAAATATTAACAGGTATGCAGACAGCATTGAACACTTTCAAGATTGAGTTTGGATAAACTGATTTCTGTGTGTGTGTGTCTGTGTGCATGTGAATATTCATGGGAGAAGGAAGACTAGAGAAAGAGAAGGGGAAATATCAAATTAGTCATTGCCAAGGGACAGTAGCTGATTTAAAATGAGACATGGCATACCCTCACCTCCCCCTAAAAATCAAACCACACCACAGAACAGAAGCTCAACCCGCAAAATTTTAGGAACTAGAGAACAATCTAAACCACAATGTAAGGGGGAGATCAGTAAATCAGAAAGCAACCAAAATAGTATCTCTTCCTCTACCCTTCACGATATTTTTTCCAAAAATAATGTTAAACACAGGATAGATCAAGAAAACTATTTGTTGAGCTACATTATAAACTGATGGCTCTATTCTCCAACTGACTCCTATTAATCACAGCTGATCTTTGAAAGCCATTTGGGTTTAAGCCTGCGACACAGGGAACAAATTTGCAACATGAGTTCTTACAAAGCCCAAATCCCAAGTTTCTGCCAAGTTTGCCTTTCATCACACAGGCTTGCCTGGCATGGCTCCAGCACCCATAGCTGGACTGGACTATCCTGGCCTTGGAATATTAACTTCGTCTTCGTCTGGGGCAAGTTCCCCACCACACAGTTTATAATGACACCAATCCTTCTCTAAAGTGTTTAAACTAATTAGAATTTGATTTTCAACTCTAAGTCACTCAAGAATTATTAGGGAGGGGGATGGGGAAATGAGGTCGCTGTGCAATTTCAGGCAAAGTTCAGAACTTTATAAATCAGCAAAACAATTGCTCTGTTGCAAACAATTCTCAAGGCACTTGAATGGCACAAAATGCAAGTCAGTAGCTCTCAACAATTGAGAAACAGTTACCAAGAAAATGTTCATGACTCCATCCAAAAAAAAAAAAACTTTAAAAGAACTGTCTGGTTACAATGCATGTATGTTTATGTTTAATTTAAAACATTGTCTTTGATACCCTTAAGAGTGTTTGTTGGGCTTCCCTGGTGGCGCAGTGGTTGAGAGTCCGCCTGCCGAGGCAGGGGAACCGGGTTCGCGCCCCGGTCTGGGAGGATCCCAGGTGCCGCGGAGCGGCTGGGCCCGTGAGCCATGGCCGCTGGGCCTGCGCGTCCAGAGCCTGTGCTCCGCAGCAGGAGAGGCCACGACAGTGAGAGGCCCGCGTACCACAAAAAAAAAAAAAAAAAAAGTGTTTGTTAAAAGCAAACACACTCTGCTGTTAGGGAGGAAGAAAAGCTACCACAAAGGCTTGCCAATTTCAATTACTGCACACTAAAACTATGTTACGTTACCCCAATTTTACTTCGCTCACAGAACCAGAACTTCCTACTCTCTGGCTATTATTCTTGAAAATTGTAGTATCCCCCAAAATTTCAATCCTTACAAGAAAATATGAGTGGAAGGTGGGATGGAGCACATATGTCAGTGACTTCATGCATTATTTCTTTAATACTTCAAATCTAGGATTCCAGTGGGTCCCAGGAGGGTAAAATATCTCCTGAAAATGAATATTAATTTAAATATACAGCATTTTCTTCTGTTTTCCTGGAATAATTTCAGACACATTCTTTGTGAAATAGGACTTCCAGTTGTGAAGGTATGAAGAGGTTGATTTAGTTGATTCAAGAGATTCTGCTATAATAACCACTTTGTGGGTAGACTGGGCATGTGCTATTTGAATGAGGATATGTAGTGCTTTCAGAATACAGTGAACTTAAAGTTCAACAATGTATTTGTGGCTGATTTGAAAGATGATGGAGGTGAAAGTTCACTGTAGGGAATATGGGTAAAAAATTATCGATAGACATATGCTTCCCTAGCTGCTAAGGCAACACCATTTCATAAAGCTTATTTATAAGAGGACCAGCACGAGCCTCCTGTTCAGGGCTTACTGAATGTGAACTTCACTTACTTTGCAGGTACAGCCTGCTTCTTACAAACGAGTGATTTCTGAGTGTGCAACCTGAATCTTTTCTCAGTAATCCAAACTTAAGAAGTAAAAATACCTATAATATATAAAAATATATTAAAAATATATAAAATTATATATCTATAATATATAAAAATATCTATAATAGCAGAATTCACCCTTAGATTTCCTTGAGGCTTCTCACGATAAAACTCACTTGGGTGAGTTTATTGGGAAAACAGCAAAGAAGGAGGAAGGGTGGGAAAAAAAAGGCAGAATAGGATGGAGGAAGGAAGAATAAAATATGGACTGATTAAAAAAAAAAAAAAAAAAAACAAGGAATAAGTAGTCTCTTGCAGAAACTCTTTTTCCACCACGGTTTCCCCTCCTGTAGTTAAAACAGACTGCCATTATGTGCCTTCCACACCTACCAGCCATAAAGCAAATATAAATGCCAACAGCTTCACAAGCATGATTCATGGAACAATGTGTACTTAAATATTCCCTTTGCCCTTTTAAAGGTAGCAGAATCAAGAGGACTCGGACAAGGACAATATTATCTGAGATCAGATACCTACCATTGCTCACCATCCGCCTGGCCACTTCCCACAAGACAAGTCCAAAGGCCCAAATATCGACTCTCTTATAAGAATCGAAACAATCCACCTGGATGGTTTCATCTAGAACTTCGGGGGCCATGTAGCGTTTGGTGCCCACACGGGGGTTGTTCCCCACGTCGAGCTGATTGGTGCTCTGGGAATGCATGACTGCCAGGCCTGAAAGGAAGAAAATAACAGTGTCATTCCGCTCCCTTCCTTTCTCACAGACGGCTGCTGAAGGATTTTAAACCAAACCCAACGAACTGCGCCCTCTTGTGGCATCCATGGTGACTGCCGCATTACACCCAGAGTCATCTCTGGAGTGCCCTTGTGATGACTTCCGTTGAGAGCAGGAAATAGGGCTGATGCCAGAAGCATTCCGAGGCTCTTAGGTTAATATATGAACCTCAGAGACAAAAAGTTTGGGGTAAATAATAAACTAATACACCAAACCAATATGAGGCCAGTGTTCGAGATCCACAGGGAAACAGACTCACTCGTTAAATGGGAGCCTCAAAGTGGCTTAACAAGGAGCAAATGAAGCTCTCAGGCTCCAGCACAGCTCCCACTAGTCTGCAAGCACAAACTTCAAACCATGTGAGGCAGGGACTTGGAGGTAATTTATCATTACATAAAGGGCCGACTGCTCCGGGCCCTGCTCCATCCCTAAAAAAGGGCCGCTCTTCTGAACAGTAATGTGGACCAAACCCACTGGGCTTTCTCTGCAGCCACATGTACAGAGAACAGTAAGCTGGCCCTCAATTCAAAGCACAACTATCACGTTAAATGGTTTTGAAGCACTATCTTAAACCATGACTCATTTCCGAATTCCTCAGCCAATGAGAGACCCAGCATTCCTCACAGACCAAGGGAAATAGACAGATACATGCATGGTTTATTTGAGAATGGAATTACTTTTTGATGCATATGCAGACCAACTGAAAGTGATTACTGTAACACTCAAAATAATGAAAATTGCCAAACTGGAGCAAGCAGACCATGTAAACCTTTGTAACCCAACTGGGATCCCTCAAGTCATCTATTGAGAATGCTGCTCCTCCCACTCCATGGCTTTGCATGGGTGAGAATAATGACTCCATATAAAGCAAGGGAGATAGCACATATGTTATCTCAGCCTTAATACCAAATATATTGGCAACTGCATTTGACGAAATCAGACTGGTTCCTCTTTTCCTTATTTTTATAGTCAACCCTAAGATTCTATGGCCATTATGAACATTTCGCAAATCATACATGCCCCTACACCATTTCCAGAACCAAAGAGTGAAGATAACAATACAAAAAAGGTGCAGTTTAAATAGAGAATAGAAATACTAGCTGTGGTGGTTTAAAAATACATCCACAAGTGTTTTGAAACTTCTCCCTTCACGAGGGGAAACTCAATTCCTCACGCCTTGAGCGTGGGCTGGACTACCAAACAGAATATGGCAGAAGAGTATGTGTATGTATCTTCAATATTAGGGCATAGAAGGCATATGGCTTCCTGTTTGCTCTCTCTGGGCTCATTCATAGTGTTATGAAGACACTCAAGCAGCCCAGTGGACAGGACCACATGACAAGGAACTGAGGCTTCCCATCAACAAGCCATGTGAGTGAGCCACCCTAGAAGTTCCTCCAGGCCCGACCAAGCCTTCAGATGCCTGCAGCCCTGACTGATGGTATGACTGTTACCCCTCTAAGATCCTGAGCCAGAACCACAGACCTGAGTTGTTCCAACACTGCTGACCAACTATGTGAGATAATAAATTTGTGTTATTTTAAGCTGCTGAGTTTTAGAGGTAATTTGTTTCCCAGTAATCCATAATTATTACACTAACTAAAGAGACAAACCAACCAAATGCAGTGTGCCTCAATTCTTGTTTGAAAAAACTGGAAAAATTTGAAGATGGCTATTAAATGATATTAAAGCATAATCAATAACTTAGGTGTGATAAACTGTGATTATGCAAGAGAAGTATTTTTAGGGGATGCACTTTGAAGTATTTAGTAGTAAAGAGTTGTGACTTTGCAACTTATTTTCAAATGAATTTGCAAATATATACACACAGCCACATACAGATAAAGCAAATTTGGCAGCAGTTTAATAACTGTTGAATCTAGGTGTTGTGGATATGAATGACCATCATACTATTTTTTCAATCTTTCTTTATGCTTGAAATTTTCTATGATCAAAAGTTAGGAAAATACAATACTGGTATTTTTCCTAAAATACTGGTAGTTTTACAGTATTAATAATAGAACAATTTCTAACAAGTGATCCTTAATTTCTAGGTATAAAGTAAAAAATTAATATAAATTGTGGTCTTACAGGAGCTGTCTCCTGTACTACCAATCTACTTCCCTGAATAATGACCCCTTAACACAGATTTCTGTATGAAACTGTGAATCCAGCTGGAAAGCTATAGGTCAAAATAAATGTAATTAAATAATTAATTAGTTGGATTTGCTAATTCCCCCCAAGTTCCATAAACCAAAACCAACAGCTGCCTCAATTTGCCATCTTCCCTTGGCCTCAGGACTGTAACAGCAGCTACCATTTGAATGACTATTTGCCAAACATTTATAAAATTTCTGAATCTTACAAGAATTGTGTGAGGTGGGCATAATTGACTTTTAGTAACATGAAAAATACATAAACACATTATTATAAAAGTTTCAAACAATAGACACGTTCAAGGCACGGTGTCAAACACTGAAGTCCCCCTTGCTAAGCCCCCCACCCTTGCCCTGAGTGTAAGCAGGTCACCACTTAGGGCAGGTAAATAGATGAAAAAACCTGTACAACAATACTGATCAGGGACTTCTCTGGTGGCACAGTGGTTAAGAATCCGCCTGCCAATGCAGGGGACATGGGTTCAAGCCCTGGTCTGGGAAGATCCCACATGCCGCGGAGCGACTAAGCCCGTGAGCCACAACTACCAAGCCTGTGCTCTAGAGCCCGCGAGCCACAACTACTGAGCCCGCACGCCTAGAGCCCGTGCTCTGCAACAAGAGAAGCCACCACAATGAGAAGCCGGCGCACCACAACGAAGAATAGCCCCCGCTCGCCACAACTAGAGAAAGCCCGCGTGCAGCAACGAAGACCCAATGCAGCCAAACATAAATAAATTTATTTTAAAAAAAAATACTGGGTCAATAACTGGGAAACTCAAATCACCTTAGCTCCATAAGCCATGGCACAGCCATAAAAGTCTTCTACACCACAACAAAAACGTTAGGGTCATGCCTCCTTATACTTGGAAAACACTGTAAAATAATTTCTCAACATGAACACAAGGACTTTAAAGGGATAAAGAAATTTTATTTGAAAGAAATAAATTTTCCTGATGTCAAATCTCTTGTGTTTAAAAACAATTTTATCACTTATGTAATTAGAGCTAACACTGCCTAAACCTTTATCAGTGTAACAATAACTATAATGATATGAAAATAAGAGCAACCATTTTTTATTCAAGGAGAGTGAGTATCCTCAGTAGTCCACCGAAATGAATAACCAAAATTACAATTCAGTTCTCATTAGCATAATTATTCAGCCAATATTCTAAGGGTCTAGGATGAATAGGCTTTATAGAGAATGCCACTATAAATGAAAATAATCTTATTTATAATGCAATTAAAGCTACATTAAGCATCACCCTAACACCATAAGAATGAGATATGCCAGCAGGGCAAATGGTAAATTAGTTTGGGGATTTTCTTTTCCCTCTTTGATTGATAATTTTGCCTTGGTTACAGAAGAACAACTTTATAAACCATTTTTAAGACAAATTCATTCCATAGGTTATTTCATTGTGTACCTACTTTGTGTAAGGCTTGTGAAATCAGATTGCAACAGTACTGGTTGCCTCTCAGGGTGGGCTGGGACACGAACGGACTGAACCAGCACGAGGTGACTTTCTAGAGTAATGGGAAGGTCTGTGTCTTGACAGGGATTTGGATTTTACAGCATTTGTCAAAAATCTGAGAGTGTATACTTAAGATCTGTGCATTTCATGTGAAATGTAAATTTTACCTGAAAAGAGAAAAAAAGTAAACAAAGAACTCCAGTGAATGATATATTGGTGTGTATGCTGAAGCCACTGGAGGGAAGGGCTCTTTTGTCTGCAATTTACTTTGAAATGTATCAAAGATTAAGCTGTACTGATAAACGGAGGCTGGATATGTGATAACAGTAAAATGTTCATGGGAGAATCTAGGTGGTAAATATACAGGTGTTCACCGTGAAGCCCTTTCAATTTGCATGCTTGAAATTTTTCATAACAAAGTGGAGGGAAAAAGATGCAACCTGGCTAAACAAGGGAAGACAACAGAAGTTAAAACAGTAATTTTAAAATATTTTTTAAAATTTACCCAAATCTGCTATGCAACACTGTCCATTCTTCTTAACCAGGATGTTTTTGCTTTTTAAATCTCGGTGAGCAATGGCTGGTTTCCCTTGGGTCCCAAAGATCTCTATGTGTAAATGTGCGAGACCACTAGCTATGGACAGCACTATTCGCAGGCAGCTCACTGTATCCAGAGTAGTAAGCTGAAGGTAGTCATACAGCGATCCCATTTCATGATAATGTGTGATTAACCACAACTGTGTACTGGAGTGTCTTGATGTCATGTCTGAAGCAATGAAACCTGGAGAGAGCAAGAACAAAATTAATAGACATGTGAGAATTTCACATTACAGCTTAATTTACTATACAGAAATAGTGACCCATACAGTAGAGAGCACCTATAACAAAAATAATTAAACTTACCAACTGCCATGAAAGGAGGTTTACAGAGGCGTCAACAGAGAAAAATAATGTATTTATACCTTAAGAAGACACTGCTAGTGAATAGGGAATTTTCATATTCATTTCCATTGTAAATAATCCTTTGAAATTTTTTTTACATTGCATTAAGATTCAGATAGAAATAATATCTTTGTGTTTACCCATAATGAGAGTGTTAAACCCTTTATCATGTTGACATTCCAAGCATAGATCATTCATCAACCACCCAGAAAGAACACAAAGCCTAGAACCTAGACACCTGTGTTCTAGTCTTGATCTGCCTGTGATCTGCTTTATAACATTGGGCAACTCATTTGGGCTCTTTGGATTGTCTCTGCTATAAAATCAAGGGGTGAGTTTATATTAAATGCGACTGATTCATCGATTTAAAAAAGGAACCTATCAAATATAACAGGGACCTAGGATGCTCTTTGTCAGTCACACAGGAAAACCAAGATGATGGTGTTTGTTGGCTAGAAAAGAAGACAGAGTTAAAACGGAAAAATTATGATATAATGTGAAAAGTCCTGTAATATATATGTGCAAAGGATAACAGGAGCCTAGAGCAGGGAATCATAATAATTCAGACTAGATGTTACAGTAGGCTTCCATCAAGAAGTGACAACTGAAGTCGTCTTGAAAAGAAGTGAGATACTGATCCTGTGATAAACTGTAAACATGAAAAAGAATATATATGTATAACTGAGTCACTTTGCTGTACAGCAGAAATTAACACAACATTGTAAATCAACTGTACTTCAATAAAAATTTTTTTTAAGTGAGCTATTGAAAGATGTAGATAAAGAGGAAGGAAGAAATTTTTCCAGACATTCTGAGGGGACTTTTCAGCACACTGAAAGAACTTGCAGTCGGAGGCACTTCCTAACCTATGAAATAAATGGTGATGTGTGTGCCTGTCTTTCCTGCTACAGAGGTGCTTTCCTAGCATTATAGATCTATACCTTATAGGCACCCATATGGACAGTGAAATTTGGGACTTAGAAATACAAGGGGAATTTTTTTTTTCAAGACAGATATGGCTTGAAGAATTAAATGACTTGTGAAAGTGTAAAGGAAAAGGAGAATACATAAACATGCCGTACTTTATATAAAGTATTTTATATAAAATTTGTATCACTTGCACAAATATTTTCTCATGGAATTTTTCTCAGTAGACCAGAAAGATAAATATTATACTCATTTTACACATGATGAAGTTGCTGCTGGGAGGTGCCAAGGATCACACAGCTATTGATCACACAGCTATTAAGTTGCTACCAACTCCAAATTTGGTGCCAGCTGCTCTGATACACCATAACTTGCATAGGAAATTCTGGGAACAAAGAAATGTTTCCCTATTTGATCATCATCATCATCGACAATAGAAGCAGCTAATAATTAGTGAGAATCAGCAATGTGCCAGGCACAGTTCTAAACATCCTACATGCAATCCTCCAACAACCACATGAAGGGGGTAGATTACATCACTGACATTAAGGTCAGTAACCGTCCCCAGCAATCTGGCTCCAGAGCCCATACTCTTACCCACCATATCATCCTGCCCTCAAATAAGCTGGCTTCTACTCGAGAAAGACAATCTGACATTTGTACCTGTGGGACATCTGTAAAGTGACATCTGTAAAGTGAACCGAATAACACTTCCGCATCTTGATCCCCAGGTCTTTCTCCCTCTTCCTCTAAGCTGGTCCCCACAGCCAGACTTAGTCTCTCACTCTTTCCTGTTACCCCACCTACTTTGTCTCCCCATAGCTGATTCTCTTAGAACGCTTAGCTGGCCATAATATGAAACAAAATGTGCACTTAGACATTTATTTATTCTTGCTAAAGAAACTTTCTGCTACAACAAGGTCCTACTGTATAGCACAGGGAATTACAATCAATATACTGAGATAAACCATAATGGAAAAGAATATAAAAAAGAAGGTCTGGGGCTTCCCTGGTGGCGCAGTGGTTGAGAGTCCGCCTGCCGATGCAGGGGACACAGGTTCATGCCCCGGTCTGGGAAGATCCCACATGCCGCAGAGTGGCTGGGCCCGTGAGCCATGGCCGCTGAGCCTGCGCATCTGGAGCCTGTGCTCCGCAACGGGAGAGGCCACAAGAGTGAGAGGCGCGCATACCGCCAAAAAAAAAAAAAAGAGAGAGAAGAAAAAGGTCTGTATGTGTATAACTGAGTCACTTGGCTGTACAGCAGAGATGGGCACAACACTGTAAATCAACAGTACTTCAGTTAAAAAAATGTTTCCGCTTTATCACTTTAAACCACGTGATATTCATTTTTTTATTTTAATTTTTTTAACATCTTTATTGGAGTATAATTGCTTCACAATGTTGTGTTAGTTTCTGCTATATAACAAAGTGAATCAGTTATACATATACATATATCCCCTGTATGACAGACTCTGGGTCCATCCACCTCACTACAAATAACTCAATTATGTTTCTTTTTATGGCTGAGTAATAGTTCATTGTATATAATTGCCACATCTTCTTTATCCATTCATCTGTCGATGGACACTTAGGTTGCTTCCATGTCCTGGCTATTGTAAATAGTGCTGCAATGAACATTGTGGTACATGATTCTTTTTGAATTATGGTTTTCTCAGGGTATATGCCCAGTAGTGGGATTGCTGGGTC
>NC_041215.1:64024922-64067016 GCF_002837175.3 Physeter macrocephalus
TGTTTTCCTCTAAGAGTTTTATAGTGTCTGGCCTTACATTTAGGTCTTTAATCCATTTTGAGTTTATTTTTGTATATGGTGTCAGGGAGTGTTCTAACTTCATTCTTTGACATGTAGCTGTCCAGTTTTCCCAGCACCACTTATTGAAGGGGCTGTCTTTTCTCCATTGTATATTCTTGCCTCCTTTATCAAAAATAAGGTGACCATATGTATGTGGGTTTATCTCTGGGCTTTCTATCTTGTTCCATTGATCTGTATTTGTTTTTGTGCCAGTACCACACTGTTTTGATTACTGTACCTTTGTAGTAGAGTCTGAAGTCAGGGAGCCTGATTCCTCCAGCTCCATTTTTCTTTCTCAAGATTGCTTTGGCTCTTTGGGGTCTTTTGTGTCTCCATACAAATTGTGACATTTTTTGTTCTAGTTCTGTGAAAAATGCCAGTGGTAGTTTGATAGGGATTGCGCTGAATCTGTAGATTGCTTTGGGTAGTATAGTCATTTTCACAATGTTGATTCTTTTAATCCAAGAACATGGTATATCTCTCCATCTATTTGTATCATCTTTAATCTCTTTCATCAGTGTCATAATGTTCTGCATGCAGGTCTTTTGTCTCCTTGGGTAGGTTTATTCCTAGATATTTTATTCTTTTTGTTGCAGTGGTAAATGGGAGTTTTTTCTTAATTTCGACCTGTACCTTTTAACCAGTGGTTCTCAAACTCTTCTCAGGTTCTTTGGCAATGCTTTACAGTACTGCAACAAGGAAATATTTTCTGCTATCTACCGAAGGCAGTGGTAAATGGGAGTGTTTCCTTAACTTCTCTTTCAGATTTTTCATCATTAAGTGTATAGGAATGCCAGAGATTTCTGTGCATTAACTTTGTATCCTGCTACTTTACCAACTTCATTGATTAACTCTAGTAGTTTTTCTCGTAGCATCTGTAGGATTCTGTATGTATAGTATCATGTTATCTGCAAACAGTGACAGTTTTACTTCTTCTTTTCCGATTTGGATTCCTTTTACTTCTTTTTCTTCTCTGATGGCTGTGGCTAAAACTTCCAAAACTATGTTGAATAACAGTGGTGAGAGTGGGCAACCTTGTCTTGTTCCTGATCTTACAAGAAATGGCTTCAGTTTTTCACCATTGAGAACGATGTTGGCTGTGGGTCTGTCATATATGGCCTTTACTATGTTGAGGTAGGTTCCCTTTGTGCCTACTTTCTTGAGAGTTTTTATCACAAATTGGTGTTGAATTTTGTCGAAAGCTTTTTCTGCATCTATTGAGATGATCATATGTAAACCACATGATATTCATCTTTAATAACTTTCTCCAAAATGAATATCCCAAACTATAGAAGCACCCACTCAAAAGAAACTAAATTACTGCTATATATTTGCATAGCCTTTACTGATTCCTTTGGCCAAGGGAGAGCAGCATCTGATTGACTGAGTGATTGATTAAATAAATAAATAAATACAATTTATTCTCTCACCTTCTCTAAGTCCCCGAGTTCTTAGAGAAGGATTTTTGTCTGTCCCATTAGTTAGGCTCTAGACCTTCAAAAAAACTGACTTTTATATAAGATTTTTTTAAAAACTATTTACCACTCAAGTGTGAATTGTACAACTATATTTGCTTCAACATGCTAGAGCATTTTTATGGGACTTTTGTATTTTGAGTCAAAGCACTCTACTGTTAGTGGAGACTGAACAGGTGCCCATACATTGGAAGCCTGGCCCAGCCATTGGACGTGTTCATAACACCGAGAGAACGTGATTAGGGCAAAAGCCTCTTACATAACAGCCAAAGTCATCCTCCCAGGTGCCTCATAAACTAAAATAAAACCCCAAATCTTTAGTGAGGTAAGCAGTGCCCTTGTAAGCCTCTCACTGGCAGCTCTCGTGGGAACCAGGCGCTGGGCAGCTCTGATACCTAAGGAGTCAGGCCACCATGCTGGGGAGCACAGGGCTTGAGAGTGTTGGGCCCCAGAGCCAGACTACTGGGCATCCATACGGCTCACCATCCTGAGCTGGGTGATCCCACGTGTCACATAAAATCGCCACCTTGGTTTCCTCACTTATAAGATATGGATAGCCCCGTCCTGTATCTCAAAGGGTTATTGTGAAAATAAAGAGTTATTGTAGGTAGAATGCTTCATATGATGCCTACCACACAGTAAGTGTTCAAGAGTAGCTGGTTAATATTACAGTTCAAAATAGTTCTGGGTTCAATTACAGCCCCAAAGTTTGTAATTTAATATATTTTTCAGGTAGTTTCCTTCACTTCCAATTGGTCTCAAGGAATTCTGACTGATTAAATGGTTAAGCAGTACCTTTTAAGAGTATGTGGCAGTTCTGGAGATGGAGGGTGGTGACGGTTACACAACATGATTGTACTTAAATCTCGCTTATATGATTAAAATGGTCAACTTGGGCTTCCCTGGTGGCGCAGTGGTTGAGAGTCCGCCTGCCGATGCAGGGGACACGGGTTTGTGCCCCGGTCCGGGAAGATCCCACATGCCACGGAGCGGCTAGGCCCTTGAGCCATGGCTGCTGAGCCTGCGCGTCCGGAGCCTGTGCTCCGCAACGGGAGAGGCCACAACAGTGAGAGGCCTGCGTACCGCAAGAAAAAAAAAAAAAAAGTCAACTTAATGGATATTGTACCATTTTTTTAAGTGCTATAATCGCTCTTAAAAATTTATTTTATTGAAGTAGAGTTGATTTACAATGTGTTAATTTCTGCTGTACAGCACAGTGATTCAGTTATACATATATATATATATTCTTTTTATATTCTTTTCCATTATGGTTTATCACAGGATATTGAATATTCCTGTGCAATACAGTAGGACCTTGTTGTTTATCCATCCTATATATATTAGTTTGCCTCTGCTAATTCTGAACTCCCCTACTCCCCTCTCCCTTGCCAACTACAAGTCTGTTCTCTATGTCTGTGAGTCTGCTTTTGTTTCATAGATAAGTTCATTTGTGTCATATTTTAGATATAAGTGATATCATATGTACCATAATCTTTTTTTTAAGTGTAAGATGAGACTTTGGAGTGCAATTGTCGTATTAACTGAAACTCCCTGGTTTCAGTCATGAGGAAAGAGCTCAGAAACATACAACTTTGGCCCAAAGTCACAGAGTGGGCCTTTAATGATGCTGAGAGTAGAACTGGCTTCCCAAACTCCCAGACACTGTTCCAACCACCAAACAGAGCCTCCCGTCATTCACTTATCTGCTGACTTCTACACCAGACACAGCAGAAGGAAGAGCTGAAATCCAAACTAGTCATTGGAAAGATATCATTTTTGGGGGGGATAAACAAGGAGGGCCCAGAATTTTATACGTGTGTGTGTGTGTGTGTGTAATTATGTATTTCGAGGGGGCTAGAGTTAGCAATACTCAAGGGTGGGGGAAATCATGATATGATATTCAAAACAATCTTTTGATAGAAAAGAAAATGTCATCGAAAACCTTAAAGTCTCTACATCCAAAAAACTGCTAAGGCAGGGAAAGAAGTTTAACTAAAAAAGGTGGTACATTTCTACAAGCTGTCTCAACTAAGAGGACTGACTACACAGTAAAATTAATCCATATAGCTGTAATTATGATGAGGGTAGTAACAAGATCTCATGAATTCACAATTTCCATGGATCATTATGTAATAAGAAGGGGACAATGTTTTGCCTTCTGTGATCACACGAAGGGAACCTAACTTCTTTCACATGAATCATACTGCAAAGGTGACTTTCAAATTTCCTGCGTGATTAAATCCAATTTAATCAATATTTACTAAGCACCTACCACGTGCAGGGAACTGTCCTCAGGACTGAGTGTGAAAGCAAAAACAATGGAAATAATTCTTGTCCTGGGTGTACCGTGGAGTGGTATCACAGGTCATTTAACTCAAGAGCATGGATAAAGTGACTACTTGCATAGCACGGCAACATCTAGAGTGTTTTGCTCAATAAGCCCATAAGCCCATGAGCCCACAAGAAGACAGGGGCTGCCTGAACATGGCCTTCCTTCAGTGAGTCTCAGACCCCACGTGCTTCTCAGAGTACATGCACCTGCCCGTTAAGAGTACTTCTACTGTTTAAAGATAAGTACTTCTTGTACATCATGACTTTTAACACAGCCAGTGGTTTATCTGTTACCCAACCTCAGTCTGTTCCAGTGTCAGAGGAAAAATTGGGACATTTAAAGGTAATTTTGACTGTAGATGAATTTTCACCTCACACTATGACTCTAGAATCTAAGAAGCAATTCCATGAGCTAACTACCATGTGGTTAAGAGTTAGACCATCCGGTGTGATTCTCAGCTCCATTATTTAACCTGCTGGGTGACGTTAACCTCTCTGCACCTCCGTTACCTTATCAGTTACAACCAGGAAAATAAGAATATCTGCCCTCTTATGGTCCTGGTGAAGATTAAATAAGAAAATGTGCATGACACAAAGCAGTGCTTACTGCATAGTAACTAGTCATTGTTGTTAACACACATGCATCTAACTGCAATACAAGGCGGTCACGATAAGAGTTATATAGGAGGTAAAAAGTGCAGGAGTGCAGAAAAGCCCAAGTAAATCCCTTGCGAGAGTCTGGAAGGGAACTAAGAAGTTTTGATGAAGGAAGGAGTGGGTGGAGGGTGGAATGGGGATAGTGGGTGACCAAGAGCAACATGAATGAAGACACAGACAGCTGAATGTTCAAGGGCAATCCCAAGGAGTGACAAATACTGGAACTGACTGCATGTGGGCATATTTGTACAGGAAGTAGCAGAGTCCTCTTGGGACCCCAAAAGAGGGAGTCTGGAATGCCAGGCCCAGAAGTCACAAATGTTGCAAGCGATGTGGGAGTCATCAAAGACACTCTGAGCAGAAGTGTCTCAGCTCCCCAGTGGAAGATAATTCAGTGTGGCAAGATGGGCTGGAAAGGAGAGACCCATAGCAACGATACAAGTGAGGAGGCCGAGGTGACGGCGAGGGCACAAGGGGGAAGGGAAGGGGAGAAAATGACAACAGCAACTGAGACAAGTCTGAGATGGAACAACCACCAAACTGTTAGAGCAAAGCTTTGGACAACTGTCAAACCATGATCTGTAGACAACCTGACTCAGGCTTAATACTAAACTGGCAATACTGGAATAGAAATAAATTCTGGCAATGGCCTTCCTATAAGCCAAACCTGATCCCGTAGCCATTAAGTGGCCAACACTATCCTATAAAGAGCCCAATTCTATAGAAACTTTATAGGCACTATTAAAGAAGCACTTCAGGCAGCATTCATCCATCATATATGTATTAGTATAAACACACGTAGAAAAACTTCAAAAACAAAGAAGTCAATGGGCTAAAGGAATATTCTAACCCTTTATACTTCCATAGCAGTATTTCAATGGGCTCTTCACATATTTCACAAATGTTTCCAAGCTTTAGTTTCCAAATTAAAATGTATGCTAAATCCTTCTCTAAATCTGGGCTTTAAAAACGATGCCTTGTTTGAAGGAATGTGCATTTAATTACGATATCCCTGGGAGCTATGAATCTCTAGGAAATCGTCCAAAGATCTTTCTTAGTTTGATTCAAGTAATAAATATTCAAAAAGGGTGGGGTAAGCAGAACTACAGAGGAAGCCTTGAAGTGAACAATATGGGGCAATTTTTATTTTTTATTTTTTTTTTTTGCGGTATGCGGGCCTCTCACTGCTGTGGCCTCCCCGTTGCGGAGCACAGGCTCCGGACGCGCAGGCTCAGCGGCCATGGCTCACGGGCCCAGCCGCTCCGTGGCATGTGGGAATCTTCCCGGACCGGGGCACGAACCCGTGTCCCCTGCATCAGCAGGCGGACTCTCAACCACTGCACCACCAGGGAAGACCTGGGGCAAATTTTTGTTATTTAAATAACAACCTGCAGGAACACTTAGCAATAACAATTTCCTTTTCATCATCCAGAGAATCTTCAAACTTAGCTTCTTTGCAGACTTACACAAGAAATTCATGTGAAAAGAAAATTAAACAGCGTATAAATGCTGATGGTCCCTATGTCACCATTTAGGAGAGACTTGTGAATTCAGACACACCAAATCTGAGAGGGCAAAGGCAGGCAATTATTTCTTCCTAGAAAAAAATGAGGGGATTATTTTTGTACTTACCTAAAATATTTTCATGCCTCAGCATCACAGTGTTGTACAATTCTGTTTCCCTGAACCACGACTTCTCATCCCGGGAGGAGAAGATCTTCACAGCAACATTCTCCCCTTGCCAACTGCCCCTCCACACCTCACCATACCTGCCTTTCCCTGTGGAAAGCAACACAGAGGTGACATTGGACAGTAGAACAGGACAGGTAGCCAATGAACTTCATGCTAGCAACTCTTAATCCCTCCCATGGAAAAACACAACTCATGGGTATAAATACCACTACTTTTTGCCTGTAAAGACATCCAAAAATAAGGTGGAAACTGCCCCTCCCGGCCACCCTACTGTGCTATCAAATGAAACACTCTCAGAATCTGCATCTGTACAATGAGCTGCTAATTACAAAGTTTACATTTACATTCCTCTGTGAAAAGGTATGAAATGCATATGGTTTGTAAAAGCACATGAAAGTTAGTAAAACTTAGAAAATGGTACAGATTATTAGATTTCAATGTTGATGAAAGCCAAAAAGCGTGAATGGGGCTTAACTGAGTAACTTACTTGATTCCTTCCCTTAATAAAGGATCAACATCGGCATTTTCTAAGAGTCCAAATTTGTGAATTTACATATGCATTTATATTTTTCACAAAAGAGATCACTGAGTTTGAGATATATGTTCTGAAGGATTAACACGCACGCACACACACACACACACACACACACACACACACACAGGACAATGCTATGTAGGAGATCGACAGACAGCCACTGCCATCCTTAAAGGATTTCTTGGCAG
This sequence comes from Physeter macrocephalus, assembly GCF_002837175.3. Lineage (NCBI taxonomy): Eukaryota > Metazoa > Chordata > Mammalia > Artiodactyla > Physeteridae > Physeter > Physeter macrocephalus. The sequence continues at coordinate 64,031,861 of NC_041215.1, forward strand.
AGGATATTTCAAAAGAGGATCTGCAAAGTCTTAAACACATAATCCCAGAAGAGTCCCGATTTCTGACACTGGTCATGGGTGTTCGCTTGCAAGACAGTCCCCGTGATGCCACAAGTGGGTGACACTGACAAGGCCACTTGGAGAAGACATTTTCAAAAAACGGTGACGAGTTGTGATCTGATCTGAGGAGTTCGTGCCCCCTCCTGCAGCCCCAGCACAACTGTCAGCTTGTCAACTACATGCTGCTGCTCCCGTTTTTCTCCTTAATGACAGGCAGGTGATCAGGGAGGTTGGGAGGAGGAGGGAATTACCACGACACTGTGGGGATCAACACGGGCTATGATCAAGGAGAAGACAGACGCAGCACCTAGAAAACGGTGCAGCAGGAGATACGAGTTGCAGGGCAGCGGGGCCTTCTACCAAGGCAAGTGGCTGCTGGGAATCCCAGCTGGTAATAAGCTGCTGCAGCACCACCTATATATACAGGCATGCAGCTCTTTGCTGGAAAACTAAGTCGCTGAGAACCCAAACATGGAGAGAGAAAGCATGTCTGTCCAGGAGATTATGTCTGGACATAATCAAAACATAATCAAAACTGCTCAATCTAGATTCTCTTATGATAAGCAATGTCCCTACTAAATACCAGTGACTAATCCAAAAGAGCGTTAAATGAAGCCAGTAAGTGGTCTTTTGTGGGCCACTGTCAAGTCACAAAAATAGTATTTAGTGCAGGATTAATTTGAATAAAGTCATAGCAATTGCCCAGCATTTGTAGTTTAAGATGAAGGCTAGTGCTAAGATCTACAAAATCGACTGCTACAAAAGAGAACGCTCTTCTTTTCCTGCCTTTGGTTCCATTCTGTATCTTTATTTGCCCTTTGTCCTCATATTCTCATTAGGAAGGAGAGAAAAATATCCCAGAGCATTGTGGACATTACTATACAGTTGCCTTAAATCCTTTTTTTTTAGAGCAAACAGAGATAGATGTCTGCGTAAGTAGACAGAATTGAAACAGAAACCCACTTAAATGGTTTTCAAAGGCTGTTAAGTTGTCAAATGCTTTTTGCAAATGCAACCTTAGGCGGAAGTCCCTGAAAACAGAAGCAGAGCTGCCCAAAAGTCCTGGCCATGGAGACCCAGAAGTGGGGGTCCCTAAAGCACCTGAAATTTGGAGATTCATTGATCACCATCTGTTAACAACGGATCTAGTCCAACTTCTCATGTTTTTCAACCAAAAACGGTAACATATTATCCAAACAGTTCTTTACATACATTTTTATTCAAGCCTGTACTACATGAACGCTAACGAGATGCTACTGAAAGGCATGGCTCTTTAGCACTGAACCAATAAAATGCTATAAATGAACATAAACTATTTCAAAAAATGCTGAAGAATATCTGTACAACCGGAAACAGTATGCATTCTTAAAGGTGCAGTATTATTTTGCCCTTTGGACTCTGGGGTCCATCTCTGAGGAGCGGTCATGAGGGCTGCTGCTCTGTGAATGGTGAGTGGCCATGGAACAGGAGGATGGGGGGGTAATGTCCCCCTTCACTTCTTACCCCTACCCAGGTACCCTTGTTCATAATCAAATGGGATGTTAGCTGGTACAAGAGGACAACTCTGGTTGTAAGCAGTAAGCACATCGGGGGCTTTTCCATTTTTAGTTTCTCTACTCACAGTCCACCGTGGAGAAGCCTGAAGTTGGAGTTCGGAAACAGTTGCAGTAGCTACAGACGTAGAGAAAAGGCAACAGGCTCCTGCTGGCCACCTGTGTGCCTGAAGGTGGCAGTCACTTTACTACCTCTGCCCACGACCCCCTTCCACTATTACATTTGGGGGTGTCCTAGTTTCCGTGAAAACAGGAAGAAAAGTCAGAGGATAGCAGCCAAGTGGTGAAGGCAGCCTATGTTGGCCCATCACCTCCCAAAAGCAAAAAATGATATGGCAAGAGCTGCAAAGCCAGCCCCCCCCAAAATGGGGAGAACCAGGAGAGTATGGAGATGTTTCCAATCCGTTATTGCTACTGTGGCCATCCCTGCATGCCATCTAAAGCAGAAATTAATGAAAACTGTCATGTGACTTGCAAGTGCCCACCTCATAAAACTAATAAAAAATCAGGACTTTAAAAAAAAAAAGCATTTGCACCACCTTCCTAGAGGGCAATCCAGCAATATATAAGACAAGCCATAAAAAGTCACAAATGTTGATCCAGGAACCCCAATTCCTTGAAATTTATTCTGCGCACTCAAAAGAAGCAACGTGTGCAAAACATTTTTCACACAGTATTGTTAAAGTTATCACGCAACAGACAATCACATAATCTTTAAAATACCTGTGATGTGTACAAATACATGAAAATGTGTGTGAGCATAAAACTGAAAACAGGGACAAATTATATACACACTATGATTATATCTCTATACAAATATGTTCCACTATGGGAAAAAATGTGAGGCCACAGAGAAATGTACACAGCTCTTGTTTAAATAAAGCAGTTATAAAGGGTAGCTTTGGTACATTTATTTCATTTTTTTTTAAGGCAGGGGAAGAGGGAGGAAGTATAAAATTGGAATAATCAAGTTTACTGTCCAAAAGCCGACTTACCTCAAATTCTCCAATGCCTATGGTCAGGAGCAGCCATGTTAGTTCATTTTCAAGCATTCCCATTATCCTGAAGGGTCTACTTAAAACTGAAATCTTTTGACTGGGCACTCTGTATCCTGCCTAGTGGATACTAGTGGATACTAGTTCTTTGACAAGAACTTCACCAAGTTCAAGTGCTCCAACACAAGTCACAGATTAGAGGCATACTACCACATGGCTACCTCACATCTCCTGACGTTTAACAGGCAAGAGGCAACACGAAGCAGATTTTCCAAGGTCCATCCTACTTCTAGAACCACAGCACATAACCCGCAAAGAAAGGGAAAAAAGAATTACCAACACACTCCAGCAGTGTGATCTGACGGGCTACTGTTCTTTGTACCAGAAAAGGAAGACCAGAGCCGCTTCCCGACGTACACGAATGATCCAATAAATCCTGTGGTTCAAAACAAGGAGAAAGAGAAAGTATTGAGGAACTGCTCCCAGGTTAGAGTATGAGCGTGCACGTGGGTGTAACTGGCATGGAGGCAGTGGTCCAGGACACATGGCCTGTTCGTGTGCATGGAAAGCCCCACTGGAGGAAGAACTGGTTTTATTTCTTAGGAAAACCAGAAGCTAGCCCTTTCCCTAATATGGGATAGGTTTTCCTGAGGGATGAGTAGTCCTTTCTTGTATCCAGAGTTTTAGAAGAAAATATATAAAGAAAGAAGCTGAGTGGACAAAGTTAAAGATGTAAATTAAAAAGTCCAGGGCTTCCCTGGTCGCGCAGTGGTTGAGAGTCCGCCTGACGATGCGGGGGACACGGGTTCGTTCCCCGGTCTGGGAAGATCCCACATGCCGTGGAGCAGCTGGGCCGGTGAGCCATGCCGCTGAGCCTGCATGTCCGGAGCCTGTGCTCCGCAACGGGAGGGGCCACAACAGTGAGAGGCCCGCGTACCCCCCAAAAAAAAAAATAAAATAAAAAAATAAAATAAATAAAAAGTCCAACATGCAGGGCTGAGCCCAAGGGGAAACAGTAGCTAGAAGAGCAAGTGGAGCAAAAATCAAAGGCCTTCAAGTCCAAGAGCTGAGCAAAATTGACCATATTCGGCCCTGCTCAGAATACCTATCAAAGGATGCACTTTAGCTGACATGCCAAGGAACTCTAATAAGGAACAAACAAATTAGGAATAAGAACCAAATGACTCTAATGTTGTTTGTCTTGTAAAGACTCCAATGGCCATCTGAGTCCTCAGACTGGTACACTCAAGCAGAGAGGGCTACCTGGATGGAGGTTACTAGGTAGGTGGGGAACAAGAGTCACAAAATTAACACCTCTATGTCATTTCTCTTTTTTGTTAACAGTTGTCTACTTTTAAAAAAAACCCATTTTTTTTAATTGAAAGACTCTTTAAATTCTATAGTGCTTTACAATTTTCAAAACTTTCTCACGGGGGCTTCCCTGGTGGCACAGTGGTTGGGAGTCTGCCTGCATCACGGGTTCGTGCCCCGGTCCGGGAGGATCCCACATGCCGCAGAGCGGCTGGGCCCGTGAGCCATGGCCGCTGAGCCTGCGCGTCCGGACCCTGTGCTCCGCAACCGGAGAGGCCACAACAGTGAGAGGCCCGCGTACCGCAAAAAAAAAAAAAAAAATTATCTCACACATGATTTCATATACTGTATGTCATTCTCGATGTCAGTTACCCACAAAGCAGAGAGAAAAAATATGAATTTCATTGAAACATAAAACCATGCCCCAAATCTACTTCTAAAAATGAACACACTGCAAAAAAGATTCCCAATTAGTTCATTCATAAATTTTCCCTTCTTACTCTCAGTGCAAGCCAAGAAGCAGAAGCATTTTTGAATCAGGAATGGATTATCTATAATAAACAACATTGTGCCCATGGTGATTGTGGGAAGGTTGCAGTAATGTTGATCTAACACTCCCCAAAGCTGTCCTTTCCCAAACATTTTAGCTGGCCTGTTACATTAATACATTGCCTTGTTTGAGTTTCATTGTCTTTTACTTACTCTGAGCACCACTGTGAAGTACTGTTGATCAGCAAAATTACCAAAATCTGAACATCTAAAGGAAGAAATTTAGAATCCTTAAAAGCCGCAAAATGGATATTCAACAAGAAACGGAATGTAGATGAAGTAGAGTTTCACATCTCCCTATCTCTTTTGCTGTTCGTTTTTCTCTTTATTCATTCAATTTTTTTGAGAGAATAATTCTGAAATTACTATAAAACTAATGTGTTGTTTTTTCATAATGTACAATCCTGGTTCTAAACCGAGTTCACAGACTTCAGGGCGGGTGGAATCGACCAAAGACTAACAAACATCTACTTCAACTCTTGGATCCCAAGACTTCTTTTTCAGTGTAGGAGAGCTGTTTGTTTAGTAAGGTACACATTGCTGAGTCATATAAATGAGAATATCACTTAAATAAGCAAGTATGTAGACCAATAATAACAACTTGTTTTTAAACAGTGTTGTTTACTGTGTCATTATATCGTGATATACTGTCATCTAAAACGGTTGAGTTGAGAAGACTATTTTAGCATATTTGAAAGCATTCTGCTTTCAAAATTATAGAAGCCATTTAAATAATAATTTACACTAGAGATTCCTATCAGTGCCCAATGTGATTAGTTATGTTAGCAGTTCTGAGGAACAAAGTTCTGACTACTGCTCAAGTTTTGTCAAGATTCAGCCTTGTATCGTCCTTGCTCCTAACTCAATGAATTCATTTAATTTGCCTTAAAACTTGAAACAAACTTCTAAGTACACTTCTAAAGAAAAACTATATTTTTCTACTTTTTGAATGAAATGTCCTTATCTCCTCTTTTCCCAGTTTCACTGTAGCACAATTAAATAGGTAGGTAAAAGGAAGATAAACAAGGTTCCTTCCCCTTTTTTTTTCATACAAAAAAGTACACTTGACTGTGGTCCAGTGATGGGAAAGGCAGTAGGATGGGATATTTCCCAGCCTGTATCAGCCACCATCAAATGTTTTAATAACTCGCCAAGGGTAGTAGTCCAGGTGTAGCACCTGAGCTACAAAGACTGGTGAGGGCAAGCCTTCTCCAGCAAAAAGGCTTAAGTGCAGAACTCCCAGACACTTTTAAGTTTGTTGTCTAGCAGAACAAGACTTAATACAGATGATCTTACGTGATGGCGTCAAATAACACTGAATCACATTAAAAGCTACCACCTTGACCATCTTTCAATTCATCAGTCAATGACAAGGAGAGTCTCAATTTAGTACTGGCATGACTTTAACATCTTTCTAACACAAATCTTCACCTTTTTTAAAGGGGGCATCCTACTCAGCACAGTACCCCTGTAGAATGTTATTACTTTTCCTTTCGGCATTTGATGGTAACCTATTCAACAGCATGCAATCCCTTTTCTCACTTAAAGTTTAAAGGTGCTTTAAAATTAACACTTGACAAACGATTTTAAAAAGTGAAAAAAGGAAGTCAGTCGCTTTTCAATGTGATTTCATCATTTTAAAATGTGCAAAAGAGTAACTTTAAAACATACAAATACAATGGTTCCAAACCCTGTGCTAGGGTAGCTGCTAGCCACACGTTGACACTGAGACAATGAAATGTGGCTGATCTGAACCGATATGTGCTGTACGTATAAAATACACAGATTTTGAAATTTTAGTTTTAAAAAAAGATGCAAAATATCTAATTAATAATTCTTTAATTATATGTTGAAATGATAATAATTACATATGTTAAGTATATTCTTAAAATATCACCTGTGAAGTTTTTTTTAACTTTTTTTAAGATGGCTACTAGAACATTTTAAATTACAGATGTGCCGCACGTATTGCTATTGGACAGCACTTGTTTAACCAAATGAGTGCAGTCCACAAGGGGGCGGCACAGGAGCACGAAAAATTTAATCGCTGCTTTTTTGGATGTCAGGTTTTAAAAGTCTTAAATTACAGGGCGCTGAAATAATCTAGAAGGGAAAGTGATTTTTAATATTAAGCAAAAGGTGCTTTTTTTGAAAGCACTTTTACTGCTAAAAATAGAGTAACTGAGTACCATAAATTCCAAGCCCTCCCCCACCATCAAAATTATAGGCAACCATTGTCTGTCCCTGTCCCCTTACTCCAAAAAGAAAAATAACCACCAAGGATCGACTAAAATAAATCCACTCCCTCATTTAATGTAAATGTCTGTCTAAAATAAATGTTCTCATGTAAGGGAGACTAAACTCACATAGGGGTGCCGGCATATACTTGCTGAAGACATAAGTGACCAGTAGCATGTGTGCACTCACTGTCCAGTCACCAGTTACTGGTTAGCATTTCGTGCTTGAAATAAGAAAGCATCTTCAGCCATCTTTGTTATGCTTGGGGTCCCCTGGGGCCACACACTCACTGCTAACGTGCTGTCTCCGACATTGGTGGTGATGAGCCCTTCGATGGTGCCATACTCCACATCTCTGGGGTTGAGGCGTTCTTGGTTGCGCCTTTTAAATTTTCGGAGAGCAACTCCCAGCAGGCAGGCTAGAAGGCAGACTGCAAACACTACAGACAGAATGATGAGGCCAACCTCCAAGTGGAAATTCTGTGTTCCAGGAAAGGATTTCCCTGGAGATGGGAGAGAGATCATTGTTTACTTATTATTAATAAGCATAACCAATGCCTAACAAGTAGCTCGCTCCCGATCCTGACCACACAGTCTCGCAAGTCACAAAGTGTTGAAACTAAAACTTCCTAATACCTGGCCAACGGCCCAGTCATTTAACCATTATTCATTTAGACACAATAGGAGTTTGAAAAAATTCCACTGAGAACCAATTTATTAATGCATCTATGTGAAAAGTGTTTTTAAAATATAAAGTACTATACAAATCTCTGATACTATCCTTATTAACCTGGATTTGATGTAAGGATGTTTTACCAACAAGCCCTTACAGACACTATGCTGTAATATTCCTATGAGAAAGTGCTATCTGAGTTAAGATCTCTGTGGTCTCTCTCTTCAACGTATCTTGGATGTCTACTGCTGAATTCTCATTGCTATTTTTACATCATGATTTCTGCCTAGGAACCTATTCATTCACCTGTTCTCTAACTCGCTTATTCGATGTTCATTCACTCACTCAAAACGTTCTATCACTGATTCACTCACTCACCTAATCACTCATTCATTCTCTGGCTCAGACATTATTACATACCCATTCAAACATCTGTGCATTCACTCGAATACTCACATGTCACTCGAGCAAATATTCACTTTGCCTTGTGAGTTAAATCAAAGTTTCTCAGTTGCATAGTGAAGGTCCATAATTAAAAGATCCCAAGGCAATAATCACCTCTGAATTTCAGACCCTTTCCTGACATCACGTCACCAAGCCCTGTTCTTCCCCACGTATGCCTTACTCTTTCCACATCCCTGGCCTCTTCAGCCATACAATCTCAAGCCGAACTTCCTATATAAATTTCTTTTAACTTTCCAAATCCAAATTAATCAACAACTTGGCACATGTCACTTGTATGATAAAGTGTAAAGCTAATTATGTACAGCATTAAATTATGAATATTGTGCCTCCCTAATTAAATCAGAAATTCCTTAAGTAAAGAAAATAAATTCTGTGTTACAACTCTAATCTGGCAAAGTGTTCTGCAGATTAGACACTTTTCACAATGCACATATAATTTTTGCATGAATGCAGACATTTCTTCATGGTCCATCCACTCTATTAATAACAATTTAATTCACAAGGTTTAAGAACTTATCCCATCAAGTACCCTTTTAGGTTTAACCATTAAATACTTGACCTCACTTATAAAAACATCTTTTTATTAAAAACTCTCTTTTATTATTGAACCCTATTTGCTTATCAGACTTTAACCTTTTCTATATGCCTTAAGGTCCTCACCATAACTTCAAAAATTATGAATTATGTAACATGATCTTGTATCAGTTTTTTACATTTTTCTGTCTCCTCCCTTTCTGGCCGACATTTCTGGCCGTGGATGCTATTAGTAGCCTCTCCTACGTTTATTTCTTCTTTTGTGAGTGCAAAATTGGTTAAGTATGTCTATTAAAAATGTACTATATATTAAGAAGAGTAAATTTGGCTTGGACTGAGTCTACAAAGACCAAGGTACATTCAGGTTTGTAGGGACTCTGAGATAGCAATTTAGGGCTCATTTTATGAGGAAACAGTTTCAGAGGAGGACTGAAATCCATATTGACTATAAGACGGAGAAGATTCCACATAAACTACAAGGTTGATGTGAAATCTCACTAGCTTCAAGTTTTGGTGATAGATTGCTGGGCATCAGATACAGGTTGTCTCCCTCCTCGTAAAGAAGGAAAGGTATTCCACTCAGACATCAGAGTCTTATGTGCCACTTTCCTCCCTACACACTCAACATAGAGATGAGCATTTACGAAGAAGAACTGTTTCAGAAATTATGACATCATAGCTCCTTTCAGAAAAGGATGTCAGGAGCTGTTCACCTGCTCATGACCACCAAGAGAGATCTGGTCAGCCAAGCCATCCCCAAGGTAGACATCACCTTGCTCACTTTCCCAAAAACATCCATCCTCCTTGTAGATTCCAAAAGGCCATGCCTTTCTCCTCCTCACCAGAGGGACTTCCCTTGTCACCCACTGTTGGAAGAGCAGGAGGAAAGCCTGTGGCTACTTACATCTTTAACCCACACAGAATCAGGAAATACTAACAAAAACCCTTGATCTAGAAATAGAAAAGTCCATGGGAACCTTTAGTGGGCAGCTGGGCCGTGATGTTCCTGTTACACCAGTCCCCTTGGCAGCACTCCACAGCTTGGCCAGGTGACGGCGGGGTCTTACAGGTCATCTTCCCCTGCTCATAGACCTGGAAGCAGCCTTTCTGGTAGACGTGGAAGCCATCGTTTATGCTCAGCGAGGAAAAGCACTGCTGGCCTTCACAGTGGTCCTCATTTCCACAGGAGAGGCCTTCACACACACACATGTAAAGTTTGCGGTTAACCTTGGGCTTCTCATCTGCAAAGGGAAGAGAGGAAGGAAAACAAAAAAAATCACTGCATGGGCTTCCCTGGTGGCGCAGTGGTTGGGAGTCCGCCTGCCGATGCAGGGGACGCGGGATCGTGCCCCAGTCTGGGAGGACCCCACATGCCGCGGAGCGGCTGGGCCTGTGAGCCATGGCCGCTGGGCCTGCACGTCCAGAGCCTGTGCTCCACAACGGGAGAGGCCACAACAGTAACAGGCCCGCGTACGGCAAAAAAAAAAAAAAAAAAAAAATCACTGCATGGGTTTTAACCCCATTGGGGGAACAATACAGTCTCTCCAAGACCATTACAAACACGTTAACCAAAGTCAGGTGAAGTATCACCACTGGCCATGATTTCCATATTTCTGTTATTTTGTAACTCTCAGCTGACCAACCACCAAATAATAATCACTTCTCAAGATATGAATGTGTTTATATAAGCTGGGTACTCTTTTATATCCTATACTAGGCCAAAGAATGATTATCATCTGTCCACACGTTTCTGAAAATGAACTTCTCCCACTGTGGTTTTCATGGTATCTTTGGTCTGATGGGCTCTCACATCCCGATTCTTGAACCAAAATAAAATGTTTTACCAGAACATAATGCTCATCACCTTTATTTTGTGTTTTAAAAAAAGGCTCCTAAATATATGGCATCTGTTAATACCAGCTCCCGTTAGCTCCACACGAACCTCCATCAACTACTAATACAGGATTGCTGACATTGCTGCCGTCACCTGTCTGCTTCAGAAATACATCAGTATAGTAAGAGTTCGCAAGGATGCACGGTCTATACTTACATATCCATATTATCAATATTGTCAGCTAAATGTCTAGATTAATTTTTTAGTAGTACAACACTGAAGTTTTTACATTAATTAAGAGACTAAACACTGCTTAAACATTTTCAACTGGCAGAAAAAAGTTGGCCCCAATTATTGAGGATGAGGGCACAAAAAGACAAAGGAAATAAAACAATGTTTGAACAGTAAGGTAACAAGTGGGACCAAAGGAATAGCCCACACAGGTGGGTCCAAGGTGCAAGATGGATCATCAGTGAATCACACCGAACCAGACCTCCTAATTGCCTCTTTCTGAAAACACTCATTTACAGTTTCATCTTTCAAATCACTCTTTCTTTTCCCCTCTTTTGTTAGAATAATTAGTTCAGACTTGCTGGTCCCAACAGTTTCCACCAGTGGGGAAGGAAAGTGAAGACAGAATGTAAACAGCCAAGTCCTAGAGGCCACTGATTAGCTTGATGAGACCACTTTCACCAAAGCACTGTTCGTATAAAGAGAGTCAGCTTTCAAAACTCCCTCCGAAGGTCTACAGCACAGACAGGCTGCCTTCTAATCCCTGAACCCTCTGTAGCAGGTCTGTGAGAGAACTGCTTCTTTCTTAAAATAACAGGTTGGATGGCTGTGCTTTCAAGAGGAGACCTTAAGGTAAGGTCTTTGAAAATGTCAAGTTCATTTACACAGATTTGTGTGGGTGTGTGTAGAGGTGTGGGTTATCTCAGAAAGAGAAAAAGCATTCTTCACCTTTCTTCTTCCCTCTTCAAAGGAGTGAAAAATAGTTCACTGCCCACTGTAATGTGGGTGCCTTGTCCCACAGAGTAAGGGCATGCAGACACACAGACACAAGCCTTCTATTTATAATTGACTTGCTAGGTCTTCTGAAAACCACAAGGGGCTCATCCAAGAGCAAAGACATGCCCGAAAGCAGAAAATCCAAAATAGCCTCTGACAGTGTATGTATGTCACCAGACTCACCCCCGAGGATCAAGAGCCCGCAGACATTTTTAATGAGCAATAACTTTAATGAGCCAAGGGACAGTCTTTATTTCTCCCTGCCTAGAGAAATCCAAGAGAAATTCCAGCACCAACCTATTTCTATGAGGATGAGAAACATATATATCTGTTGACATAATCCAGCAAAAAGTTTACACTTGCCAAAAGCAAGTTGAAAGATAGTATTTCTAGGGAGTCTAGACATGCTTGCCACTCTCAAATGGCACAAAGCTGGGCTGAGAGTTGCCAACTATGCTGCCCAACAGGTGATGATTCTTTGGAGGGAAATGGCTGGGTGGGGTGAGGGGCAGAGTTAGTGGTGCCATATTGATTGGTGATCACAGCAGAGAATTAAAAAGACTATTCAAAAACTGGGCAATAAAGCAATTTATGTAAATTTGAAACACGAAACATGTATTTCAAAACCCTAAATAATTTTTAAAGGTCATTGATATCCAAAAATACATACTTAACACATTAAGGAGGTTGTACCTATTGATGCTGGGTTGGGGAGGTGAGGTTAGTGTTAGGATGAAAGGGTAAAGTGAGAATAATATAGGCGAGGAGCAGATCACAGGCTGATAATGAATTGAGGAGTATGAATCATTCACTCGCTGCACCTACGGCCCCCCAGGAACAACAGCAAACAATAATTGTAGACCATACAGGATTCACTCATCACTGATCCTATGGGAATGGATGGTCCAGGGTACCAAAGAATTAATGACACTCTGTGGTTCAAATAAAAAATTGTCAATTAAAAAAAAAAACAATAATAATTTCTCTGGTGTGCCCTCAGAGTGAACTCTGCTCTTAAAGTTCCAGCCCAAACTGAACTCTAGGTGCACAAGTGCAAGAGGCCTACTGCCTTTGCAAGGTCTCTAGCTTTTGAAAGGATGTGGGGACTGTCTGACAGATGTTTAAACTGTAGCCTAGGGGCTTCCCTGGTGGCGCAGTGGTTGAGAATCTGCCTGCCGATGCAGGGGACGCGGGTTCGCGCCCTGGTCTGGGAAGATCCCACATGCTGCGGAGCAACTGGGCCCGTGAGCCACAACTACTGAGCCTGCGCGTCTGGAGCCTGTGCTCCGCAACAAGAGAGGCCGCGATAGTGAGAGGCCCGCGCACCGCGATGAAGAGTGGCCCCCGCTTGCCACAACTAGAGAAAGCCCTCGCCCAGAAACGAAGACCCAACGCAGCCCAAAATAAAAAAAAAAATAAATATATGTATAAACTGTAGCCTAGAGAATTTTGCCAGAATTGAGCAGCCTCAAGTAAATACCATCTTTAGTAAGATTCAACCCACTACAGGCAACTCTGCAGTGCACCCAGGCATAATGAGGTATAGATCTTAATCAGACCTTATCCTGTGGGGTCATAAACTAAGTCGAAAACCAAGGTTTTCATATCTTCCCCACCACAATCAGGAAAAAGGGAAAAAGAGGAAGAAAGACAGCTCAGTAATATGTAATAATTAACTCAATCCCTGCTATGGAGGGACCATAAGCCCAGTTCAGCAGTTAGCAAATGGGAATGTACAAAACCTTCAACAACTTCGCTTCCTATTTTGCTTTTCACCAACATTTAATCTTCTTAATTTGTATATTCCCATAGAACTAATTAGCAGAGTCCTTCGTGAATCAATTCTTTTATATACGGCCAGATATAAATGAAGACCCTAAATTCACGAGAATGACCCCATACACCCATGCACACGTGTGCACGTACGCACACACTTCAGTTAAACGCCACTTTGGCAATTTCATCCGACTGAGTGGATTAGTCGAAGAGATGCCAAAAGGATTTTCTGAGCTAGGATTACTAATTCAACAAAGCAGGTTAAAAGCAAGGTAGTAACATTTTCAGAACTTAATATCCACAAGTCTAAGGAACACGGCAGGCCCCCCAAATGCCTATGACTCACTGTTTTGGTCTTGTTAAAATTTAGGAATAACCATTACATGTGTGGGCCTGTGATATCTTACTTGGGGTAGCCTGGTGGGTTGGGGACGTGTGAGAATTATCACAAAGCTTTTCTAGGGCCCCAAGCAAGGGTCTGTGGACCTCTAATCTCTCAGACCAGGATATAAATACTCTACACATCAGGGAACGCCGAGGAAGGATAGTCACCTTCTGTGACTGATTTTCAACAGTCCAGCCAGGAAGCACCACATCTGATATGAAGCATTTTACACTTGCCTGTGCTAATAACTAGGAAGTGCCCTGGCAGAAGGCAGCCAGTCTATGCTACCTAATTGACACTCATTTAAATAATGCAGTAATTGAAACGTCAAGCCAGAGGTATTCCCTGTGTGCGGAGCTCACCCACACTGTCTGTTCTAAAGGCACCTCCCGGCATTACTCAGTGTCATGGCTGGCACCCTGTGCCCTCTGTAGCCCCAGAACCAGGCCCGTGTGAACACACTCGCAGACCGCGTCTGGCTGGGAGCAGCAGGGAGTCCTCGGCACCACCTGGAAGGAGCCAGGGCTGGCTCTGCAACCAGAGGTACAGGCTCGGAATCCCAGGGGTTCACCGCAGCCAAAACTTTTAAAAGATTTTTCTTGTTCTGGGCGATACTCACGCTCACCATCTGGACACACCTACTCTCACAGCCTAATCCTAAACTGGCAGAGGAAGAGGCAGAGCAAAGAGCATCGAGGACTTTTTAAGACTGTCCACAGTTTGGGATAATCTCGTGCCTCGTAGTAAGCGTACCCGCATTTATGTCTTAAGTGGGACTGGAGCAATCTGGGCACAAGCTACAAATGGCTCTCCGTGCTCTCCCGCCCACCTGCCCAGTCATGCACTCCAGAATACTCTAAGGCATTTAAACTGATTATCATTCTAAATGGTGAACAAAACCCCATGTTCCCCACTAAAGTCCTTGACAGAAAAGACAAATGAGAAAATGGTCCAAGTCAACCAGCCTGTAGCCGTGATCCCAGGAGTCAGCAAAAGAAACAGGCTCAATCTCTTGTAGGCTCAACTCAAAGCAGCACAAATAATAGGCAGTTATTAGACTACTGCTATAAAAGTCCAATAGCTCAGAACTTTATAGGCTAAAAAAGGAACCCCAAACATACCTGGACTCTTTCCAACAGTATAAACGATTCATTCATTTGAAATGACAGCTTATATTAGGCTCATAGATATGGGAGTCCTTCCATCAGCTCCTAATCCGAGAGTGCAGTGTGGCACCTCTCCAGAATCTGAAAGCATTTGAGATCTCTGGCATTAAACAAAGGCTTACGGAAGGATTTTGCAATGCCAGGTATCACTGCCAGCAAGCCTGCTCCTAAGACGGAAACACAAAGGTCTGTCCGGAATGCCTAGTGAAGGGCATTTGATGGCCTGGCAAGAAGGCAGGCTATACGCCCAGAAATAAAAGACACCCAAGTACCTAAATGCTCTCATTATAATAAAACATCCACTTAGAGAAACCAAATCATATATTTTTTTTTTCCTGATCAGAGAAATTGATACTTGGTAAAGCTGTAAAAGCCAAGAAGCAAATATGTTCCAGGAGTTAAGAGAGAGAATAGAGGCATTTGAATAGGATCACATACAAATTAGAATAATGACAACAAAAAATGATGGTAGGGTTTCCACGATTTTGAACGCATCATGCCTCCACTCCAAATGTGTTCTTCCTCCAGTGTTCCCTCACTGAGCTGACCAGACTCACCCCCACTCAGATGAACAAGCTTGATTCCATGACCCTAAAAAAGGAGATGAAGGGAATTAATTCCCTGACAGGCCAGTGGTTAGGACTCGGTGCCTTCGCTGCCGTGGCCCAGGTTCAATCCCTGGTCAGGGAAGTAAGATCCCTCAAGCTGCGCAAGCTGCCAAAAAAAAAAAAAAAGGGGGAGACACAGTGGTCACCTCGGCCTACAAAAGCCCTGTTTGACCTGCTTTCTGCCTCTTCAGCTTCCCCTCAGATCCCCTCAGTTCCGAGAAGGGCTCCTCCTGCTTCAGGAGCTCAGGTCTGTTAGGTGTGGAATTCCCTCCACGTGGGATGCTCGGCTCCCTCCCTGCCGACGCCCCCATCCACCCAGTGTGTGCCCGCCTTGCCCTCAGATCTCACCTCACCTGTTACCTCCTCAGAGAAGCATTTGTTCACACACCCAAATGTAAAGCAGGAGCCACCTGTCTACACTCACATATGTGTGTCTGCATGGCTGCTGACCATCCAAGTCTTCCCTGCAGACCGTGAGCCCCATGAGGGAAGGAACTGAGCCTGCTTTGCTCACTGTTACGCTGTCCACAGCGGCCTCAGCGCTTGGCAGGAGGACAAGCCTGATGAACGTTTATTTCAGAATGAATTTTCTCTTCACAGACAGGATTTAGAGGTGGGAAGAGACATGATGCTGGTTTTCAGAGAAGACTGAGCCTATAAAGTCTTTAAATGTCAGCAGAGATCTTCAGGCAAGGCTTAGTCACCGAGCCAGCGTGTCTGTGCAAACCCCTTCTCCCCACAGGAGCTCGCCACGGCGTCACACCTGCTCACCTCCGCGGGCTTACAAGTGTGGAAAATTAGTACTTTCTGTGGTGTGGTAGGTTTTGTGTTTGCTTGTTTGTGTGTTGGAAGAAAGAGGTAAAATGCAAGAGTTCCAAAAACAAGGCATAATTTAATACATCAATAGAACAGCAAGGCTTTTACGGGAGGTCCTTCCTTGGATGACTGATTTGAGGACTTTTGGCTACTATGATGCTACGGTGATGAGGATGACATAACACAACGAGCGCCTTGGCTTCAGCCAGTTTAGGGAGGTCCTGCAGGACTTGCCTGCTCAGCAGGGAAAAAGATGCCCCCGGTCTCTGCTGCCCTTTTTCTCCTATCAGTGAAAACAATGGCATTTTCAGCAGGGAGTGAGGAAGAGTGAATTACATCATTTTCCCCTTCTTGCTTTGCTGAAGGTGATAAGGATTCCTAAGCCACCCTGCATTTGAACTGCTGAAGCTGAGAGGGGAAAAAAAAAAAAAAAAAAGAATTCCATCTGTTTATTTTGTGGCTGGGCTGACTCCTGGTCTGTGAAATAATCCATGTAAGTTAAGCCTATTGCAGCAGTCTCACCTTCTATTTCAAAGCCAAAAACTCAGTCTGTGTTTAAATGACTAACAAGTTAATGAGCACTGTGGGGTATGACCTAAGATGATACTGGTCTGTCTCTTCCATGCTTTTTATGAGTCCCTGAACATAGCAAAGACTTAGCTTTAACACATATGCCATGTCTGTGAAGCGACTCCTTCATAAGGGGGGAAATAATGACCCCTTTCTTCATTTTGTCTTCAAACTTCTTGAATCGTCGCTTCAGAGAAACAGATGATTAAGAGGCCTAATGAAAAGCACCCCACCGCAGCCCACCCCACACAGTACTGACCATTCTTGCATCTGAGTGAAGCTCTACTTGTTGGGAGAGTAACAGAGAGGACCACAGACTGAAGAAGAGGAAAAAAGCTGAGGAATTATAAACATTTCAGAGAAGTCATTCCTTGTTCAGATTCAGGAGAGCCAGTGATGTGGTACCATCTATAGCACGTCTTAGGCTAGAGGCTCCGATCACAGTGTGGGAAAAGGTGTTCCTGACTCTTTCTGGTTGTCTCCCCCTCCTCCCGGGATATCTGGGGAGTGCACGGCCCCTCCAGCAAGGGTTTCCTACCCAGGCTCTACACTGAAAATTCTGGTTTTGCAGGACACCCTAAACAAGGGCTCCACACGGGAACGGACAGCAGAGAAGGCCCAGCTCCCACTTCGGTTTCTCCTCCACTGCCCTACACGACCTCTTCCTCTGGGAATCAGGGACAGAACCTCCAAGGCTGCCAACCTTTGCTCTGCTTACCATCCGCCAGCCGCCACCACATCCCCACACCCTTTCCGGAAGCTTTCAAATCACAGAGATAAACCCTTCAAAAGATGGGCACGGCTCCAATTTGTTAACGAGTCTTAGAATGCCAGCCTCTAGGCATCGTGGCACCCAGAGCTAAAGGCGAAAATCTCTAGAATTAGTTAAATTCAGCTAAATTCTTCCTCTCTAGCTCCCTACCCTACCCCCACCCCAGAGAAAAGCACAGAGGGAGCAAGGTAATTTCTAGGCTATTTTCTTTCCAGCCCAAATGAAGCCAAAGAGATCAAGATATGCAAGGGTGAAAAACTGGGGCAGAGCCCAAGCCTCTGATATTGCTGCTTCCCTATTTCCCAATTTCCCAGTCATGTCCCAAAGCCCTACCAGGTCCAGATCTCCATGAAAGGTCAAAGAAAGAAGGAATCCCACGTCTTCAGTCCCATGAATACATGCCTTGTGCATCTGTATTCCAGCCTTTACAACTTGATCTTTGTCTTGCCTTTCTTCTTTACCCCATCAGTCTAATTAATATGGTTCACAAGAATTCATTAACTCCCAAATTCAACACGCTTAAGATTGGCTTCCTCATCAGAGACTAAAGATCCTACAGTCAGCATAAGACAGTTGAGTGTAGGTCATTTTGAGCTTATTCTTTTTCACCCCAGAGCCCACAGAAAGGCCCCAGGTGCCTACACTCAAGGTAGAAACAGAAAGACTTTCTACAGAATGCTGTGAACCAGAACTGGCTTTTTAAACACACATGCCTTCCCCCCCACCACACCCCAGTCTCTGTGGCACAGCACACCATTCCCAGCTTCCACAATAATCCTGGACCTTGGCAGAAGAAAGGCAGCTAAATCTGAGATATGTCACGAGGCCACTGGCTGAGGAGCAAGAATATCTAAACACAAACCAAGGCGAGAGCAACAGGCCAGAGTTTCCACAGACTCCCTTTTGGCTCCTGTGGCTGTAGAGCACTGACGGCCTAAAGATAACCCAAGACTCTAAGAAGGGTCACTTTTAAATAGTAGCTTGAGTACCACCAGTCATTTCAGAAGTATTTCCTTCCAGAGCCTGCTTCCATCCACATCGGCGTGCCAAGCCTGCCCAACGATGGCAAGCCCGCAGCAGAGATGAAAGCCCGGAAGGACATGGAAAGAGTCCCAAAGGGAAACAGACAGCTCCTAACATGTTGATTCTATTCTGTGCCCACATGTGGACTGCTGAGAAAGAATAATCTAGCAAAGAGCCACCTTGTAGAAGTGATCTACTGACAATCATTGGGGATTAAAGAGCATGTAGAAAATCAAACAAAATAGTTTTAACTCAATGCCTCCCCTCTCTAAAACTGAGGCAGGGTACACCATGATGGCTACCGTCTACGAGTGTTTTAGAAAAGCCTTTCCCTCCAAGAGAAAACATGTACCTCTCAGTCTGTTTGTCGGACCCCAGTTTGGCTGAGCACGGAGAACTGTATGGCGTCTTCAGCACATACTGCACATATGCAAGCACTGTGGCCACCCACTAACCACAACAGTGCCCAGTGGAACTGGCTCAGAGGAGCCTGCTGCTTTTTCGTTTCCTTTTAAGCCAGGGCCAAAGTTCCCAGGATCTTCCTAAGAACCCTTGAGATCCGCTCAGTCCCTCACCTATCCGCCCAGGGAGCCCACACTGTCCTAAATGGCAGTCGGCCAGGGGCTGGTGTACAAGGGACAGGTGTGCAGTGGGCTATTTTCAGTTACTATCTGCTCAAACGCGAGCTGCACATGCTCAGGAGGCAGGCAAGTTTTGGTTGCCTTTCAAACTCTGGGCAGCCAAGAGACATACACCTTCCACAGCTGCCCGGGCAACCAGCTGCCCAGTCCTCCTCCCAAGACGGGAGCAATGAAAACAGCGTAACCTGGCCAGCCACCATGCCAGCGAGCAAGCCGCACCTCTCATGTCACTGCCCGGGTTATTCTGAGCTGGGCTTATTGACACACCATGGCAACACGGGAACAAAGGACCAGCTAGAGGGATTTAAATGTCTTGCAAAAGTTGCTAGGAAAGTCAGCAGCTCAGCCTTCTGTTTTCAGACGGAAATTAGTATTAGATTATTGTCGTTCGCTGCTGCTGTTATTATTTGTGAGCTACCTGCAACAAAGGTCTTCTCTTGGAACTAAGGGTTTTGTTTTTGTTTTGTTTTTGTTTTGTTGGCCACCATCAAGTTGCTATAGTCGGGATGCCTTTGAAAAGGCAGCATGTGGGCCTGTCTGCCCCAGACCCTGCAGGAGGACTAGTTTTTCCTGTCCCTTCACCTCTAATCTTGCTGTAGCCTGTGATCCACTTCTACCACAAAATTCTTTCAAAGCACACAAAGTGCATCTAATTAATCTTTCAATAGCTCTCACTGCCCTCAGGATCGAAGACAAACGCCTCATGCACAAGGCCCTGCCAGGCTAGCAGGGCCTCAAATCTCAACCTGAATGCCTTCTGGAGGCTGCTCTGGCCATGCTGGACCACCCGGGTGGTGACCTGTATCCCCCCACTTCTCTGGGCTTGGCCCTTCCCCTGCCTAAAAAGTCCTCCTCAGTCCTTCCTTTGCTGGTCTAATGCCTGTTCATCCTCCCAAACCCTGCCTGTCCCCAATCCCAGCCTGGTGTGCCATGAAGGCCCTTCCGGCCAACACCCCTAGTGCTGTGCTGTCACCTTTGTCTCCTCCAACTAGACTGTGACTCTTTGACAGCAAAAACCCCTTCCAGGTATGTTGACATCACCAGTGCCTACCCCGTGTGCTCATGGTAATTTATCAACTGCAAGAATGTAAGATTGTCTTATCACTGATTCTCTTTTCCCAAACTTGGAATAAATTCTTTGAAAGGATGATGTGCTTTCTTACCCTGTCCCCAGCCCAGATCAGTTCCTGGGTCTCTTATTACCTTTTCTGTATTATGAGAATTATTTATTCATTCATTTGTCAAATATTCACTGAGCACCAAATACACGCCAGGCGCTGTTT
The DNA here is from genome assembly GCF_002837175.3 of Physeter macrocephalus. NCBI lineage: Eukaryota > Metazoa > Chordata > Mammalia > Artiodactyla > Physeteridae > Physeter > Physeter macrocephalus. The sequence continues at coordinate 64,052,120 of NC_041215.1, forward strand.
TAGACACTAGAGACTAGAAAACACCACCACCAAGTCCTGGCCTCTCTCACCCTAGGCCTCACTTTGCATGGTTGACTCCTCACCACCACGCTGCTACTGCTAAGCATGGCTCTGTGGTAACGGCTCTTGAGAGCTGAGGTAACCCACATACAGAAACACAGTAAGAAGGAAGAAGGCGGCTCACGATGGTGTCTGACTCTGCCTCTCTCCTGAGAAAGGCTTGATTCCTATGCATGGCCAAGAGCCTTCCTTTCAGAAGACACTCTGATAGCAACACCACTGAATTATCAAAAATTACCCTAACCCTGTGCAAAACTGACAGCGTGAAGCATATGAACTAGGACATAATGTTAAAGATAAACACTGTGTAACTCTGCATGGCATCCTGCGGCATTACATACATCACAGGAGCCAAAGTTTAAACTGGACTGTTGGTTTTTTTTTTTCTTTTCTCTATCTATTCCTTATAGCTTTACCGAAGGGGTGTGATTTTTTTTCTTCATTTATATTGGCTTAGTGTAAATACCAGAATTCAGAAGGTAAACAAATGCAGCAAATAATAAATAAAAGAGGCTACTCCCTGCTCCAAATCACCGTTTGAATAAAAAATATAAGCAGAGGTTTTTGTTCTTGCTTTAAGGTGAATTTCACCACCCCCTTCCAAGAGGAATTTCTCATTCTGCCTCCTATTCCTTCTCTCCTTCCCACATGCCCCCAATATACATATCCTCAGAAAGTCCATGTTCCCCTCTAACCCATAACAAAGAATTAGATGCAGCATTACCGTGGATCTAGGAAACACCCAGCTCTGCAGAGCTCCGATTCAGCTGATTAGACTCAGGCAGCAGCTGTTCCAGTGTTATGACCAAGGCTGAGAAGGCACATATGTAAACTTTCCTCTTCCCGTCAAATCACTGGCTTGCAGAGACAGGATGGTCAGGCTACGTGAAGTCGTCAAAATAAATAAATAAATAAAATTTTAAAAGGTCTGGGCCAGCTTTGCTGGAGACTATCTGGGTTAGCTGTCAGAGCTTTCACCTGAGGGCAGCCAGGACTTCCCAGCAGTGAGCTCTTGGGAGCAGACTGGAGGTGTCTTTCTTAAACTGTGGGTTATGACCCATTTGTGGGTAGCAAAATTGATTTAGTGGCTCAAGACAAGGTTTCTTTCTTTCTTTCTAAATGAAATAAAACTGAATAGAATTTTTAAAAAAGAAGCAGGAGTACATTAGCATAGTAAGAGTAATCACTCTTTCATGAAATTTTCTTTTCAGATGCATGCGGGTCATACTCCAAAATGTTTCTAAATGTAGATGCACTGGGTCCAACTCTAAAATGTTTCTTACTCTGAGTCACAGTGAAAATTTTGAAGGCTGCCCTGCCCTGTGTCTTACACTATCTTGGAAAATCAACATGAGTTCTGAGTAATTATGACTATTTCATATAACCATTACCTATGGAAGCTTGCCTGAGGTCATGCTGAGCTATAGAGGGAAGTTCTGGAGGGCAGTGGTAATGTTTGGGAATTACAAATTAATTTTTAAAATTTTTTATTGAAGTATAGTTGATTTACAATGTTGTATTAGTTTCCGGTATCCAGCAAAGTGATTCAGTTATACATACATTATATTCTTTTTCATATTCTTTTCCATTATGGTTTATTATAGGATATTGAATATATTTCCCTGTGCTATACAGTAGGACCTTGTTGTTTATCTATTTTATATATAGTAGTTTGTATCTGATAATCCCACACTCCTAATTTATCCCTCCCTCACCCCCTTTCCCCTTTGGTAACCATAAGTTTGTTTTCTACATCTTTAGTCTACAAATTAATTTTAAAATGTTTTGTTTTCCTTGGTGTTTACTTTTCAAGAGCAAAAGCAGCACACATGCCATCCCTATAAATCTCCTGCTTCACCAGTTTTTCCATAAAGAGGAGATGGCATCCACCCGCTCCCCCTTGAGACCGACCTTTATAAAACAGAAGCTTAGAAGCTATTGCACTGCCCACTCACTGTTGACCACAAGGAAACCATTTAATGAGCTAGGGCCTTGGATTTGTTTCCCCATCAGTTCAATATTTGACTCTGATTGAATTTTTAGAGTCCTCTCCACACCCTACCACTAACTCCTCTCATATAAATACATTGAATATGAACATTTTATAATGTTCACTGGGAAAAAAAAATTGGACGTGGTTTTAGTTTAACTACCCACAGCTGAAACAAACATTCCCCAGAAAGGAAAAGCTGAAAGGAAGCTTTGTCACAGCTCACCTTGCATCAATAATATACTCATTCTGTTAGGTGAGAAAATGTGACAATAAAGAAGCAGTATCTTAAAAGTGTACAGCTTCACCTGATATTTACATTTTAGGTCCTCATAGTGGCCAATAGCTCAGTACATCTCATCTCTCTCCCCAACAAATCTCTCACATGATGATGTGTCAATGAAAGAGATTCGATTCTGAACAAAAGGGATAAATTATAGTAATGAGAAATGAGAGCAACAAATTTAATACTGAGACATTTCTCTTACATTCATTCACCCCTTCATGAACTTCCTGAATTCTCAATAATGAGAAATTCAAAGAAAGGCTTATTCTATTCTTCACCCCCAGTGGCAAAGAGGGGCACCTTTGTGGACCCTAACAAAAAGTCTATTGAAGTGATCTCCTTCCTTCTCTCATTGGGTAATTGGGCTGGAAAGTCTGAGTAGTGATGGCTTTGGAAATACTAAAATCAAGTCAACCCAGAAAATAATTTAGTACTTAGCAATCTTCTCTAAGACAGGCCAAAATCTCTTGCAACGAAACTCTGCAAAAGTCCAGCCTTCCTTGCTGCAATAAAATCTAACTATGGCTTGCAAATTTAATAAAATGTGGGTCATCTTAGCTTTGAAATATTTTTGAAGAAGCAGTATTCCACTTTAAGTTATTTGTGTCATGGTCGTCCCTGCAAATGCTCACAGGGACAAAGGTAAAACCAAACAAGCAGGTTCTGGAACAAAAATGGACTTCTCCCGGGTGGCATAATAGCAGTATTAGAGCATGATTAGTCTTATTAATGGGAAGGAAAAGGAAGGATATACAGGTAATTAGGGCTCAAGTGCTCTTCTCTGTGAGAGCAAATAAAAATCTTCCTGCAGCTGGAGTTGTATATATAATGAACATGAAAAATGAATACTGGTATGAGAGAGAAATAAAAAACACAAACCCAGGTAAAAGGGATTCATCATTTGCTACTGGAAGCTCTCACCTCAGCCTCTCAAATGGACTGGATTGAGCTGGATTCTAGCATGTACCAGATGTAATATGAATGTGGATGTAGCTAATTTAGGGGACCAAAAAATACTAAATTCTGAAGAAGACTGATAATGACTGAAACTCTTGAACACCAATCCTCAAAGTATAACACACCTTTTGTTGGCTGTATAACCTTAAGCAAGAGTTTTAACCAATTCAAAAGCACATCCCCACTAGCCTATCTCATTAGGGTAATGATGAGGATTATGGGAAATAACGAACATAAAACAGCCCAACATTGGGCACATATTAACCACTCAATAAACATTACCTATAAATCATCAAAGAGGCAGTTCTAGTAAGCAGTATTTTCCAAACTTACTGGGTCTTTTTGGCCCCAGAGCATTTAGAATTCCACAGAAATTGAGAAATGTTCTAAAGTACACCCATACTAGTCAAACTCTGCCAAAAGTACTCTTTGGGACTTCTTATTTGGCATGTTAACACTATCTAATCAATATTTAAAAGACATCTGGGAGTAACTGGGGAGACAAAAGGAAAGAAGCTTTCTGGTTTTTTGTTTGTTTTTAATAGACTAAGAGGAGTACAATACCCAACAAAATATATGAGAACAAAATCTCTATGACTTTCTTATTTATGCACCAAGAATGCCATTAGCTCCATTGAAGCCCAATTAATAAGGTGCCATAGCTGCTCTGCAAACATCAAACCTGGGTCTGTTTCCTTTTAAACTTGGTAGTCTAGGGCTTCCCTGGTGGCGCAGTGGTTAAGAATCCATCTGCCAATGCAGGGGACAAGGGTTCGAGCCCTGGTCCAGGAAGATCCCACATGCTGTGGAGCAACTAAGCCCGTGCACCACAACTACTGAGCCTGAGCTCTAGAGCCCCCGGGCCACAACTACTGAGCCCACGTGCCACAACTACTGAAGCCCGTGCACCTAGAGCCCGTGCTCTGCAACAAGAGAAGCCACCACAATGAGAAGCCCGCACACCGCAAGGAAGAGTAGCCCCTGCTCGCCGCAACTAGAGAAAGCCCATGCGCAGCCAAAATAATAAATAAATAAATTAAAACAAAAAAACAAACAAAAAACTTGGTAGTCTAAAGCCCTGCACTAGACAATCTATGAGGCTAATATAAAGTTTTTAGTTATTTGCCCTACTATTTACCCTATTTGCCCTATTTATTTACAAGTATTTTGTACTTGACATTTGCTTTATGACTAATGTTGAGTATATTACAATTAATTCTCAGTGGTTTTTTTAAAAAAATTTTTTCTAGTAAATATGCAAAAACAAAGAGTCTTTTCATAGAATATGCTATTGATAGTTAACTAGGAGTTTGAGTCATTGAGGGAAGACAAGACTAAGGCCACCGCTATTAAGATCAGAGTACCCTAGGTTGTAGCACTCACTGGATATTGTTTTAAAAAAGAAAAAAAGCTATCGCAACAAAAGGATGATGTATTCTTCTCCATATCTGTAAACATCCTAGTGCTGGTGTTATATTCAATAGCAAAACCTTAGTGGCATCCATTTCCATTTCAGCCGGACTAACTTGTTTCATTACAGATCTTCACTCTGGCATTAAGATTAAGAGGTCATTTGCTGGATCCTTTGGGCAGCTTAAGAGCTTAAAGCAGGAAAAAACATCCAATGGCTGGGTTGCTAACACTGTTCCATAAATGCCCTTTTCACCTCCTCTTTCCCCATTCTTTCTCCACTTCCCCTTCTCTATTCATATTACATTTCCACCTCCATTTCTCTTCCACTCTTTTTTTTTTCTGTCGTGCCCACACCAAGAGTCCACCAGGACAGCACATGAAACCTGAAGGATTGTCCGACCACACAGAACTGCTACCATACCTAGGGAAGCACACAGAATTTGGAGGGACTTCATTTCACAACATTCTTTTTTTTCTTTTTTTTTTTTACTGATCATATTATGTAGCAACTAAAAAGAGGAAAAATCCTAGCAACTTGCCCATTACATCTCCAGACATTGTCAAGTGTTCCTTGGGGGATAAAATTAACCCCTCAGATGAGAACTACTAATAACCCACCAAATATTCCCAGCCCATTTCTTCTTAGTAATTCTTTCAACCTAGGACCAAACCTCTCTTCTGGTTAAACACCTCCTACTCCTTTAAACTTGCCACGCAGGATCCTTATTTCATATCTTTTTGGCACTAATTAAAATGATTGCAGTATTACTGGACTGTATCAAACAAACACTGCTTAGAGAAGAATATAGACTATGGATACCTAAAGTGGTTGCGATAGCGTTTTTTAATAGAAACTTAATGTAAGCTGCTTTATATAATTGTAAATTTTCATAATAGTAAAAAGGAACAGATAAAATTCACATTTTTTATTGTCTTCAAAACCCAGTGCGTATTTTACACTTAAAGCGTATCTCGGCTTGTATCAGCTGCACTTTGAGTGCTCAATATGTGGCTAGTGGCTCCCTGACTATAATACATGTCAATGAACATGGGAAGGAGGGAGGAACAGATCAAATATTATACACCTTATAACAAAATAGATTTCTAGTATATCAAGCACTGATTTTTCCACAGTGTTGGCTACATTAACTTATATTATATGCCTCCTTGGAAACTTATCAAGTGTATAAAACTGATCACTATACCCCCAAGAGCCTGTAAGAGGGGGATTAGTCTTACTGGCCCATCTGATCACAATAAGGCTGAGATTCACACTGTAAGCACCACTCCTCATGGAGCAACCCTTATAAAATAAAGTGCAAACTGCTCAATGCACAATCAAATAAGAGTTTGTTTACACACCTTGAAAGATTTACACCAACATGCTAAAAGCAATTACATGTAAGTGCAGGGAATTATAGGCAACTTTTATTTTCTTTTTCTCTTGATTATCTCTTGTGGACTCCACAGAGGCAGTGCCATCCCTAAGTAGCTTTTTGCAAATGGGGAGAAGGGAGGATAGTGAGAATGAGTTAGGCCCTAAAATGTCTGTGTGATCCCACACAACTAAGAGTTATCCTGTGCCCCTTCAGGTTCTCACTGGCCCACCCACTAAGCATTCATTTACATGAAAACTGCTGTATAATTAACTGAACCTAATACCTAACTCTTTTATACATAAAAATACAAAGTATGTCTTATACTGTCTTAATGCATACGAAATTTTCTCAAAATATAACCACTGTGTAATCAAGGGACAAACAGTTCTCCGTTTTGTTGGGATTCTACCAAAATTTGTTCACCAAGTCAGAAAATTCAAGCACTGCAGGCAAGATCACTTGTGATAATTAAGTCACCGATACAATACACTAGTACCAATGTTTTCTGTTTTCTAAGACATCAAAGATTATTATATGTGTGTGTGTATAGGTATATATTTTTATACAAACATTTGTTACTTCATTACATCTTCTAGTGTACTCATGACCAACTACACTAGATTATATTACATTTGTCTATACATATTATTTTAATTATATGACATATTTAATTACATATTATTTTCAGAGAATTTTCTCTTCATTTCAGATAGTGAATTATATTGAATTTTTAAAATTTATGTTTATAAGAAAGGTATGGTGTGTATAAGTTGCACTCCAAGAAAATCAAGGGACATTATCAAATATGTATAAAAAGGGGATGTTCACATGCAAAAAAAAAAAAGAAATCTAGACACAGACCTTATACCCTTCATAAAAATTATTCAATTAACAGATCACAGACCTAAATGTACAACACAACACTATAAAACTTATATAACATAAGAGAAAACCTAGATTACCTCACTGAGTATGGCAATAACTTAAGAGGCATGATCCATGAAAAAAATAATTAATAAGCTAGACTCCATTAAAATTAAAACTTCTGCTCTGTGAAAGATAATGTCAAAAGAATGACAAGACAAACCACAGACTGGGAGAAAATATATGTAAAAGACATATCTGATAAAGGACTGTTATCCAAAATATACCAAGAACTCTGAAAACTCAACAATAAGAAAACAAACAGCCCAAATAAAAAATGGGCCAAAGACCTTAAAGACACCTCAATAAAGATATACAGATGGCAAATAAGCACATGAAAAGATGCCCCACATCATACATCATCAGGAAAATGCAAATTAAAACAATGAGACACCACCACATACCCATAAGAATGGCCAAAATCCAGAACGCTGATAACACCACATGCTGGTGAGGATGTGGAACAATAGGAACTCTTATACATTGCTAGTGGGAATGCACAATGGAACAGCCACTTTGGAAGACAGCTTAGCAGTTTCTAACAAACTAAACATATGGGCTTCCCTGGTGGCGCAGTGGTTGAGAATCCGCCTGCCGATGCAGGGGACACGAGCTCGTGCCCCAGTCTGGGAGGATCCCACGTGCCGCGGAGCGGCTGGGCCCGTGAGCCGTGGCCAATGAGCCTGCGCGTCCGGAGCCTGTGCTCCGCAACGGGAGAGGCCACCGCAGTGAGAGGCCCGCGTACCGCAAAAAAAAAAAAAAAAAAAAACTAAACATACTCTACCATACAATCCAGCAATCACAATCCTTGGTGTTTACCCAAAGGAGTTGAAAACTTATATCTACATAAAAACCTGCACATGGATGTTTATAGCAGCTTTATGCATAATTACCAAAACTTGGAAGCAATGAAGATGGCCTTCAGTAGGTGAATGGATAAATAAACTGTGGTACATCCAGGCAATGAAACATTACTCAGCACTAAAAAGAAATGAACTATTAAGCCATGAAGAGACAGGAAGGAACCTTAAATGCAAAATACTAAGTAAAAGAAGCCAATATGAAAAGGCTATATACTGTATGAATCCAACTACATGACATTCTGGAAAAGGCAAAACTATGGAGGCAGTAAAAGAATCAGTGGTTGGCAGGGGTTGCAGAGGTGGAGAGAGAGAAATAGGTGGAGCTCAGAGGATTTTTAGGGCAGTGAAATACTCTGTAGGATACTATAATGATGGATATATGTCATTATACATTTGTCCAAACCCACAGAATGTACACCACCAGGAGTGCACCCTAATGTAAATTACGGACTGGGGTGATTATGATGTGTCAATGTAGGTTCATCAATTATAACAAATGTACCACTTTGGTTGGGGGGATGTTGATAATGGGGGAGGCTATACATGTGTCAGGGCAGGGGGTATATGAGAAATCTCTGTATCTTCCTCTCAATTTTGCTGTGAACCTAAAACACAGCTTTAAAATAATAAAGTCTTATAAATGGGGGGAGGGGAGGATTGCTAAGTCTGATAGGATTAAGAACAAACTAGTTTACAGTAAGCCAAACAATACACAGTATATTCACCCTTCCCCAAATAGTTGTGAGCCACTTACCTTCCATACTAGGGGAAGGGAAAGCAATCATCATTAGCACAGGAAGAATCATCACTCCATCTACCATTGTACAACTGTGGAGGGAAAAAAAGAGATATCAGTAAAACAAAAAAATTTAACTGTAGGATGACAAATTAAATTAAGCATACCATCTTCAAACTGCCGTTCAAGGCCTTTCTTACAAATCCCCCTCACATAGGTTGCCTTATTTCTTAGTACATTTAAACATATACCCTTTACATGGATCTAAATAAATCAACTTAAAGAGTTAATCAGATTTACCTCCTACTGGTGGCCACTCTGAGGCAACTTTCTCTGAGTCTACCCACTAACAAAGAACTCAAAAGGGACATGAAAAATTCTCAGCTATAAGGCCAGGCATTCCTAAAGGACTTTAGGTTTGAATTTTATTTTATGCCACGGAATGCAAAATTGGCACCAAGTTAAAAACTCTAAGAAGCACGAATAGACTGTTGTAACACGATGTTAAAGATTAAGTGACTGAATAATCCAAACCAAATTACTATGTTTGAGCCTTCGTTTAAAAGGATTAGAGGTGAAGCAACCTACATCATCATAAGCCCCAAAAAAGAAAATAAAACAAAACACAAAACTGTAACTTATCCCTCATCTATGGCAAAGCAATGTATTCTTACATTAACCTCAAATTTAACAAGGCATAGACACAATCAAGACATGAAGAAATCATATAAAATCTTAATATATGAAACTATCACAGAGAGAAAATAAGATACTTGATATAAATTTTAAGTTGATATTGCCCTAAAACTACACTGGCAGAAGCTCAATGTTCTGAGTCAAGGGGTTACAACAGAGAACTTTTCCATCTGAATAATTCCTGTAAAATTTTGGAAATACGATGAGAGTTTGGCTATACAAATTCTTTATTACAGAGAATAATTTAAAAAAATTAAACCTTGAACTAGTTGCAATTTTCTGGATGGTAAAATAAAGATAAAACGGGTAAAGTTCTTTAGTGAATAGGTTCATGGGCTATCTTACTCTTAAAGCTTCAAAGAAAAGAGCAAAAGCCCACTGCCATCTAAGCTGTTTGGAATGGACACCTTCTGACTCATCTTCTTAAAATCAGTTTTTTGGTTAGTAGTCTGACTGTTCATTCCCTGCACCTCTATTCTATCTTACCATCCCTCACTTCAATTTGTCCACAACTGTATTTCAGACTAACCCTTCTCTAACAGCAAGGTGAGGGAAGGGGGTAAAGGAGAGTTTCATGGACCTTCCCTTTACATTTTTAAAAGCACATGGAACTTGAGTGACTCCCATTCTACTGTTGCTGTTATTATTACTATTATTTCCATGCTCATATAGATCTTTTCTAGAGCAAGCCTTTGTTTGATATAAATGCAAATGCCTCACTTCACCCTGGAACCCTCATAACCAGAACTGGCCCCTCCATCACCATCTTGTCTCTGTGCCTCCGAACAGAAACGCCCTGTTGGTTCCCTCCACCCCAGATGCCTTGAGCCTCCCCCTCCACCTCTCTCCTACCCTGCCATTCATGATCTAGCTCAAAAGGCAAATGCTTGGTGCAACACCTCTCCATCAGCAGTGATTTCAACCCCCCAGCATTGGTCTAACACCACTCCGATCAATCATTTGTCTATGTCAATCTCCAGCACTAGGCTACTTGCCCCCAAAAGGGGTGCATGCATCCAAGGGCCACACAAGACAATGCATTAAATTATGGGATGAAAATACTAAAACTTGTATCTTATAAAAACTGATTTAGTCTAAAAGAGTGACAAATAACTTGATCCTTTATTTGGTCTCTGTCTCAGTCCCTTATGACAGTCCACTACAAGAGGTATCTTGCAGAAGAAGTGGGAGTTCCACAATGTGAAAGAGTGGACATTGTTTGCTTATAGAATACAGCCATGTGCTATACTCTTGAGGGTTTATTGAAGTGGAATTACAGGTTGTAATGGCTAGATATAATGAAATGAGCCCTCCCCAAATTGCAAGTGTTCTAAATCCATTAAAGAAACTACAGATTGAACATGTTATTAATGAAAGTACCAGAGAAGAGTAAGAAAATGGTGGAACTGATATGGCTATTCCTAGTGGTTCTTTGTTAATCAGTTTAAAGAAAAGCAATTAACGTTCAGTTCACTGTGACATGAAGCAGGCTCACCAAATTCAGAATTTAAAAATACATTAAAAACTGATTTGCATCCAGTATCATAAACAATAAACATTATCCTGAGTAGCTTGAGATTTTCGTCAATAATACAATGTCATTACCGTTAGCCATACCTCAAATATTTCATCTTAAATCTTTTTAAAATTTCTATTTTATGTATGTCTTATAACACAGTTTTACTTTATATAAAACTTATAAGCAAAAAAAAAAGCTTATAAGCAACATACATATTGCGGGTACACACTCAAAAAACTTTTTAACTGATGGGATATTATCATTAAAAGCCTTTGAAAAGTATTGAACTATATCTCAGTCTTATCCTTGAACTTCCAGTCCGTCCTTCCTTCCTTCCTTCCTTCCGTCCTTCCTTCCTTCTTCCTCCTTCCCTCCCTTCCTTCCCTCAACAACTATTGAGAGCCTGCTATGTACTAGAAATTAGAAACTTAGAATGATAAAGATATACAAATATGGTCCTTACTATTACAGAACTTACACAATCTATGTATGGTGGTAGTCAAATAATCATCCAAAAGACTGCACAATTAAAAACTGAATTAAGTGTTAGGAAGAAACATGGTTAAATAAGACTGCTAACAAAACAATTTAAGATTTTTTGGAGGGTGGAGGAGCGTCCCTGGGTAGATTATATATAAACAGGAACCAGAAAGGTGAGTAGGAGGTACTACAAAAAGGATAAGAGTATGTGAGCTCCTGTGTGTGTGTGCGTGCACGTGTGCGTGCGTGCGTGTGTGCGCGTGTGTGCGTGCGTGCGCGTGCGTGTTTGTGTTGGGGTGGGGAGCACTCTGTGGTGGAGACAGGAGGGCATTTAAGGAAAAAGGCACAGCTTCTCGGCTTCTACACGGGTCCTGTGGCCAGGGGAAGCTTGGTGTTTCCTGAGGACTTAAGACATATTTCACATGTGAAAAAAAACACCAGGCTAGGACATAGGGAGCCTAGAGAGAAGAGTTGTAAGGAGAGAAAACCCAAGAAGGCTGGAGAGGTAGCCCCCGGCCAGAACCTGGGTAAAACATGGTAAGCCCTAGTAAGCCCCCTACTCACCTCCCTACATTCGTTGTCAAGGCCTCTCTCCACCCCATTCTCCCAGGCACATCAACTAGCCAGCTCCCTGCCTATCTCTGGACCTCTGTATATATGAAGCTCCCAGTGATTGAGCCCTTCTTTCAGGACCCAACCTGGCAAATTCCTATTCAACCTTCAAGCCTCAACTTAAATGTCACTTCCTTCTAGAAGCTTGCCTAAACCCTCATATGCCCTCATTACACTCTCATACACTACTTTGTTAATTTTTATTTATAGCACTTATCATAATTAATAATTACATATTCATATTTGAGTGTGTGCTTTTGAACATCTGTCCCCCTCACTGGACTGTAAACTTCATGGTAGTAAAATCTATAGTCTATTTTGTTCATCGCTACTAGAGCCAAGTAGGTGCACATTTAATACTCGTTGAATTCAAATTCTCCCTGAACTAATCAGCTCAATTTAACTTTAATTTCCAAAGAATTAGGAATTACCCACACCCCCCCGCCACCCGTTAACAAAAAAGCACATACACACCTGCAAAGGAATAGCAGGATTAAGACATTTATCATCTCTGTTAACTTTAATCTCTAGAATTTAGTTCAGGTAATAATAAAAGGCAGCAGTTAACAAGTTTCAAGCTTCGAAATCAAGAATTCTTTCACTATTTTAAAAAAGAATTCTAAAAGACAATCACCATTGACAATTTTTCCTGTCACAAAGCCAACAAAAGTCCATGCCCCTAAATACCTTTTAATTGATTATTATTGTGCAAGCAAAATTAAAACAATAATTTAGGCTCCTAAATGGAAAACAGGGAAAAAAAGGAGTTATAAATTCAGGCTTCCAAACTAATCTGCTGTTTATAGATAGCTCAAAATCTGCCAAAAAATCTTTGGGAAAAAAATGTCAGCAGCATTTACTGGTTGCCATTCTGTTCAGTGTCTGGAGTGTCTCTGCTGACCAGTTAATTCAGCTATTAAAAATGGTACTTTCAAAAGGAAAGGGAAAAGAAATGTAGAGAGGAGAATGTTCTGGAATAAATTTCCTGATCATATTTTACATATAAAGAACATCAATATGCTGAAGTCCCAACTTGAAGCCCCAAGGATCTATTTCGAATTTTTAAATATACTAAAAAAGAAACATTGTCTTTAAAAGTAATTTTCAACTCCCTTGCACTCAAGTATTTTTGGCTAAGGAGTTTCAGATGTGGGCTGGCCAAAAAGATGAACGGGTAGTGGGGAAAGACAGCGGCAATAATTCAATAGTTCAGGGATGCTTTACTCCAGTAGTTTTTAAAATTTTTGGTCTCAGAATCTCTTTATACTCTTGAAAATTATTGAGGACTCTAAGGAACTTGTCTATGTAAGTTATTTCTACCAATATTTACTCTATTAGAAATTAAAATGGAGAATGTTTTACATACTGTATTTGTTTTAAAATAACAAAACATATTACCCTATTTTTTTCTAAATTAAAAAAAGAACTGTATTTTCCCCCACAAAAAGGTCTAATGAGGAAAGTGGCATTACTTTGCATTTTTGCAAACCTCTATAATGTTTGGCTTAGTAGAAGGCAACTGGATTCTCATATATGATTCTGCATTCAATCTGGAATGACATGTTGTACCAGCTGAAGGAAAGCGAATCCAACTTCGTACATGAAGACGTATATGTGACTGGAAGAAGCAGGACCTTGTGGAACCCCTGAGAAAGTCTTGGAAACTCCAGAGGATCTCAGACCATGCTTTGAGAAGCACTGCCTTACTCTTAAATGATCAGTCCTTCTAGCACACCAGGTAACCAGATGGTACCAGGTATTTTAAGCTGGGCACTGGCTCGATACCTGACAAAAATGTTACTGCTCCACAGGTTTAGAAATCTCTTTAAACTCTGTAACATCAAGGAAGTCAACAATAAGTCTGGTGGTCAAGGGAGAAGGCATTAGATATCTATTTCATGTAGGAATAATACTTTATGTGCACAACGAAATATTTTTTAAATGAGACATAAAACTGTGATCAGAAGGTACTTCAGCAACCATCTCCTTTAGGTCCAACCAAATCCTTTTGCAATATTCTAAGGCTAAAATCCCTGACTGCAAAAATTCAGGCTACTGGGGGTTACAGAATATTATCTGAAGGGTTTGGAGTATAAATTTTTGCCCCAGTATATACCACCTCCTTTCTGTTCTTGGATAAGGCCCTCTAGCCCTGGTAACTGATCTTAATATTTCAGACACAAGGCAAAGAGCTATGCAGAAAAAGGTTAGGGACCTCGGGTCTTAACTAAGGTACCCTCTTTAAATCAGTGCCATCTTTTACAGTGTCTCAGGACTACTCCCTTGGGAGACAGAACAGTCCCATGATATTGTACTCAAAACAGGCATACCACCAGGGCAAAAGAGAGCTGCTTTCCAAATCCTATGGTACTTTTCAAACTCCATTTATAGATCAGACTGACATCCAGTTAGGGAGCTAGCGTTTAGCTCAATTTTTAACACATGTGGGCTTGAGACCAAGTTTGGCACTTCTTTCGCTCATCACAATTTTACAGCTGGATAAAGCCACAGATATACTGCAATACATCCCCCCAAAAATCACAAAGCATTCTGATGTCAGTCACAGAATAACCAGGAGTCTAATGCACTTCTATATACAAACTTTAGAACTCATATTAAGCAATATAGTTGATAATCTACTATAAGAATAAAAGATATTTCTAAAACCTAAACTTATGAACAGCAAACAACTTGTTATCTGTATGCTGAGGATGAAAGCAAAGCTGTAAGATGAACCCTGAGATTCTTTCCCATCAGAAAATTCTACAAAATGTTCATTTGTCTGGCCTGGTGGCCTAGACTCATTTGGTTTGTCCATTTGTTCAACACATAATCTACTGAGCACCTACTTGTTCAATAGGGACTTTCTTGATACTCTTCTCAATTCAATTTCTAACACTCTCCAAGTTAGAAAGAATCTTGAAAGATGGATTGTACATTCACTCATGCCTTTTTTTTTTTTTTTTTGCAGTACGCGGGCCT
>NC_041215.1:64067044-64104656 GCF_002837175.3 Physeter macrocephalus
ACGAACCCGTGTCCCCTGCATCGGCAGGCGGACTCTCAACCACTGCGCCACCAGGGAAGCCCCCGCCCATGCCTATTTTTAATGACTTTTTCACCATCCACGTGAAGTCACTCACTCACCGTTAGTGAAGGCTGTCACAACTGTTCCATGACAGTTATTTTCTTTACGTCTCTTTTATATGGCCTATGCTATGCCTTCCATAAGAAAAAAAATCTTTCTCTTTAATATAAAAGGTAGAGGCAAAGCAGAAAAGAATTAGAGTGATTCTGCTTTCCCTTAGTTATCTGTCAACAGCACATCATTATTACAGTAACAGTAATGCCACTTACAAAGTAGCCAGGCACGGTGCTTAGGGATCCTATGTATTATCTCTTTCAATCTCTCCCCAAAACACTCTAAAATAAATACTCATATTAATCCCAGTTTACAAATAAGAAAATGGGTAGGTAGAAGTAACTTGCTCAAGCACATAAAGTCAAACCCAAAGCCATGTGACCAGAGTTCAGGTCCTAATTAACAAACGCTCACAACCTTCATTAAAGCAGTTTAGCTTCCTAAACTATGGAACTAACCATAGTCTTCCTTAACATTTTATCCAAGCTTCAACACGTTGTGCACTTTACCCATCTTGATTTTCCTCTCAGAAAACAATCTTTGGGGCTTCCCTGGTGGCGCAGTGGTTGCGCGTCCGCCTGCCGATGCAGGGGAACCGGGTTCGCGCCCCGGTCTGGGAGGGTCCCACGTGCCGCGGAGCGGCTGGGCCCGTGAGCCATGGCCGCTGGGCCTGCGCGTCCGGAGCCTGTCCTCCGCAACGGGAGAGGCCGCGACAGAGGGAGGCCCGCATACCACAAAAAAAAAAAAAAAAAAGAAAACAATCTTTATTCATGGTTATTTGGGCCACCTTTCAATCATGCCCGCTTTCCATTTCTCTAACCTCAAATTAATTTCATAAACCCTGTAACCTCAGATTATCTCCCCTGACCCTGGGGGAAAAAAAAAAATCTTGATGTGAAAGGGAAGGCAGGCCACGTTGCTAGTACACAAGTGGTTGCTACCTCCCCCCTGCCATCCCCATTCTTCAGTTCTCTTGTGACGCATCATAAAATAAAAACAGGTATTAGCGTTAAGTCGGGCACATTTGGGAGGCAAATTAGATCCAGCAAGACAGACTCTAAACATACAATCTTGAGGGAAGGTATACTTACAACCACCACCTCCAAGGGGGACAAAAATCAGCCATTATGTGACAAGAGTTATGTCTCTTCTATGCTCAACAAGCAGAGAGAGAAACCAAGGACAGCTTGCTCCAAACTACCTGGGCCTTTGGAAAGGGTGGCGAGAGACATGGGCTGTCAGTTATAGCTGCAAAGAAAGGCTAAACCAAAGCATCATACCATATAAGTTAAGTCAGGGTCTTTTCTCCAGTTCACAAATGACCTGTGAAATATTTTTAACACCACACTCTGTCTGAACTGGCAATGTGCAAGTTGCCAGGGCTTGGTTTTATATAGACTTCACTGCTGCGGGAGGGTTTCTGGTGGGGTGTTACTTTCAGAATATTAGCATGTAATTTGATCTTTCAAGATAGATGAATACAAATAGCTTCTTGGACAAGTCCTATAGAACTGAAATCCAGCCCCTGGATCAGTTCATCCTGTAGTTAGAGGAAATAATTACAGATTATTTCAGGAAAGAAAGGGTTTTGACTGAAAGAGTTATACTACAAACATTCCAGCTGTGACAGATGGACCCAAGATGTGGTTTGGAAAGGCCAGGAAAAGAATAATATAATCTGGTTAAAAAAAAAAAAAAAAAAAAAAGGCAAGGGTAGGTAAATGAATGAAAATAAGTAAAAGGATACGCTACCATGTAAGAACCAAAGAAACCCCAGTAGACTTACTTTAATAGTATACAGGACGAAACTGACTTTGCTACACCGCTACCAAATATAAAGATAATAACTAAGCTAAGCTTCTGAGATTCCAATGTTTTGATCACCCACGGCATGCCTTACTGGTATGTCAAGTCTCGGTTTTATTTTAACGCGCTTGACTACATGGAAACTGTCCCTCGTCTTCCACTTCATTCCCTCTGTATCAAATAGCCACGGCTCTCCGCTTTGTTTCAACTGATAGGACCCATCATCTCCCAGCTGTTTTGTTCTATTCTCTTAGACAGCTCAGGGCTCCTCTCCCTCCAGTTTACCAACTGGGACTTTCTTTTATTTTATTTTATTTTTTTTACCTACTGGTAGAAAGGACCCTGTTATTCCCCCTATCCTCACCCCCAACTCCACCAGTGAAACTCTTAGATGAGTAACTGTAAAGTCCATCTAAAATCCCACCTCCTCCCAAAGCCCTCAGTTAGATGCCTTCTCGGCCCTCTGCTGCATTCCTCACTGCCTGCAGTTTCCCCTTTAGCCTAAGAGAGCAGACCCTTCCCATCCCTCCTGTTACCAGACAAATGGTATCTCAGGCACTGCCATCTGACACAACTGTCCCAATTCTAAGGCTAATGTGACTAACGCGTAATAATTTGAAGGGTGGGGGGGGAATTAAATAAAAAAGACGTCAGCACCAAGGAGGTCTATTTCTCTCTCTCTTTTTAAAATGGGAGGCACTAGAGCAGATTTCTGTGGAGGTGAGAAAAACCACCCTTTATACACCAGCCTGACCAGAGACCTTCTCATCCGTAGCCCACACACACTCAAGCCCATTCCTGCCTCAGACTGCCCCCCACGCTCACCCCACAGCGCCCTGCTGTCTTCTTCACAGCACTTAACGCTGCATGACATCTGTCATTTATGTATTAGTTTATTGGTCTTTATTATGTCTCTCCCTCTCCCATCCCTCCTTACTCCACACACCAAAGTTTAAGCAGCACAAGAGTGAGGACGCTGTCTGGCTCATGGCTGCATCCCCATCCTGGCGCATACGAGGCACTCAATGTACATGAAAACACATTAATTCTAACATCTTAGTCTATGTTACACTTTGGTTTGGGTGGGGAGAGGAGAGTGAGGTTTAAGGAATTTTTTACAAGCTGGCCAGGAAATGACTGGGGGAGAGGGCTGCTCCTCATCCTCAATGTAATATAGCTGCAACCAGGTACTGGAGATAAATTAAAAGATATCATTTGTAACCTGGATTTCAGTTTTCAAGGGTGTCATCCAAGAGAAGCAGCCAAACAAAAAGACGGCTGGCAGACTCTGGGTATACCAGACAACTCCCTGGTGGACAACATCCCATTTGGATAGGACTGCTTGGCTCTCTAGTTGCAGACACCAGCTGATCTGCCCAGAGCCATCCCCCGTGACCTCTGAGACAGCTTCTGTAGCTTGAAAATACATCTCCTCCGAGTCAGGAATTGACATATCATCTCCCCCCACTAGTCTCCTAACAGTTATTGACGCTATTTGGAAAGCCATGCTTCCATGCCTATTAATAACCTTCAGAAAGCCCTGAGGAAGTGTCAAGAGAAAAACAGATCTGGCTGATGGAAGCCAAAGCCTCAATCAGAGGTTATAATTAGCAATTAATAGATCTGAAGAAAAAGAAAGTTGTAACATTTTCTGTATCACATGTTATCTGTTCAGGAAGCTTAAAACAAAATATTTAGCCAATGAATTCAAGGAATGCTGAGTCAAGAACACCAGTCTTTACAGAAAGAAACTCTTTTAAAGACCGCTTATCTATTTAAATAAACCAGCTACTAAGTTTATCCCTACATCAACAATTCCAGAGAATTTAGCCTGGCTGATATCATTAAACCTTTATAGTTATTTACATCCTTATAAAGTTTCTTCAGGTGACACCTTAAATAGCAACCAAATCAATCTATTCTAAAATAACTGAACAACTAATTAACATTCATCTTTAAAAAGACTTTTCTTAGTGGTCTTTCTCCTCTCCCCTCCCCCAGTTAGAATGTGATTAACGGAATTCTCTCACAACTTAGCTTGAAATATGCTTTTGCCCCTGGAGCAGCTAAAGCAGAATCAGATAATTGTGGTATGACTCAACAAATGCACAGCTGTTCATTTAAATATATCCATCAAAAGTATAAATATGATCATGAGAAAGAAAATGAGCCGTGTACACAGGGTCAGTGTACAAGTGGAACAAGTTAGCATCGAAGTAACCACAACAGAAAACAAGGAGGAGGGGAAATAAGACAGGGAAAGGCTCTGATACCACAGAGAAAGAGACCAGAAAACTTTCATAACCAAAAAACCACCCACCCAAACCAAAACGCTCGGAATTCCCTGGTGGCGCAGTAGTTAAAAATCCGCCTGCCAATGCAGGGGACACGGGTTCAAGTCCTGGTCCCAGAAGATCCCACATGCCGCGGAGCAGCTAAGCCCGTGCGCCACAACTACTGAGCCCGTGTGCCACAACTAATAAAGCCTGCATGCCTAGAGCCCGTGCTCCGCAACAAGAGACGCCACCGCAGTGAGAAGCCCGCGCACTGCACCGAAGAGTAGGCCCCGCTCGCCACAACTAGAGAAAGCCCTCACGCAGCAACGAAGACCAAACACAGCCAAAACAATAAATAAATAAGATAAATAAATTTATTTAAAAAAAATCAAAATGCTCAATTGACCTAAATTAGAAATTAATGGCATGTTAAAAGTAAAAATAAAAAAATAAAATAAATTTTTAAAAAGTAAAAATAAATGCACTCTACTAAGTGGGGAGAAAGAAACGAAATCTAGGAGACGGAAGATGCTCCCAAGTACACAGAGGTAGAAAGCCTACAGGGTAGAAATGATGAATCCAACCTATTATGAAGAAAAAAGACACGGAGGCAGAGAAAAACAGGAGGAACAGGGTACTCACCTCAGTCCTCTCCCAACAACCTTCGAAGTCAGACATTAGGAAATCCAGAAAATGTAGAGATCCCTCCAACAGTCAGTCCCAAAGCAAATAACTGGAAAGCACCACCCTGTACCAGGCAACCCCTCTTGGAGGTTCTACACGTATAAGAGTGTCACCTGAACACGAAGAAAGGGAAACTAAAAAAGAGAAAACAGAATGTGAAGAGGAGCAGGAGGAGTGCTGAATAAGGAAAAAGGGCCAACGTCAGCCATAAAAACCCCACTCCTTCCTTCTTCCTCAGGGATGGGCCCAAAGGCCCAGTCAGAACTTGAGAAGCAGAGGTACCTATGCAAAGACTTGAGTACCTCTCCTCCTTTAATGTGTAATTCAAAATATTAACCAATAGAAAGAACATCTAATTCATGATGACCATTTTCAAGCTTTTCCCAAACCATCAAAACTCAAGTGCTTGGCAAAAAATAACCTATCTGGTACTGGGCGGTGGGGGGGCGGGGGGGGTGGGTGGCTAACCTCATGCTTGGCCTGACCACTCAGTCATCATCCTGCATAAGGAACCATTCACATCCTCCCAATTTACAGGCAAACCACTCTTACATTATTATAAGCAACAACTATTTCAGCAGCCACCACCTCCCTCGGCCCCAAGTCCTCCCATATCTACCCTCTTCATACCCTCGCGGAAAACTTTCTAGAAAGAGCACTCTACAAAGCTCCTTCCACATCTCCCCCCTCCATCCGGTCCATCACCAAAATGCCTCTGGCTAAGGTTCTATCTCTTTGTAACCTTACCTTAACCTTCAGATTCACAGGGGAGCTTCCTCAGAAGTCAGACTCTGAAGCCTCACCCACCAAGATTTGTATTTGATTGACCTGAGATGAGGCCTAGGAATCCCCCAGTCCCCCGGCAATTTGGGTGATGCTGAGAATGCTGAGGGTGGCATCAACTGGTCCATTCCCTAGGTTCTTCCCTAGCTGGGATTCAGAGGCTCCATCTCTCTGCTATCTTTACTTTTATGGGTTGGATCTGCTCAGTTTCCTTGCATGGGGAGTTTCCTCTTCTGCCACTCATATCTTAAACGCTGGTTTCCCTTGAGGCCTCACATCTCAGCCCTCCCTTCTTCTCATTCAAGATGTTACCCAGCTTCAAGGCCACTGAGCCAAACGGAACCACCAGGTTAGGATTCTTTACTCATCTTTCCACTTCCCTGACTATTCCTTCCTTACCACCTTCTTTCCCTATCATATGTCCTCGTCTTTTCACTGTTTATAAAATTAATTTTTAAAAATTTTGCATAACAGGCATTTCAAGTTACATTGAGAAAAAGGACAATAAAACCTATTTTGGACCTCCCAGTTTCAAAAATAAGCCACATCCTACCACTCAGTTCCAAAAATAAGAAATCTTATTTCCTCTATTCTGCCCATTTTCTTCCTGATGTATTTTAATGAGAATCCCAGAACTCACATCATTTCACCCACAAATTCTTTAACAGATAAGGACTTTTTCTAAACATAACTATAAAACCAACATCTCATCTAACAAAATTAAAAGTATTCCTCCTCCAAAAATCATCTAAAAGCTAATCAGTGTTTAAATTTGCCCAGTTTTCAACAACTATAAACATCCCCCACTCCTCCCCCTGAAAATTGCGAGGAGAATGGGGATAGCACACAAAAAGAGAATTGTTTTTCTCGCCTTTTTTTGTGTGTGTGTGGTACACGGGTCTCTCACTGTTGTGGCCTCTCCCGTTGCGGAGCACAGGCTCCGGACGCACAGGCCCAGCAACCATGGCTCACGGGCCCAGCCGCTCCGCGGCATGTGGGATCTTCCCGGATCGGGGCACGAACCCGTGTCCCCTGCATCGGCAGGCGGACGCGCAACCACTGCGCCACCAGGGAAGCCCTTTCTCGCCTTTCAGTTATCATCACTAGTGGTGTGGTGTTGGGACTGTGGCAGTGTGGAGAACACTGTGTGTAATGTGTGGAAGACAGCAAATGCCTAACTATGGCCTATTCAAATACTATTGTTCCCTGCTGTTCTGGAGGACCTAAATTTTCTGCGTGGAATAAGGGAGTTAGAGATGTAATTCAGAAAAGGTTAAGTAAGAACCATATAAACTGAATTTGAATCGGAAGCAACAGTATGAGCTCACTGAGTATTTTATACATACATATTTCCTCTGTCCACTAAAAAGGCCTAGAAACAATGACCTACCCAGTAGCAGTGAGCATTCCGAATACCCAGACTGTGGGGTTAAACTACCATTTCCCACTAAAAGAAAGAGAACAAGTTGAATTGAATGAACCATGAGGATGCAATCACCAAATCCAGCCAGTTGGAAATTAGAGGTCGAATAGCTGAGCTCTTCAACAGATAAACTGTAAGAAAAGGAAAGAGCTGGAAGGGGAACCTGAGGTTTAGGAGACTTCAAAGACATAAGAAGATGCGCAAGACTAAACTACAGTGGCTAGATATGCACAGGCAGGTGACAAGACCATACAGAAAGGCAACGAAGCAATTACTATAGAAGTCAGGAAAGTGGTTACCTCTGGAGAGAGAGCGGGACCGTGACAGGCATGGAACATGCCAAGGGGCTCTAGGGAGGCCGCTAATACTCTCTTGACCTGTGTGGTGGTCACAAAAATACTTACCTTATAAAAATTAACTAAGCCATGTGTACTTTGTGTGATATCTGCATCTGTGTTTTACTTTATAATAAAAAGGTAAAAAGGAGAAGACTAAAGAGGAATGTGTGTTGTTCCAAAAACGGTGCAGACTAACACACACATACACACACACACTCAGAGGAAGTAACAGCATTGCATATCATACATATATGCAAAAAATTTGCCCAGGTTTGTGTTACAAATAAGTTTATATAATAACCTTCTGAAATGTCAGAACCTTCTGAAATGTCACCTTCTGAAACTATTTTTTACCTTCAGACAGGAAAATTGTTTTTTCAAGTTACAAGTTTATTAATTTTTAATAGAGAAATAGGCTTCACTTACCTAGTCATTATCAGAAATCAAGTATTAAACTAAAAAAGTAACACAGCATCTTACGATAAGTTGGTCCTTCCTCTCTCCTACTTCAATTACATAAGTTTCATGGGTCAAGGATATCGAAAGATTGGAGAGTCCAGATCAATGTTTCCCAAACACTGTGCAACATCATCACCAAATAAGAAAAATTAACACCATAAAGATGTGAAACCTCCCTCACAAAACTTATCTAGACATTTTACACAATCCCAATCATCATACTAACAGGTTTGCTTCTTAGCGGGGAGGGAGTGGTGACTACATATGATAATTTTAAAGTTCATATATTTTTTTTACAAACCACACACACAAATAAATATGAAAATTCTGTAAAATGGAACTTTAAAGTTCTGTAAAAGGGAACTTAAAATAAACATGAAAATTCAGTAAAATGGAACTACCCCTACAAAAGAGAAAAAAAAGTATTAAGCTCCAAGAGTTTAAGAAAAACAGTGTGATCCTACTACACACACAGGCAAAGAGATCAATTAAACTAAATGGATATCCCAGAAATAGACCACAATGTACATGGGAATTTATAATACAAAAGAAATCAAAAGGGAAAATTTGGGACTATTCAGTAAAATTGGAATGACTAGCCAATGATGGGACAGAGACTGCTTATTTTCCACTAAAATTCCTTCTTCACTTCTTCTTGGGCACATGCTGACCAGCACGGATTGCATTCCCCACACTCCCTCACAGCCAGATGTGCCCACAAGACTCTGTTCTCACCAATGGAAGCAGGAAGTGACATGTGATCACTTGCCCTGAACACTCTCCTTCGTCCTTCACATGCAGGGAACCCAGCTATGGTAGCAACCCAGTCATGACCATGCAGATAACTACAGTGACAATTCCTAGAGCCACAGGACAGAAGGAACCTGACTCTCAACGACCAGCGGATACGGGCAGTTCTGCTGACTTGCTTTGCTCACAGTGGAACTGTTAAGTGAAGAAAAAAGTCAACTCCTCTGTTCTTCGAACCATAGCATATTTCAGTCCCTTGGTTACAGCAACTCAGCCTTACCCTAATTAATAGAGCACCTAGAGAAAAATTAAGTTGGATTCATACCTAACATTCCAGATGGATCAAAGATTTAGGCCTAAAAAAAGAACCAAATGACACTACAAGGAAAGATAAGTTTTTAACTCTAAGAATGGAAAAGGTCTTTTAAACTGTCATACAAAGTCCTGAAGCCACAAAAAGGTTGATTATATATTTATCTCTATAAATATTTTGGGGAGGCGGTGGTAGCCGGTGGCGGGGGGGGGTGCCGCATGGCTTGTGGGATCTCAGTTCCCCGACCAGGGATCGAACCCGGGCCCCGGCAGTGAAAGCGCCAAATCCTAACCACTGGACCGTCAGGGAATTCCCTCTATAACTAATATTTTTAAACGTCTTTTATCTACTGTCTCTTCCACTAGGACGTAAGCTCTATGGAGCAAGAACTGGGATCTATTTTCTTCACTATTGTATAACCTACTACCTAGAATAAGTGCTTAATGCATAAGAGGCATTCAATAAATATTTGTTGAATGAATTGGTAAATTTAAGTATACAAAATTTTAAATAATCTACACTGCAAAATAATTATTTATACACAAATGACCAAGTAAAATATCACATATCCCAAGGAGAGAAAGCAGGGGGAGGGGGGGTGCTAATTTGTTAATGCATAGGAGCTCCTGTGAACTGATAATAAAAAGATCAATAACCCAACAGGAAAATAGACAAAGGACACTAACATAGAGGGAACAGAACAGGAAATATAAATGGCCTTTAAACTTATGAAAAGATGCTCAATGTCCATCAAAATAAGAAAAAATGCAAATTAAAGCTCCATTAAACTGTCATTTTTCGCCTATAGGTTTGGCAGAGAAGAAATTATCAGTTTGACAAGGGTACGAGGAAGCAGGGTTTTCATCCATTGCTGGTGGAATCTAAAATTTTGCAAGCTCTATGAAGAGAGCAATTTGGCAATATTTCTACCAAAATTAAAATGTGCATATCCTTTGACCCAGCAATTCCACTATTAGAAATGGATCCTACAGATACATTCACAAACATATTTAAAATGATATATGTACAAGGTTATTCCCTACAGCCTTGTTCATGATAATAAAACTGGAAATGATCTATATGGTCATCAACATAGTACTGGTTAAATAAACTCCAGCCCATCTCTAAGTGGAATGCTTTTTCACTTGGGTAAAAAAAAAAAAGAAATTGCAATAATCTTTAGATTATTGCTGGTATATGCCTGAAATCTCTGAAAGAATATATAAGAAATTGGTAACAATGGTTGTCTCCAGGAAGGGTAACTGGGAGACAGAGGGAGGAGGGAGACTTATTTTTCACTCTTTTTGTACCTTTGAAACCTTATAAACATTGATTATATTATTACCTTCCTAGAAATAAATATTTTATAAAATAATAACAATCCAAATATTCATGTTGGTCCCAGATATCTAAAAACTTGTCTGGTGATTCTTGCTGTCAATCACACTAGGAAGCTATTGAGCTGAACAATTTTAACCCTGTTTCATAATTAAGAATCACAGGGTTAGCAATTAACTAACACCATCATCTCCTCCTCCTCCCTCAAATAAATATATGTGCAAAATAAAGTCAGTCTCTTAATTCCACCCCTGTTATTCATTACTTTCTCTTAGAACTCATTCAACCACCTCATTTCATGCCACCTTAAATGGGCATGAAAATATCTCATAGTGCTCCAAGGATGGTAGCCAGAACTAACAACTATGCTAATATATTAACACAGCCTAGTGCCAAATGTTCCTTCCAGGCATCCAGAAGATGAAAACTTGACATAACTGACACCTCGGCAACAGCCCAAAGCTGTGTATCATCTGCCTTGGAAAATAAAAACTCACATCCTCAATGACTAAGAGTCCAAAGTCAACAGTCATGGCTTTTGTCTTTTCCCTAATGTGAAAGGTCTCCCCCCCCCCATATCCCCCTTTAAATTTTAGGCTAACCCCATCACTTGAGGACTGATTGTTATTATGTTACAGCCATGTAAAGAACACTAAGAAGTCATTACTTATATTGAGATTCTGCTTAAAAGGGAAAATTCTGCTTAAAAAGGAAAATATCCAAAGCATATCAAGTGAAAGGAAAAAGCAAGTTGTAAAACCAAATGTGTAGCCACGTTCCATCAATTTTTAAACATAATTAATACACATAATTTGTGTGTCTATGAAAAGTTTGTATGTGAAAAATTGTGTGTTCCAAATCATTAGCTGTGGGTAAAAGAGAAAAGGAAGGGAGAAAATTTTATCTTTAGACTATTTTGTACTACTTGAAATTAAATAATCAAAAATAAACTTTTACATAAAAGAATAAAATTTTTGAAAATAATAAATTAGACTTTCCTTAAAAAAGAGAGCACTTGACAACTACTACAGACCTTGCCCCAAAGTTCTGAACCTAAAGAGGCTACAGAGACCTCATGCTTCTGTCTCTATGTACAAGTTTCAAACCATATCCAGGCAATCCAACTTTTAACTCAGAGACACTCCCACATACATTTAGCACTTCAGGCCTCCCCTCATAGAAACATCTTACAGACTCTATTCTAAAGTTGGTATTTGTGTTATCCCCATAGCTTAACACAACCTTAATAGCATTTCATCCTGAGAGCGAGACTTCTTTACAGAGATTTCAAAGTACTCCAAGGAAGCATATTATGAAAATGTAGTTCTGGGAAAGGTAAAAGTATGGAGACAATAAAAACATCAGTGGTGCCAAGGAGTGGGTAGGGGGCAGGGATTAATAGTCGGAGCACAGGATTTATAGGGAAGTAAAACTTTTCTGTAGGGTACTATGATGGGGGATCCATATTACTATACATTTGTCCAAACCCACAGAATGCACAACAAGAGCAGATCCTAATGTAAACTATGGGCTCTGGGTGATAATGATGTGTTAGTGCGGATCAACTACTATAATAAATGGACCACTCTGCTGGGGAGACAGAGTCTGGGAGAGGCCGGGTGTGTGGGGGACAGGAGCGCCTATGAGAACTCTCTGTAGTTTCTGCTCAGGTTTGCTGTGAACATAAAACTGCTCTAAAACATAGCCTATTTAGAAGGAAAGAAAAAAAAAGTGGTCCTATAAGGTGAAAAGAATGGCAGAAGCATTTTATACGTAGGGAAATGTTGGTAGTATTTGAACAACTTGGCCAGAGTTAAAAGATAACTGAGCAACTCCACCAAAAAAAGCCTACATTCAAGGTAATGCAAAAATAAAGAACCGTTGGGTTTGGTCCTCTCTCTCTTATGCTGGATTCATACAAAGCAACGAAATGATCATCGTGGCTAAGAATTGACCATGTCAATTTGATCTCTGCCAAGGAGCATTAAAAGAGGTGATTTGTTGAAATGTCTCTACTGCTGGCCCTGGCAAGGCCACTGAGAGTTCCTAGGTAAAAAGCTGGCTTAGCTACCTTAGAGCTGGCTCCGGGGCATCTCCTCCCGCAGTCCTTCCAGCAGTGGCTCTTCCCCGGAGCTCCGCTCACTTGCTCCTGGAGCCTTGGAGGTGGGAGAGGCGCTCCCAGAGTCTCCTGGAATAATGAGAATTCTCCAGTAGCTCTCGCGCTGGCAATGTGATGCTCGCAAGCGGCTTGGGGCTGCGGAGGGGAAGAAGAAAGAAAACCAGCTAAGCAGAAGAAAAGTCTGTAGTTGTGAATGTGCAGGCTAAAGGAAGTGCACACTTGACAAGCCTTTCAATTGAGACCACAAAACCAAGGCCGATTTACAATTGCAGCAAGGATGGAAAGGGCTGGAAAACAGACATGCAGTAAGTTGAGGTCACAGGTCCGTACCGACCTTAAATATTTTTCTAAATGACACAAAACCCAGTGGAATCTGCAGTTGGTAAACTTCAAAATCAAGCTCCTTTAAAGTCCATATACCCCGTACTCTAGCCATTACAAAAACAAACAAAAAAAAAAAAACAAAGGCTTTGCATATATCAACTATGATATGTACCCGGGAAAAACAAAGTTCAAGCCGTCCACAAGTATAGAATGAAAGTCTCTCTCCAGACCCCCGGCTGCTCCTAGAGACACCCCATGTACCACAGTAACCAGTTTCTCGTGTATCCACCCAAAAATAACCTGGTTTGGGTTCATTTTCAACCACCACTCTCAGCTGTAGACAGATCTAGTTCAAAGACTCATAAAACAATGGTGGGGTTAGGATCACACAGCAGAAGGGAAGGGGGCTCTAGATAACTATCAAAAAAAAAACCAAAAAGCCACCCAAGCTCCTTTTTCCTTTAGGAAGACTTTAAAAACATCAACATTTGTCAAAGGAAGAGGAAATTTTTATTAGAACCAAACTTTCCCATTCAAATAGCTGAGCAACACAAAACATTGAAAAACGTACTCCTTTTGGAAAATAGCACCTTTTTATTTTTTAACCTCAAGGGACACTTTGCCAAGAAAACTTTCATGTAAATAAATCAAAGCAGAAAACAAATCCAAAATACAGCATTCCTCAATAATTATTTGGAAGTAAAATCACATAATTAAAAAAAAATCACATCAACCTTGAAATTCAAGAGAAATGCTTTACAAATAATATCAAAACTTGCCTCGCTTCAGTTTAAACTGAGCCTCAGAATCAATTTGAAAAGAGAATCGAGAATGTAAAAATAAGACACAAAAAAATAAGACACTAAAATAAGACAGACAAAAATATCCCCCCGTAGAAAGGTCAACCAGAAGCTTGACATTTTCAGCAATCATTTAGTGAAGTTAAAGAGTAAAAAGCCATTTCTAGAGTGGACATCCTGAAAAACAAACTCTTTAGCTAAGCAGCATCCACAACCCTTGAGTTTCAGAGCAAACTGTGGAAATCCTGGTGTTTTCCTAGATGCCGGGGACAGGGGAATTTGGCGGAAGATGCCTCCGCATCTGCCGAAGACTAACTGTATTTTAGAAGGGGTGAGTGCAAAGAGGCCTTGGCGGCCGCCCTGCCTAAGACCAACCGTGTCTTCAAGTTACAGGTACTATTTGGGGAGGAGCTTTAGATAAGCAAGAAAAGAAGGACATACTGGTGCATATTTTTCTGATTATTTTTAAAAATCAGAGATTTTTTTTTTTTTTTTAATTACAGAAGTACTTCTAATTTCCCTTCCAACTTCCCAGCTCTATAACCTTCCTGCAGAGAATTCCTTCAAGAATGTGCTCAGGTTCTCCTGCCTCGCTCAGCCTTCCCTAATGATTCTCACATTTTCCAGATCTTTCCATTCTAATTCCTCTTGTATTAATATTCTATAGGACTCAATTCTATATGACCTGGTACTTAATCCTCTTCCTTGAACTGGGTCTGTCTCAAAAAAAAAAAAAAAAAAAAAAAATAGGCGAGGATCACATTTTCTTCTTCTTCGACTCGCATACAGTTGGTGCTCAAGAGTTACTGGATAAAAATCAAGTCTTCAAATTAAGCATAGTTTAATATTTGTCTTAAAAGTATCAGCCTGTCAAATAACCCATGGACTGAAGTCAAAACTGTGGTGTACTACAAGGAAGAACAAGTTAGTAAAATGACAGCTAAGGTGGAAAGCAAATTCCAAATACTTAACTCTTAAAATATTCTGCTCAGGACCCATCTCTGCACAAATACACTCCATGCCAATAGGCAAGCGTGACAGATCCTGAAAGGTAGTTGAAAGTAGTTTTGTTCAAAACCCCGAGAGATTTAAATAATAAAAACAAATAAAAAGAGGCATATGCACCATTTAAAATCAGTAAGATAAAATAAATATCTATACAGATATCCTTCGACTTACGATGCGGTTACATCCCAATAAACCCATTGTGACTTGAAAATGTCCTAAGCTGAAAATGCATTCACTATTTGTTACCTACCAATCATCATAGTTGAGCCCAGCCTAATGTAAACTTACTCAACACTTACATCAGCCTACGGTTGGGCAAATTCACCTAACACAAAGCCTATTTTATAATAAAGTGTTGAGGGCTTCCCTGGTGGCGCAGTGGTTGAGAATCTGCCTGCTAATGCAGGGGACACGGGTTCGAGCCCTGGTCTGGGAAGATCCCACATACCGCGGAGCAACTGGGCCCGTGCGCCACAACTACTGAGCCTGCGCGTCTGGAGCCTGTGCTCCGCAACAAGAGAGGCTGCGATAGTGAGAGGCCCGCGCACCGCGATGAAGAGTGGCCCCCGCTCGCCGCAACTAGAGAAAGCCCTCGCACAGAAACAAAGACCCAACACAGCCAAAAATAAATAAACAAACAAATGTGGGGTTTAAAAAAGATATATATAATAAAGTGTTGAATACCTCATGTACTTTACTGAATACCGTACAGAAAGTGAAGAACAGAATATGCCTCTAGGTGTATCGGTTGTTCACCCTCGTGCTCACGTGGCTGACTAGGAGCTGCCGCTGCCCTGCCTCATAAGAGAGGGTCGTACTGCATGGCACATGTCGTTGGCCCGGGAAAAGATCAAAACTCACAATTCAAAGTACACTTTCTACTGAACGCGTATCACTTTCACACCATCTTAACACCGGAAAACTGTTAAGTCAAACCATCGTTAAGTCAGAGACCATGTGCATACAGCAAACTGCAGCAACTTGTCACAAAACTTTCATTGAGCTGAGTTTTTCCAAAACCTTGGCCAATTTATTTGTTTAGCTATGGAGGTTTAATTATTGGCAACTAATCATGCCATGTGAAAATCTGACCCATAAAGGTTAGAAGCACATACCTGTGAAGTGGTGGAGGGTGGGTGTGAGGAAGGGGGAGAGGAGAAATACAAAAAAACATTCTAACTCCAATTGCAGGCTTAACATAGTAGTACATTTTTCTTTCATCCAATTTAAGAGAACATGCATAGTGTCTTAAAAGTCATGGTGATATGATGGGACTGATAACAGGCAAGCATAAAAGGTACTTAAAATCTAACATGTTCTTGGCAGTCAATACAGCAGCTAAGCGACAGGGAAATCGGGGCAAGTTTTCTCAACTTTTTAATTATAACTATATCCTTGGCTTCTAGAAACTGTGTCTTTCAAATACTACAAATCCTTGCTCTTTCAAGACATCATCCCTTGTATGGTGATGGATGTTAATTAGACTTATTGTGGTGATCATTTTGGCAATATACACAAGTATCGAATCACTGCATTGTATACCTGAAACTAACATAATGTTATATGTCAATTATACCTCAATTTAAAAAAAAAAAAAGACAAAAGACATCATCTCATACCTTCCCCGTCTATCGACACCCAGCCTCATAACCCAAATAAACCATGGTGTGTGTATCTTTGATATAGAAAAAGACAAAAGACATCATCTCATACCTTCCCCGTCTATCCACCCAGCCTCATAACCCAAATAAACCATGGTGTGTGTATCTTTGATATAGAATTACTGTTAACTGAAATTACTCTAAGCAGTGTATGGTAGCAAGAACATGGACTTAGGAAAGAGCCAAACCCAGTTTTCCAACCTAATAAACGTGATCTTACACAAATCATTTAACCCGTTTGTTTCAGTTTCCTCTGCCACAAAACAAGGTTAATATCTCCCATCTTTAAGAGTTAGTAATAATACCAATTATCATTTAGTTCTAGAACTGTGCTAACCACACAATTGCATTATCTGATTTAATCCTAACACCACAAAAATGGAGAGGAAGGTATTAGTATTCCTACTTGAAAGATAAGAAAACAGTGTTAGAGAGGTTAAGTAAAACTGTCCCAAGGTCACACTTTTGAAATATGTGGTAAAACAAATCAACTCAAGTTATGCTGAGTCCAAAATCTGTGCTCTTAATTGCCTGTAAGTTAAACTGTATCTTGACTATTTGTAAGAATTGAAGTGAATTCTTGTAGTAAATATTCTTAGGTCCCTTCACTGTTTTCTACCTCTTAAAATAATAGAAGTGCTAAAGCAGCATGGTAGAAAAGCATAATGTATACCAATCCCAAACAATAACACAAATCACCCACATGATACTACAAATGTCCTCTTGTTCTGGCTCTAAAATAACAACGCTGCAACCAAGCATACAAACGTCAAGGATCCTCGAAGAATAATCTACTCCAGATACTTGAATACGTGGGCGAGATAATACTGGGTATTATCTATCAGTAATTCTGAAGAAAGGCAACAGAGATATCAACCAGTTCCCAAGATTCCCAATCTCCCAGTGGGGAAAAAAATAGGTCACACACCCTAGACAAGCTTGGGGGACACCACAGAGCTCAAAGAACAAGGAGAGCCGCATAAGCTGAGGAAAGATAAATGCTGATTGAATCAGGAGGCAGAGAGGAGCACAAGGGTATAGCAAATCTCCTTCTCCAGAAATTTTCAAATTCTCTGTAGACATTACGCTTTGGGATTTGGGAATGAGAAATGGGAATGTCCAGGAAGTTCCCCAGAATTCCCCAAGTTATAAGTTATTCAACAAACACTTCCAAACACCCTTTACTCATTATTATGGCTATCTAAAAGAAAGGTTAAATAAATAATAAACTTGATAGTATTTACAAAGAATTGTAGTCTATAACGAATGTTCAAATGCTAGAGAATGTCAGTGAGCATTCCAACAGCAAGCCAAATCCAGCCCTCAGTTTGTTTTTGGTAAATAAAAGTTTTATTGGACCACAGCCCCACTTGTTCATTTCACGTATAGTCTGTGGCTGCTTTCACACGAAACAGCAGACTTGATAGTTGTGACAGAGTCCATATGGCTTGCCAAAGCCTAAAATATTTATGATCTGGCCCTTTAGAGAAAAGGTTTGTTGATCCCTGAAATAACCTTCCTCATAGATCCAAATGCAGATTAACATCACTACACAGAATCCCATGTTGAAACTGCCATCCTAAAGGCTTATTTTGCTTTGGAAACGTATTTCTTGGAATACCACTCACAGGATTTGTATACAACACGCTATGCATATAAATTTATATTTATTTTATTTGCAAGGATGACTCACCAGCAGCAGCAGACAGGGCCATGAATACACATTTATAACATAGCAACAGCTACATGCAATCATGACCAATTCTCTCCTCTGCGCTCCTATCCTGACCTGGCTCTGGGAAATGTCAATCTTATCCTTCAGTTCTGTAGGCTAGCTTTCAACTTGACATCGGTGGATTCCTTTCATGTACTTATGTCTCTATGTTGATTGTTTTAATTCTCACAGGAGAATTTCAACACTTTTTCCCATTTGCCATTTTTCTTAACTGATTTTTCTGGGGATTTGGAAAAATATAAATTTCCCAAGAAATCCTGCGAAGGAATTCTACCATGAAAGCACTATTCTCTTCAGGTGTACATTTAGATGCTGAGTAGGAATCCAACTCACCAGAAAAAGAGTTGGGGAGAGGAGGCAAGCATGAGGATGAACCAAGTCTCCAGGATGTTTTAAGGAAAAGATTAAGGTCTGTCTCAAAGCCTAGAAAGAAGACCAACCAAAGTGGAGACAGGAAGAAAGCAAGATTTCCTAATGCTTTGGCCCCTGGGATGGATTTAAGGTCCAAATTTCAGAGCACCTTTCTCCTCCAGAATTTAAATTATAATTTGGCTAAGATGAGAGGCATCTACTGTGGACCATGACAGGAGTGAGTGCAATTAAGTACCAGACTATATTTCTGAAGACAACATGCTTATAACTTATAACTTCAAACATCCTCATGCGAAGTGGTTTGGAACCCTATCAAAATCCCATTTCTCTGTCCAGCCTTTTAAAGGCTCATTTATTTGTGCCAGAAATATAAAGCATGAGGATCATAATAGAACTCAAGGAAACAAAAGGCAGTGGGGTAGTGTAGCAGCAAGAGGGTTCCAGACTTGAACCACAGAGTCCTGGGCTGAATCCCAGCCCTGTCAGTTACTACACAGCTAGTCTTGGGCCAACTGAGCTGCCGTCTCTCCCAGGCAAAATGGGCATCAGGACGCCCTTGCAGAGTGGCCATATGTGAAGTACGCAGCATGCGGTGGGTGGTAATAGATGATGGCTATTAATAAAAATGTAATATTTAAGGAGCAGGTGTAAAGAAGAGGAAACAGTGAGGAAGACTGAGAATCACAAGGGTTGAATTAATAGGTTGAATCATAGGAAATTGCCAAAATTTGACCACTTTGACTCATAAAACTAGTAATTTAAAAATAAATATTATAAAAGAAGCCTGAAAGGAGAAAACATGGAAGACTAATACCCCATACTCATTCCCCCACTGGTGGCACCTTAGAAGAAATCCAGACACCAGATGGGAAGGCTACAGACTAAAATAGAAAACACCTTCGTCAACTCCTCACCAGATAGGAGGTGTGACTTCAGGGAAGAGAAGATTCAACAGAGACAGACAGAAAGACAGAAACACACACACACACCCTCGCTCACGTGTAGCCCATGTCATTCACTCATTCTCTCTCTTCCTTCTCCATTCCTGCTCTCTCCTTTTCTTTCCTTATTTCTTTCCCCACACAATGCCCAAAGGTGACTTTTTTTAACCATTTTGGGAAGGAAACACAGCATTTCTGGTCAGCTGATGTTACCAGCTGCATGGCAAGCCTTTCTGCAGGGCTTGTAGAGCAGCTGGTAGCTCGATAAAGAAATCCAATGGATCCATCACTTTTTCCCCCTTATTTTTCTATCTTCTCTTCACACCATAGTTATTAGTTTTGTTAGTCTTGTTAACAAAGACTAAATCTTGTTAGTCTTCACCCAGTTAATGGGTCTGTGGTTATTTCACAGAGTCATGTCAATTCCTGGATGAGATCTGAGTGTCAAGGCACCCAACTAGCCCAATCCTAAGTAGCTCTAGTGCAGCTATATCTAAGTCTCAAAAAGGTTCTGAGTGAGGAATCAGAGCACCTTGAGTAGACAAGGATTAAGAACTGGCAGAGGTAAGAAAGAAGTAACTTGTCATTTCTTCCATGCCCCCAATGCACTACTCTCTGATGAGAATCGGACTTCACTGGTAATCAGATAGCCTTTCTCTTTTGGGTCCCAATTTCAGGTATGTAAATCCCATTCTTGCAGAACTTCCGCACTCCCCATTTCCATGAGGCATGCATGTTTTGTCTGCTGTCTGGCAGTGATGTGGTAATCCTTGATGATTACCCTCACATGTAATACCATGCAGGCTTTCATCAGTGGATGACCTCAAAGCACTGTTTACAAGAGTTTGCAGGATGCCACCCACATGGGCCGGAACCAGATTTTCTAGTTTTCTAGTGGGGTGTTTGTTTCTCCAAAGCTTCACTCTGGGGTTCCTGGGTCTATATACCTTTACTAGACAGACATTAGCAAAGCTTCAACAGGGAGCTTCTTGAAAATAGTCATTCTGTATACCAATGTCCTGCTGTATCTCCAATGCCTGGTTCAGTATCACATCAGACTTATTTAAGTATTTGTGGAATGAATGAAGCTTAAAATTACAGAAAAGCAGTAAGTATTAACAGTTTCAAGCTCATAAACTTGGTAAAGAAAATGTGTAAATCACTAAATAGCTAAGTTTCTACCCTAGACTTAAATTCAAAGCAGCGCAAAATGTACCAAACTCTTATTTGACAGGAACAAGTTAATATAAGAAACATAAAAAAAAAAACATATAAAGAATTATAGAAAAGTTACTATTTCATAAAAGCAGTCTTCATTTTAGAATGGCAATAAGTTTTCCTAGTACATGTATTCACCAAACAACTACTACACATTAAGATTAAGTTTTTCAGAACCATATCTACAGAAATTTCCAGAAACATTGAAGGGGGTTATTACAAAAGAGGGGCACCAAAATAAATGAACAGAGAACTAATGCTTTTAAAAACCATTCTTCCAATGCCTTCTTGCAAATATTTATGTCAATTACCAACCTATATAAAATTTTCACCAGATCATTCTCCCTAATTAAGATTCAGTGAGAATTAAAAAAAAAAAAGGCAATCAACATTCTTTTTCTAATTGTTTGGTTTAATTTTTGTTTACCCATAGGCACTTCCAAGGCTAGGCAGGAAACTGCTTGCCCCCTGTGCGGACAGAACAAGGTAACAAACAGAAAAAGAGCCAGTAGTTTTAAAAAATTAAGAGTGAACAGTATCTTGTATGGCTGTGTTTTCTTGTTGTGTGCTACTAATATCCATAATTATGTGAGACAAGCTATGCATTTTACAAGCAGTTGCCAGACCTGCAGTGAGTTATCTGAAAAACTAACATGCAAGCTTCTTGAAGAGGAAAATAGCTTCTTATTTACTGTTTAGCTTTATAATAATTGGGTACCATCCCTTCAATACTAGACAATCAACAAATACTTGCTGACTGATGAACAATGATGAGATTAATTTAAAATAAGATTAAAGTCAGGAATCCAGGGGACTCTGGGTCTATCACTGACCGAGCAGCCTTGAACATTAGGTTTCTTCAAAGCCTGCTCTATCATCTCGACAGGACTATTGCAGGGGGTCATCAGGCACAGTGGAGAAAACATTACATTAATGAGCTAGACACACCCCTGCACCATAGCTGTGTTGACACCGGTAAGTCACCTGTGTTCTCTGGAATCCATTTTTCCTACCTAGAAATTGAGAGTGGTGGCCCAAGTTGCTAAGCTTCCTCCTACCTAAAAGATTCTCTGTTTAGATATTTCTGTTACAATTGCTAGCAGGATTCCTCAAGAATTATGCTAACAGGAAAGACCACCTCTTTAATTAAAGATGGTTTTCCAATCTACTCCTGTACTGAAATGTGAACCAACCCACTCATTAAAAAATAAAAACATTTTTCATTTAATTTAGCAATTTAGTTCTTAACTCACCGAGGTTTGCTTTTAATTTAATTTGCCTACCAATAATTTGTTTCCCAACTGAAGAATAACTGAGTAAGAAAATGCACAAAAGGGTGCAGAATAACAGTGGCGGGGCACGGCGAGGCGGGCGGTGTCTATCACGGCCAGTCTCTCAAGGGGTATGGGAATGTGTCCAGTTCCCAAGACAAGGAATCTGGATTAACAAAACTCAAGTCAGCGTGTCTACATCACCCTCCACCCAAAGCTGCTAACCTTCCTTTATGTCCTATCTCATGCAATGGAACCACCCAGCCCTTCCTGTCTCACACCAGCAGCACTCCAACTCTTTCTCAGTGATTTCCTCTAAGAACCTGCCAACAGTGCCAGCAATGGCTCTCCTGAGCATGTGCAAATTCCTGATTTCTAGGACCTGGCCTGAGACTTCTCCCACCTCATCCAGTTATCACCCCCCAGGCGCTCTGACCCTAACTGCACCTTACAGCTCCCTGAGGACGCCTCCATCTTGTTCGCCTTCTGCCTTTGTACTTGTCCGCCTGAAATGCTTTTTCCATCTGTCAATTCCTATACTTCAGGATCAGCTCAAGAATCACCTCCCTATGGAAATCTTCCCTGAAGCCCCCATGACCACACCCTGTCTAAGATACATGCACCCTCATCTGTTGTTATCACGACACCTAAAAAGTGCACTTCAATTTTTTTTTTTTTTAATTTCACTGCCTAGTGAGCCTGTGAATTCCTCAAAGATAAGTAGTACTTTTTCATTTCTGAAACATCAGGGATAGTCTTATAAACAACAGGTCCTTAATAAATGCTGATGAATGAATGGGTGAACCCTGATAATGGATTCAAAGCAGAAGAGGAACACTCTAAGGGAAATATGAACAGTAAAAATTAAGAAATAATTATGCTAATGCAAAAAAGGAGGTAGGCCTACCAGAATACACGTTTAGCGTTGTCATGGCTTTTCATTCAAAGCAAAAAAACTCCCCCAGGTCCTAGGTTAAAGAGACTAAGAGAGAACTAAAGTGTTTATTTCATACAAAAAGACAGTATGTAAACTAAATGTATACACTAAACCATAGCTTCCTACTGACTTACATATGAAAACAAGGACGTATTCCCTACTCCAACAGTTTAGACCATAATCTTTTTCTAAATTACATATATACAGAAAAATAGCTTGAGAGCTACACTCAAATACCATGCTAACACTGTAACATTACTGGAAATTAAGATATCAATAAAATGTAAGAAGGGAAATGCTTCATCTTATAAGAATAATGTTAATTTTTTTTTCAAGAAAATTATTCCCAAGGTGGTCATGTGGAGCCAGGCCTCCACACAATCCCCAAAGCTAGGCTCTCACTCACTGGCCTCCCTCCAGATGTCTTCAGTCAAGGTGCTGGGGGCCAGAGAGGGAAAAAGATGAGTTCTTCTTACCATGACAATGCTACCTTCTTAATGGTTCTCCCCACCCAACCCATTTCCCCAACCTCAACCTTTTTACACCACATAGTGGGAAGAAAAGAATAAGTACATAAATTGCTATATAATGCAACTGAACTTAGTAAGCATAAAGAAGGTAAGAGAAAGGAGCCCATGGCCAAAGTTGAATGCTAAGGAAAAGAGAAGGAAGATACCGAGAACAAGCTTGCCTGTTATTAGCACTGGCTGCCTGGGATCACTTGAAGTTTACACATAAAATTGCTTAAGGCATGAGTCATTTCATATCATGACTGTATTGATTCATTTAATGTGTTCAAGCAAACCTGCAATGAAGGTGACCTAGAAGTTCTGAGATGCAGATGATTATCCAATCAAAATAAGGGGGGTGGCAGACATATTCTGAAAATCAAAACCATAAATAAATGTTCAGAAAGTTTTTACATAAAAAAGAATGAAATAATGCCATTTGCAGCAACATGGATGCAACTAGAGATTATCATACTAAGTGAAGTCAGAAAGACAAATACCATATGATATGATTTACGTGTGGAGCCTAAAATATGGCACAAATGAACCTATCTACAAAACAGAAACAGACTCACAGACATAGAGAACAGACTTGTGGTTGCCAGGAGGGAAGGGGGAGGGAGAGGGATGGATTGGGAATCTGGGGTTGGTAGATGCAAACTATTACATTTAGAATGGATAAACAACAAGGTATAGCACACGGAACTATATTCAATATCCTGTGATAAACCATAATGGAAAAGAATATAAAAAAGAATGTCTATATGTGTGTAACTGAGTCACTTTGCTATACAGCAGAGATTGGCACTACATTGTAAATCAACTATAGGTCAATGAAAAAACCTGAATTTCGGGCTTCCCTGGTGGCGCAGTGGTTGGGAGTCCGCCTGCCGATGCAGGGGACGCGTGTCCGTGCCCCGGTCCGGGAAGATCCCACGTGCCGCGAAGCGGCTGAGCCTGCGCGTCCGGAGCCTGTGCTCCGCAACGGGAGAGGCCACAGCAGTGAGAGGCCCGCGTAACGGCAAAAAAAAAAAAAAAAAAATTGAATTTAAAAAAAAAAAGGAAATTTTTAAAAATCCTGTTGCTTTCTCATTACAAACGGGCAGAAGAATGTGAGATTTCTTAGTTTATCAAAATTGAGCATAGGTTTAAAAAACAAAAGATTGAGAATTTACTGTTCTAGAGGATTCTGTCAACAAAAACTGGTGTCAACCACGGGGTTGGTCCAGGAACTTGGCTTCTACTCTTAGTTCACAGGATGATTGGGAGCCCAAACTTCAACTTCTACTTCAATGATCTTAGCTTCAAAATCAGTCTTACATGCTGATGGTTTCTTTTGGAGATGATGAATATGTTCTAATATTAGATAGTGTTGACAGTTGCACAACTCTGAATACTAAAAGCCACTGAATTGTACATCACAAAAGAGTGAATGTTCTGGTGTATGAACTAAGTCAATAAAACTGTTATTTTAAAAAATCAGTCTTAAAGCTCTTACGCCTTTTTCTATATAACTTAGACCTCGAGTGTATGCTGTGCGGTGCCTGCTAACGGCATGGGCATACGTTGTCTCCCGATTCATTTTGTGGAAAGAGCCAAAACATTGGAATCACACAGTTTGGGAACTGAACCTACCTCTGTCACTTCCCAGGCTCTGGGATCTTGAGCACATTACCGTCTGAGCCCCAGTCCCCAGCTATAAAACAGGCAGACACTACCCACCTATCAGATGAGGAGACTGTGAACCTGCAAATCACCACCAAGCTCAGACTGATGGTAACTGGCAGAAAAAAAAATGGGATGGGCTCTAAGAATAGATGTATGGGGGGTAATGAGACAAAAGGGTAGATGCAAAAGCCAGAAGGATGTGGCAAATGCAGAGTCAGGACCAAAGCCAGCCTGCCTAGAATTAGAGCAAACCCTTCCGGAATCTTCCTTTTGGTTCCAATAATGCTATGGGGTGGTGGTGATGTGAAGTGGGAGGGTGAGGATAGGGCTGTTCCCAGAGCAAGGGCTATTATCAAGACTACCTTATCTATGGATACTTAAATCTCAGGATGCTTACTCAAGTAATTTTATATGAGTAACCACAAAGCAGAGACATTTTCTATACTTTTCATCTCCTCATGTGTCATTAAGCATTCAGTCCACTAATGGAATTACAGCCTCTTGATTTGGGTTGCTATTAATTAGAACACATAGCTTTCCACCAGGATTCATTTTTTATAGATTAATTCTATACAATAAAACATGCCTGAAGTTGAGTGTATTAGCAGTCTTTTCATCGCAAGCCTCAAGATTCCACACCTGTGATTAACTTAAATCAGCACAAGTTGAAACTTCAGCTTTTCCATCATTTGTGATATTGCAACTCTTAAGTAGCAACTTACCTGACAATTAATACAATCTATATTTACCATCAATAACACAAATTCCCAACTGGGCCAGAATTTCTAATGTGAAAGTCTTTATAGTGGTTTTAATAACATCATTCTCATTTAAAATGTGCACTATTTGCCAAACAGCAATTAAAAGAAAAAAATTATATGTATACATATATACATAGTGTGTATATATGTCCATGTGTATGTACACACATACACATATATATATTTTAAAAACATATAAACTTTATACCACACGTTTCTACCATCGAAAAGCAATTCCAGAAGAGGTAAAAAAGATGCGCAAGTTGTTCTGTCCTCCCGGCAAGTAGAGCCTACACCACAGCCAACTAAATTCTCTCACTCCAAGTTGCTCGAGAGACCAACAGGTTAACAAACTAGTCTTCCTCAGCAGCACTTTAAGGCGCCAGGAGATTAGTATGAAAAAAAAACAAACAAACAAACATTAGCAATTGTTTCTGTTTGCCATCCACACTGTCAACAATTCTAAGAAACATTCCACTGAGTTTTTTCAGGTCACTAAACCCTTGTCCATTTCATAAATATTTGTCACCTGATTTTGCTTTTTTACTTTTTAAATCCCAGAGGGAAATGATAATGTTCTATAAGTGTTAGAATGGCTTCGTTTCTAAAATTGGAAGGAAGAAAAGGCTAGCTTCTGTTAGTTCTAATTTTGAAAGTGTTAAGTATTAGGGGAGGGACCTCTCAGATAATAACCTTTTTTTTTTTTTTTTTTTTTACATTTTAGTCATCTCAGGTGCATTTTTGTTGCTTCTACTAGCATTGCTGTGCGGTTAGGTTTATCTTAAGACAACACATTCTAGCATACATTCAACTGAGTCTCCTAGATTTATAGCCAAATTTAGACTGGCTTAACACAACCGGAAGGTGTCCTTCCACAGTTTTTCACGTTGGACATATGAAGAGTGGGTCAGATACATGTCTAGAAGCTATTTTATTTCAAACATAATTTTGTATGGTGAACTTTCCTACACACACACACACACACACACCATGCTTTAACTGCTACTTCAGAGTTGCAGTCAACTTCTCATGCCATTAGCAAAGACAAGATCCAATATGTAAGATAATTTAGGGGAAAAAAAGGCAAATAAATATAAATATTCCATAGAAATAGGGGCCTGTCAGGTTGGGAAAAGCTTCCATAGCTTCTGTATGTGAATATATTCTCTCTCAGAAGAGAGGTAAGTGGTTCCCAACTCTGAGGTTTATTGTACATCAAACATCAAGAATGTTAAGGAAACTTAGTATCTCATACACATTTACTGTCATTTCTCAAATAACTATGAATTCATGGATATGTATATATATCCACATTTAATACATATTATATGAATATATAATCAATCCATATATAATAAAAATGCAACTACAACCTTTAGTGAAGGCTCTAATTTTTTTTTTTTTTTAAGGAAATTACCAGCACTCCATGCCCTACCCCATTCCCAGGTGTTCTCCATCATTATCTGTTTTTCTCTCCTACACTGTGGTTAAAACCCGGAACGGAGGCCGCACTGCCTGAGCTAGTTTTCAGGCCCTGCCATTTGCTACGTTTAGCACCTTAGGCACATAACTCATTCCCTTCATCTGTAAAATTAAGATAAAAAGAATTGGACCTGCTTCACAGAGTAATAATCATAAGGGCTAACTGAATGAATATATGCAAAGCACTCAAAGCAGAACCTGATACAGGAGCACCATGAAAGGGTGAGCCATCACTATTATTGATGCTGTTCTTCTTATTAGAACCAGAATCTTGACTTTTGTGATATTCACTTCCTTGTTTCTCTCAATAGTTCTTACCTTTTAAGGACTAAAAAATAGTGTTACTCTGACTTGGCTTGTAAAGACTTTGACTTGTCTTTGAATTCCTGTCTTCTCTCACTCTGCAAGACGTAATAGAATGCACGGGAGAAGGTGGTACTGAAATGGCTCTAACGGACATCAGAACTTCTTGACCTCAAGAACAATAAGAAATGACCTGCAATACTCACAATGAACTGCAGTGTAGCTCTGCTGCAAGGCAGGACTGAAAATGAATGGTAAGTCCAAGGATCCCTCAGACTCTAAAAATAGAGTTTATTGGTAGACTAAAGGGAAACCTTCACACTGATAATGAGTATGCAGATTCCATCCCCCAAGGGTTATCTAGTGAGGAGAACACTAAGCAAGTCACCACCAACCAACCAGCCAACTGACATCTTTAATTTAGTACACGTACTACTCAATAGGGGTGCATAGGTGAACATCTATCAAGAACACTATGGAGCCATTTATACGATAAAATCTAAAAATGAAAACAAAAGTGTCACATCTGGAACTCACCCAAGTCCTTCAAACATATAAAATTAACACAGTGATGCCCCGACATTTAGAAAAAGACAAGCTGGCACAGTAGTGCAAGCATGACATGTTAAATAAAGGCCATTCAATAGCTAGTATTAATCACTGAGGAATCATATTTCCTCAAAATGGTCTCTCTAGTTTGCCAACTAAATAAAAACTATACTAGGAAAGACCACACACTTTTTTCTAAAAAATGCCTAACATGAAGGCTTACCTAAAAGAACATAGTCTGCCCGTGGATCTTACTTTAGTCACAGGAGAAGAAACCATACTTGAGATACTATGGCCACCACCACGTGGTGTGGCCTGGAAGTGGCCTGGAGGGAGAGGTCTACAGCCAGGAACCTTGAGGCCACTCACAATCCACATGGAGTTTCCAAAAGGGGAACACAGGTGGCACCTAAAGCCATGACTTACTGCTCTTCCCTTTACATTTTACCCAACATTTTCACTCTGCGGTCAAAGCCCTCCATTTCAGGAGGGTAACCTGGGCAAGCTTCACTCCCAGCCAAGCCACCACCATGTATTTTTGTCAAGATTCACTTCCCCCAGGGTGCTTGGACACACGTGCCCTGCCCTGGCTTTGCCCATCAGGAAGCGACAGCCACCCTCTGCCGGCAGGACTTTGTCTTCTTCAGCTCTGAGTCCCCAGGCCCTGGCATGGTGCCTGGCACAGGGCATGCACTCAAGGAAGTGTGCTAAAAAATAACTGACTGTCTCCTCTCCTCCACGGAGCTTTTCTGGATTTAAAAGCACTGTATACCCCTACCCTCCCCCATTCTGACAGGTCTAGATAAAGAACACCCCAGCTCTTCTTCTGGATGCCCACTGCAATACAAAATAAATACTAAATCACTGGTTCTTTATAATTTGTTTCATTCCAGCTGCACCAAAGAACAGGAGCAGCCTTAAGGAAGTTAATTACTCAAGCTTTATGTTTCTTTCACATGTAAAATGAGGCTACAGATACCAACTTCCTAATGTAAGTAAAGTCTGTGACATAAGACTTGGCACAAAAGTAAACACCCAAATATCTGTTCCCTCACCATCATACACCATACATTAAAAAGTCAGAGTAACTTAGATTTCAAACTCACAGGAAGCAGAGACAGGACTAGGGCATCGGAACCTTTCTTTTGAATTTTCAGAGCTGCTCTCTACACCACTCACATAGCACTTCTTTCCTTCGCTTCTCTGGAGACCCCAGGGCTTACATGGCTGTGGGATAGTAAGTGCCCAAAGTCAGGTCTCCTGCTCGCAGCCTTGCCTGGCCCAGGGTCCAAGCAGAGGGCGTGACTCAGAGAATGGGCTCAGAAAGTACACAGAGAATGAATGTAAGTAAACCAAGCCTTTGCCACTCTCCAAAATGAGATGTTTTTTTTTTACTTTATTTTTTTGCTAAGTTTGAGCATGGAAATTCAAAGATACTTGTGGGGAAACTAGAGAACATTACATCTGTGACCAAGGACTTCTCCTGGTTCTTAAGTAGAACTCTCAAACTTTAAGGATCATAACACTTAGATGCATTTTATATAAATTAACAAGTTTCTATTGTCACAAACCCAAACTAGCCCAGACAAATAGGCCTGGAAACTACCAGCCAACTTCATTCTGTGAGTAACC
Source organism: Physeter macrocephalus (assembly GCF_002837175.3). Lineage (NCBI taxonomy): Eukaryota > Metazoa > Chordata > Mammalia > Artiodactyla > Physeteridae > Physeter > Physeter macrocephalus. The sequence goes on from NC_041215.1 coordinate 64,096,619, forward strand.
ATTAAGTTTTAATCAGATTGCAGTTCAATTTCTGCAACAGTGAGCATTAAGAAGGGCTCCTCAAGGAAAGCGGGCAAAAGTGGGAAGAAAAGGAGGAGGAAATTGCATAATGCACCATTAGTTAGTAATTATGACTTTGTCAAGCGCCTGTTAATTTTTATGTAAGAACCACTCAGTGTGTGACATGGAAATATTAGCCTGTCATCCAGCTTTCCTTTCTGGTGGGGGAGAGTGATCTTGAAAGTTTAGGTTAATAATGTGTCAGGGTGAAGGAAGAGGAAGAGGGGGAGGAGTAGGGGGAGGAGGGGGAGGAGGGGAGGACGGGGAGGAGGAGGGGGAGGAGGGGGAGGAAGGGGGAGGAGGAGGGGGGAGGGGGGAGGAGGGGGGAGGAGGGGGAGGAACAGAACAAAAGAACCGCCCCCAAGCCAGCCCTGTAACACAGACTCCTGACTGAACACTTCTGCCCCTCTTTGCAGCTGTTGTCTCCCGCAGTTGGCATGAAGTGCTGCCAGTCTGGGACCAGCTTCCAGTGAGGACAGCATTGTTTTATTGGCTACTTAGGCAGTGCACACACCATTAATGGAGTTTTTATCTCTCCATTTTCCTGTCAGTACAGTACCAGCCAGTCTGACTCTGTTATTATCATTAAGAAAGCTTTTTTTTTTTCTTCCCCACACACACTCTTTAATCCAAACAACATCTGGGAACTCCAGCCTCTATCACATAAAAGGGAAACAGATTTAGAGGGAAAGGGCGGGGGGCAGTACAGTTCCAGCCACACTGAACAACAACCAAATACCAACAGCCAAGCTTATCTGGAGACACCTATTATCACTGAAACACTGTTCACTTCAAAAGGCAAGGTACTTTCCACCACATTGCTTTAAACCTCCTCTTGACCCGCACTCTATGGAAAAAATCCCATTTTGACATGTAGCTTTTTAAATTAAAAAAAAATTTTTTTGCCTGCACCTCGAGGCTTGCAGGATCTTAGTTCCCCGACTGGGGATTGAACCCGGACCAAGGCAGTGAAAGTGTCGAGTCCTAACCACTGGACCACCAGGGAATTCCCAACATGTAGCTTTGAAAAAAAAAAAGGAAAAAGAACATTTTATTGCTGCTTTCCTAAATGGGAAGTTCACTTGTGAAATAAAAGAATCACATTCAGAAGATAATTTTTTAAAGAATGAACTTTTTTCCAAAAAGGAAAAAAATATAAAGACCCTTTATGAGACATTACTGGTGAGTACATCTCTAGTATACAAACTAACAGGAAAAAACTGGAGCCATTAAAGCCAGAAAACATGTCCTCCTGTAACAGACAGCTGTCTCCTCTGTCCTTTAAGTGCGCTTTTTGCTTAGATCACGCTCCGTGCATCGTGGAATCAATACAGGAAAATGCACAGAGCCAGCCACACTGCAAATTCACACAATAGAGCAGGTTCAAGCCCCCGCAGCTCCTCTGTCCCTTTCCTGTCCCTGGCACATGCATCTGGGGAAAATGCACACCCGCTTTCTACGTCACGCTTGAACATGCCTCGTGAGGTCTCCAATGGTGGTCCTTCCAGCACTGCTTCTACATAACCAGAACCTAAAAGTTACAGACCTAAATATGCAGATGTCTAGCAACCTGTCATGCACCTCACTCCTACTCCTGAGTTTTCTAGAATGCACCAAGAACAACTCTACTTAGGTTAGAAGGGATTTACTTCCCCAGACATACTTATCGGCACGGAGAAGACACAATCAGAACAGAACATTTAAGGAAAACCAAAATTTGAGTGTCAGCAAAGGTTAATAGTTTATTTTTAATTTATCTTTTCGTTCCATTCAGCAAAAAGAGGAGGAAATCACTAACTGTCTGAGCCGCAGGCTCCCGCTCACTGGAAGCTTTGCCTTAGAGCCCCTGGCAGTCTGCTGTTAATGACAGTCTCAGTAACCTGATCCTCTCACAGTGGGAGACTTGAGTAAGCACTGGCCTCTCCCGGGTCTCGCCTTTCCATTGTCCCACCCTGCAGGGCCAGCTGTTTCCGACAGCCAAATTGCTGCGTGCTAAGCAGTGAATGCTGTCAGAGAAGGAATTTTCATTTCTATAATGCATAGGCCTCTGTGGACAAATTATCCAGCTTATGGTGCTGGCTGCAGGATGCTGCTCCGGGCTTGAAGCACTGCCAAAATGCAGCCGCTCCTCTCTTCTCCCCAGCTCTGAGCTGACAAGACCGTCACCCAAAATGAATGTGAATGGCCAGAGAGAAACAGGACACGTGCTTTCAGGGACAAACAAAACATATGTCAAGAATGGCTGTCCAGCTACAATCTTTGATGTAATGGCATACAGGGAAAGCTAATTGTGCTAATGTCACACCACAGAGCTACCAAGTGTGGCATCCATTAAGACCTACTGTAATTTGATACCCTGCAGTGAGCATCCCTGGGGCATCAGCAAAATCACTGGCCCTGTGCTTCCAGGGGATGCCAGAGACTTACCTAGAAAACACACCCAGAACTTAGAAGGTGGTAACCATCAAGTAACAATCCAGGAGATGGAAAAACAATACTCTTCCGTGAGGCCCCCAATATGTGATTTATAGAAGCATTTTGTAGGAACCGTTTGCCTCCCCAGTTTCTGTCCACACCACCTCCCGCCTTCTGGCAACAACCCCTGACTTTGGGCTGGGGATATAGCTCCTCCTATTTTCAGAGGATGGTAGAGCAGGGCGACTAGACGGACCAGCACACTACATCCTGCTGAGGTGTGGGATGTGGCTTATGCTGGTCCAATCAGAGTGACTCTTGGGATTTTACAGGAACTGCTAGAAAAGAAAGTTTGATTTTCCCATTACAGTTGAACCTCGGGGAATATGCCATAGTCATTTTGCTACCAAGAAGGGAGAGCCTGCTTGAGAATGGAATTGACAAAGGAAGAAGAATTAGGGGGGAAATAACAGCGTCCCAGGGACACTGCTGGAGTCCTGGGTCAACCCAGATCCAAAACCTGCCCTACCCTTAGACTCCCCAGGATGGCCGCCATTAGATTCTCATCTTACTAAGGCTAACCTTGGTTGTTTTCTGCCCCTTGCAAATGCAAACTAACAGATGAACCACAATGCCATCCTAAGAACACCCACGAGTGAACACAAAAGCTTATGCTATACTTTACCACATAAACAAGAAAAACTTTTGCATTTTTGGTCATTTCCTATGAGAACTTATTCTTTCACTTTTCCCTTCTAGTCCTAATACCCTAATGTGAGCTAATACATGCAAAGCATCACCTGATTTTGGCCTCCTCTGCAAGGCAAGTCTAAATATCTGACCTGAATTCAAGGAGAGATGAGGAAGCTAAAATCATGATCTGCAATTTCTTTGGGTGTCATGAATCTTCACACGACCTAGCCCGTGTGGCATAAAGTGGACTCTAGTTAGTGAATGGTCGCATCAGCGCCACGTCAATGAAGCCAACTCAGGGAAAGGCCAGGAACCCCTTGCAGCCCTGACCAGAAGGGGGAGGGGGACACCAGCTCTGCCGCTAAGGGTTCAGGTCGGTCAAGGCACCAGCACCTGCAGACTGTAAGCCGCCCAGGTCATGCTGCGCGCCGCATCCTGCAGCCATCCGTTTTTATCATTAACCACTGTCTGGCCAACAAGGGCAGGGTTCAGTTCAAGAACACCGGGAACTTTAAGGCAGGAGGCGTATCCACAACCATGGTGGGTCCACAGCCACTCACTGTGACTATAAATATCCTCCTGGCTGCCCGCCCGCCCGACAGCAACCACAATGCCTGCTCCCTGTTGGTAAAAGAACTGCAGGCCTTTTCCCCCAAGAAATTCAGCACAACCAACCAGGTATGGCCAAAACGATGAAACGTGCATACGAGCTTACTCAATGCCCTGGCAAGCCTTGTTTCCCATCTCGCTCTTGTCCATACTTGGCTTCTGATCCCCAGAGATCAAATAAAGGAGACTTTAAAGCTGAAAATCATGTAAGATCTCAGCCTGGTGCTTAGAAAAAACTGTAGAACACACAGGCTCAAAATTGTGATAGAGAGAGGGAGGGAGGGAGGGAGGGCATAAGAAGGCCAACTCACTCTCAACCCCTTTTCATCATAAGCTCATTAAGGAATTCCAGACCTTTACATTCATTCTTTTATCTGAGGATCTAAGGGGGCAGGATAGGGGTGAGGAATGAACTTGCTCTGACTCCTCACCTGGGGCAGGCAGGGGAAGGGGGGAGCAGAAAGCAGCACAGAAGGCCACTAAGACAGGGAAATAATGTAAATAAATAAATGACCACATTTACCCAGCTGCTTCTCAGGGACAATAAAAAGGACCAATATTCTCAGGACTGACTTACGTTCAATGGTTAAAGATCCGTCCAATCTCCCGAACCCAGACATCACCCCAGTGCTTTAGGAGCGGTCATTTTAAGGAAATATCTCTTGTTACCTCCACTGCTGAAAAACAGAAACCATAACTATGATCCAAATACTGAAGAAGATCCGGTTAAGTTCTTCTGAATCATTTCCTCCCCAGCTCTGGCACACAGTTGGTGTCCCAACATGTAACTGCCCCCAGCATGGAGGGATTTCTCCTCCAAACAACTTCTTGACCCCTAGGAAAGGCCAATTTAGAAATAAACTGCGGAGAGGAAAAAGGGCATTCTGAACCCTACCAAGTTCACTGCCTTTCCTCCCCATAGCCATTCGTCTATTTAACCAACAGGTACTGAGCACCTACAAGGAGCCAGGCACGGTTTTAGGCACTGGAGGTAGGACAGCAAATGTGACCAAGTTCCTACCCTCGTGCGGTTTACATTCAGGCAGAAAACTCCACGTAGAAGTTCTTTCATGCATGTAACCATGTATCTCCTGATATAAGGCCCTAAATCCAAGAAGATTCCCTCCATTATATGAACACACGCCCCTATATAAGGAGTACTTTAACTCATGAGCCAAATAACCCTGGCAAAAGTCTTTGACCTCTAGTCACAAAACCAATATTCAATGTCAGCTGATGGCCCAATTTACTCAATGTGTAGCACTCTGTGCCCTATGTTCCCCCCAGCCCTGAAATTATATGATACACTGAAGGGCTTAGAGGAAGGAATTTTAATCCAAAATATTGCCTCTGGGCAGGAAACTGTTCTAAGGCTCATCTACTATGATTTCTTTTCTTCAGTCTGGAAACCAGCAAGGCAGCAGATGAATTCAAGGTTTCCTAGTACAAAGAACAATGTCTTGTAATCTCTATGATAAAGTGATACGGAATAAACTTCTCAGACCTTCACAGTCACAAAATTATTGCTAAAAATACAAATTTAATACTAATTAAACCATACTCTAAACTCTATCCTCCCATTGAGTTTGGAGGTAGGAGCCTTAAACTAATGTGAGGTGTAGCTTTACAGAACAAACATGATAAAAGCGTCAGCTCAGGAATACAGTCACTAAGTGTGTTTTTATTCCTGTCATTTTTCTTTCCACAAACCAGCCAAATCAATACCATACAGATTGCAATGACTGACGTATTCAATACTACACTACCCCCCCCCACATGCTGGACTGTTTACTAAATCCTGTGAGTTAGAATCTGACTGTGGGTAACATGGAAACATTCCTCAATACCACTAGTGTCCTGATTTTCCTTGCAAAGTAAATAATAACAGCAGCCACAATCTTCTGAACACTTCTCGTACCAGATACTGCTATGCTAGACATTTGCATGCATATTACCACACTTAATCCTCCCAGCATGCATAACCATACAAGAGGAACTACTATCTCCATTTTGCAGATGATAAGACTGAAGCTCAGAGAGGTTAAGTAACTTCCTTAATGTCACAAAGCTGGAAAAGTGGCAGAATGAAATTGAAACCCACACTCGACTGACACCACCAGCCATTCTTAACCATTACCTTAAAGTCTCTGCATTCCTTTCCAGCCAGGATATCATGGGAGAAGATTAACATGCACCTTATGGAACAATCCTGCTATATAACGCTATCACTATAAGCAATGGCTACATTTCACAGACTCAAGCAGTTATATTAGGATTCATGGATATAATAAAACTCCAGATGAAGGTATCACCAGCTTGAAAATACCAAAAAGGCTGAAAATCAGTCACCTTCAAATGTTTAGTACAAAAAACATCAGAGCGCCACTTAAACTTTAATAGGGTTAGACTGCCAGCATCCATTCAAAGTAAGACTGAGACTAAAGAGAAAGAAAAAAGATTATTATCAGATAACCTTGAAATTAAGCCAAACGAAGAAAACAGTTGGGAAAACAGCCTAAGACCTGTGCTCACTGCTAAGCTTTAAAAAGCAGCTATGCTTAGAGGGCAAGGCCAAGGAGAAATGAGCCTGTAGGGCAGATGACCCTGTGAAGGCATCTCCTCAGGGAAAGCAAGGTTGGGGGCTGCCCTTGGCATGGCCCTCCATTGTGCTGAGGAAGATCAAGTTCAGGTGCCTACAAGAACTGTCTTCTAGGTTTATAAAATCCACTGGAAAGGATTCTGGTAGAGATCAACACTTCCAAGAGACCAGGCAGACCCAACCAACAGAGACATATCTGCCACAATCAGCCTCAAAGCTTTCCCTGGCCAACCTCCAAACCCACTGTTCCCCACTAGGTTTGCCCTTGCATTTCTCTGTTCTGTTTCAGCTCTGCAATTCCACTATCGGCTCTGCTCTCTCCCAGCTACTCACTTAAGGTTCCTAAGAAATAAAAAGCTCCCCCAAAAAGAGTACCAGAAATTAAGAAAAAACTTGAGGTAAGAAAGAGCACTTTCAAAACAGCATCCTGATAATCACTATGTCAAGATTTTTACATGCCACTTTTTATTTAAAAAAAAAAAAATCTTTATATCAGTTTCTTAAGCACCCTGCCAGTACCTAAGGGTTGCATAGCAAAAGAGTCTTCTTGCCCTCAAGGACTTAGAGTCTGGCCATGCAAAATAAGAGAAGAGAGATGAGGGGTTCCAAATTATGTAATTATGACAGTGATGTCAAGAGGTCAAAGAAATAAACCATGACTGATGACTGAGCTGCTGTAGTGGGTTGAGTGGTGCGCCTTCCCCACCCACAAGATACTTTCGCATCCTAACTCCTAGAACCTGTGAATGTGACTTTATTTGGAAAAAGGATCTTTGCAGATATAATTAAGGATCTCGAGATGACGCTGTCCTAGATTATCCCAGTGGCCCCTAAGTGTCCCTATAGGAAACACACAAAGGAATCACAGAAAGAAGAGGGAAAGACCATGTGAAGACGGAGGCAGAGACTGGAGTCATACAGGCACAAACCAGGAAATGCCTGCAGCCAGCAAACTCTGGAAGAGGTAAGGCAGGGCCCTCCCCCAGAGCGCTCTGTGAGGGCCTGGCCAGGCCCGACATCTTGATTTCAGACTCTGGTCCTCACAACCATGAAAGAACACATTTCTGTTGGTTTAAGCCACCATGTTTGTGGTGATTTGTTATGGAAGCCCTAGGAATATAATACAGATGGTGAGGGGAATGCCTCTGGGAAGGCTTTAAAGGGCAGGGGCAAGGAACTACAGGCAGGCAGGCAGGAGGGAGAGACTGTACAGGGAAAGAGAGACAAGCTGGGGGTGCAGGAACAATGTGAGAGAGAGAGAGAGAGAGAGAGAGAGAGAGAGAGGGAGGGAGGGAGGGAGGGAGGGAGGGAGGGAGGATTCTGAAATGTACTTGGATGAAACAGCAACTTGAATGCCTATCTAGGTCATATTAATTTTATTAGCTAATAGCGGGGTCACCAAAGACGTCTGAGCAAGGGAATAAAATGTACAATGTGGTGTTTTAGGAAAATTAATCTAATATTAAAAAGCAGGCTGGGGGCTTCCCTGGTGGCGCAGTGGTTGAGAGTCCGCCTGCCGATGCAGGGGACGCCGGTTCGTGCCCCGGTCCGGGAAGATCCCACATGCCGCGGAGCGGCTGGGCCCGTGAGCCATGGCCGCTGAGCCTGCGCGTCCGGAGCCTGTGCTCCGCAACGGGAGAGGCCACAACAGTGAGAGGCCCG
>NC_041215.1:64104675-64117389 GCF_002837175.3 Physeter macrocephalus
CATGCCGCGCAGTGGCTAGGCCCGTGAACCGTGGCCGCTGGCCCTGAGCGTCCGGAGCCTGTGCTCCGCAACGGGAGAGGCCACAACGGCCAGAGGCCCGCGTAAAAAAAAAAAAAAAAAAAAAAAAAAAAGCAGGCTGAACTAGAAACAAATATCCAGCAGACTATCCTTTTGTGAAGAAAGATTCCTGAAGAACAGAAACCAAGTATCTACGTTCTAATCCTCAGAATCTATGAATGCTACCTTGTATGACAAAGGAAGTTCCGCAGATGTGATTAAATTAAAACTCTTGAGATGCGGAGATTACCCCGGATTATCGCAGGTGGGGGGGGGGGTGCGTAGGATGTGATCACGGGGGTCCTTTTAAGAAGAAGGCAAAGGGAGGTTTACTGCAGAAAGAAGACAACGTGAGACAAGGGAAACAGACTGAAGCCATGTGCTTTGAATTTGGAGGAAGGAGCTACAAGCCAAAGGAAACAGAGTCTCCTCTCAGTGCCTCCAGAACTATGAGGATAAATATACGTTGTTTCAAGATATTAAAAGTGTATCATGCCTTGTCACAGTGGCAATAGCAAACTAAGCTTTATGTTCCCTCCTATGAAATTCAGATAAACCTTTCTTCCCCTGAACTCTTCCCCTTTCTTGCTTCTCCCCCCAGCTCACCCAAGCTGGTCCCATTTTATTCTTCCAAAGTTCACGTTCAGCATCCTCTGTTTTAACACTTCTTGAGTTGCTTTAGACTTCTGTGTACTTCAAAGCTTAACATTATTACCAGTATATGCCCTACAAGGGAGGTGGAGAGAACCTAGTAATTTACTTACCCACCCATCTTGCTCCAGAAGGAATTTAAGAATAAGCTGGTTCCTTCTGGGGCAATGAAAATGCTTTCTATCTTCATCCACGTGATGCTAATATGGATGAATACAGATGAAAAAATGCATTGAGTTGTAGGTTTAGATTTGTGTATTTTACTGTATGTGTGCTATACCTCAATAAAAACATAAAAGAGGAAAAAAAAAAAAAAAGCTGATTCCACCTCTTCTCCTCTTGAGGGCAGGAGAGTAAGCTTAAAGTCTCCAAATAAGAAGAGGGAAAGAAACATTTGTCACACAGAGACACTGAGGTTTATTTTAAAAAGAGGCTGGATGGGTGAAGAAAAAGTTGAGCATAAAAGAAAGTATATATATGGTTCCCAGAAGGGAACTACAGATTAGCCCTTAGAAAGGACATCAAAAGGAATAAACTAAAAATACAGAAACAAAAGAAATGAACTAGAAATACCAAGCATTTAGAAAGAATTTACATAGAAGTGCCTTCCAAAAATTTTGACCCCCAACTGTAGTAAAAAATGTTACATTTCAACTCATTGCATGCATACATATATGAAACTGAAATAAAAATTTCATGAAGTACTTCTTACCATTGCAACACATGAGTTTTTATTTAAAACTTTTATTTCTAACGCTGAGTCTGACTCACTAAATTGATCCAGTAATAGACTGCAACCCAGTTTGCAAAAACAATAAGGCCCAGGTAGCAGGGGTTCAACTGGACAGGAAGATGATAACATCAAAAGGCAACTCTCCTCTAATTTTATGGCTACAGGGGAGAAAAGTTTATAAAAGTTTGACTTTACAACAGAGAGCCAATTAAAAAAAAAAAAAGCTTTGAAACAATTTGCATTAAAAGGAAACAACCTGGGAGTTCCCTGGTGGTCCAGTGGTTAGGATTCGGCACTTGCACTGCCGTAGCCCAGGTTCAATCCCTAGTCGAGGAACTGAGATCCCACAAGCTGCGTGGTCTGGCCAAATATAAATAAATAAATAGGGTTGATCCAGGTAAAGGGAGGTCAGCTTTAAAAAAAAAGGAAACAATCTGTATTAAAAGGAAAGTTTTTAATATTCTCATTAAAATTTTCTTCTCAACCACTGCCAAGTCCCAGCCATCAGCACCCCAATTTTGAGACAATTCGATATTGAATCTTCAATGAACCTATATGTTATGAGATATGAAAAGGTAAACAAGATATAATCCTTACCTTCAAAGAGCTTATAATCTACCAATAAAGAAAAAAAAGTGAAAAACTACAGAACAATTACAAACAGTAATGTTGTGGGAACACTGAGGAAGGAGAAACTGCTTTTAGCCAGATGAGATATGACAAAGGCTGTACGGAGAAAGAAATGGCATTTGAACTGGGGAGGGGGTAGAGAGTAGAGGGGGAAAGCAGTTGACATATAGAGGCATTCAGACACAAAAACGTACAGAGGAAGCTGGCAAATAAATAGTTGGCTGTGGCAGATTCAAAACATGGCCCCAAATTCTTTGGCTCTCTTGTCATCAAGAGGTGGAATCTATGCTAGTCATTAGAGAAATGCAAATCAAAACTACAATGAGGTATCACCTCACACTGGTCAGAATGGCCATCATCAAAAAGTCTACAAATAATAAATGCTGGAGAGGGTGTGGAGAAAAGGGAACCCTCCTACACTGTTGGTGGGAATGCAAACTGGTGCAGCCACTGTGGAATTCAGTATGGAGGTTCCTTAAAAAACTAAAAATAGTTACCATATGATCCAGCAATCTTACTCCTGGGCATATATCCAGAAAAGATGAAAACTCTAATTCGGTAAGATATATGCACCCCAATGTTCATAGCAGCATTATTTACAATAGCCAAGACATGGAAGCAACCTAAGTGTCCACTGACAGATGACTGAATGGATAAAGAAGATGTGGCGCGCGCGCGCGCACACACACACACGCACACACACGCAATGGAATATTACTCAGCCCTAAAAAAGAATGAAATAATGCCATTTTCAGCAAAATGGATGGACCTAGAGATTATCATATGAAGTGAAGTAAGAGAAAGACAAATATCATATGATATCACTTAAATAACAGAAACAGACTCACAGACATAGAAAACAAACTTATGGTTACCAAAGGGGAAAGTACGGAAATGATAAATGAGAAGTTTGGGATTAACAGATACATACTACTATATATAAAATAGAGAAACAACAAGGACCTACTGTATAGCACAGGGAACTATATTCAATATCTAATAATAACCTATAATGGAAAAGAATCTGAAAAAGAATATACACACACACACACACACACATATATATACTGAATCACTTTGCTGTACATCTGAAACTGATACATTGTAAATCAACTGTACTTCCATTTAAAAAGAAAAGAGGTGGGATCTGTGTGCCCCTCCCCACCACCCTTGAATCTGGGCTCTGTGACCGCTTGACCAACAGACTGCAGTAGAAGTGGCACCGTACCAGTCTCCAGGACCATGATACAACATTGTAAATCAACTGTACTTCCATTTAAAAAGAAAAGAGGTGGGATCTGTGTGCCCCTCCCCACCACCCTTGAATCTGGGCTCTGTGACCGCTTGACCAACAGACTGCAGTAGAAGTGGCACCGTACCAGTCTCCAGGACCAAGCCTTAAGAAACTAGCAGCTTCCATTTCCTGTCTCTTGCAACACTTGCTCTTGGAACTCAGCCGCCATGCTCTAAGGAAGCTCAGAATAGCCCATGTAGAGAGACCACATGTAGGTGTTTTAGCTGACAGCCAGCATCACAAGCCAGACATGTGACTGAATGAGCCTCCAGACGATTCCAGCCCCCAACCTTCAAGCATTCCCAGCTGAGGCCCCAGACATTGTGGAACAGAGACAAGCTGTCCTTGCTGTGCACTTTCCAAATCCCTGTTTTGCTAAACTGTGAGTAGAGTAAAATGGGTTTTGTTTTATGCCACTACATTTGAGGGGGTTTACCGTGCAGCAATAGATTGACTGGAACAGTATAGTCAAGGGTATAAGAGGACGTGGTCGAAGATAACCATGGAAAAGAGTCTGAAGGAAGTCAATCTAAACAGTTTAAAATTTCTTCTATATGCCTTGGTGAGCAGCTGATGGGCTGAAGGTCAAGGGAATTATATGACTGGATTAGGAAGTTATATTAGCAGCAGTTTCTCCAGCAAGCTCAGAGAAACGCTTGACATAGATATGATAATCTTAAGTGTAGATCTCCTAATTGTCTCCATTTTACAAATGAAGTGCTTGAGAGGTGAAGATCATCTAGAATAATCTGACATCTAATTCAGTAGCAAAACCCACTGGCTCTGTCTTCAAAATATATCCTGATTCCAACCAACTTCTTTTCATAACTCCAAGCCTGGTCCAAGCCATCACTATCTCTCACCTAGACCAGTGATTATCCAACTAAATTTACCATCCATAATCAAAGAATAATTCTGTAAAACACCCTGTCCAGTGAGTTGGGTCCACTGATCACATGTTAAATCATGGCAATGTCAAAGTGCCCTAACAGTTTCTGAACACATAAACCCAATTTCTGTACCTATCATATAATAGATCAGATACAAATACCTCTTGGGATAAGCACTATGGGCTATCGTTTCCAAATTCCCTGCAGATCTCAATCTTTGGGATGTGGGAACGAGAAAATAAAATTCCTGAGAATTCTTGAAATCACAAATCATCTTAAAAATATTACCAATATTCTTCACTCTTCACTATTGTATCTTTTTAAAATTGTTTAACTAAGAATGCTTAGTAGTATTTACAAAAACTGAAGCATACAGAAAACATTCAGACACTGGATAATGACAGCAAACATTATTGTATAGTATTTGAATAACCTAGCAAGGTTAGCAGCACGATGCAGAATCACATGTCAAAATAGCCTTAAGGACTTATTTTGCTTCCAAAACTTATTATCTCTTGGCACACTACACATAGGATTTTATTTTAAAAATACTCTACACATAAAATTATTAATGTTTATTCGCAAAATGACTCATTGTTTGCAGTTGTCGGGCCACGAACACACTATACAAGTGTAACCTAGCAATAGCAACACACAAGTCCGACTGGTTAAATCGTGACCTCTTCTCTCCGTTGTGCTCTTCCCTGGATTCCCAGAATAGTCAACCTTAACCTTCTACTCCATGTGTCAGCGTTTCTTACTCTGGCTTTCAACTTGAAGTCAGTAGTTTCCTTAGAGCCAATAAAATCTCTATGTAGACTGTGGCTAGTGGCTGCCTCCTGGACAATGCAAGTATCAAGAACCATACAGGATGGAAATTGAAAAAGAGAGAAACAAGCTATCTCAGAAAATTCCAAAACTGGGAGGAAAAGGAAACGAAGTCAGCAAAAACCAAGTCAGAAAGGATTAAGTAATCAATAGATGTTTTGGAAAAATAAAAATGAGAGGAAAATGCCAAGGTCTACAGACATAGACCAAAGTCCCAGGCAAATTTGAGAATGGATTTCAAACACTTAGCAAGAGATAATTCCTGGGGATCTCAATACTAAGAGCAAGTCATGCAAGATGAACCTAACTTCCTTTTTCAATAAGATTCCCAAACTAGAAGTGCAAGGAAACACAGATTTTAGCAAGGCAGCTGACAAAGTATCTTATGAAGTATCTGTGGTCAAGATGGTCAAAAAGATAAGCAGATGTATCCATGAGTTACTGCATTCAAAGGGTGCAGAAGGAGAACTCATCTCTTCCCAACGTGATAGAAATGGAATCCAACATATTCAACAGGCTAGTGCTATGGGCAAGACCTGACAAACTAGAAATTAATCAAGGTAAATTTAAGGTCCTACATATAGTAAAGGAAATAAAAGACAAGGATACAAGTAGACAAGGAGAATGTGAGGAAAACAGCAGCATCTATGATATGAAATAGATATGATATGAGAAACTTTGAGATTTCTGTGGGTAGTCAACTCAGTAAGTAGGACAACGTGGTTCTCTGAAATACAGCAGTTTCCATGCGTACAAGCATGGAAGTCAAAAAAAAATTAGAGAAGAGAAAATGCACACAAGAATACTGCAATCAGTTCTAAATACCAATTTTTAAAGCCTTTCGACCAAACAGAAGCATGAGCAAAAGGTGGGCAGGATGGTGGTGACCACTGGAAAGCTCTGGAGAGATTTTGCTCAGATAAAAGAATATCAGGATGAACATGATAGGTCTAATCATGCAAATATAGTATTGTACTCTCTTCCTTATAGCTGAAAAAAGAAGAACTATGACCAAAGGATAAACAGACACTGCACTTATTAAAGACCAAAAAACCCAACCTTCTGATAGTCAGCGTTGTCCAAAGGTAGAATGAGCTCATAGTAGAAACTGCATCCCTCAACTTTGCAGAATTTCTGAGAAGCCTGGGTTCACTCAGAGGGTACGATGCAGAGCACTGCAGACCCTGGATGGTTGGATTAAATAACTCCTCCCAACCTTGTGACTCTACCACTAAGAAGAGGCCACTGAGGAAAGGGATAAACACTCCTGAGACACTTACATCTCTTCAGAAACATTTAATGAATGGGAGCAACTTGAGAAGAATACAGGGAGAGAAAGGACATTATATTTCGGAGAAGACAGCCAGAGGCTGAAGAGGGAGCACAGCAGCAATGAATGTAGACTCGTTTTCTAAAATGCTTCCTCAGGAAACGGCTTATGAAAGTCATAGGGTTCAAAACATTTTGTTTAATGACAGGAAAGACGTAAGCCTATTTCTAAGCTCAAGGGAAAAAGCCAACAAAGAGGATAAATTGAAGGAGCTTGGGGGAAAAGGGCAGAGAAAAAATAAAGAGCAAGACCTTGGGAAAGGAGAGTAGACTCAACCTGAAAATATCTGGCACAGAGTTAAGTGCTGGATAACATGTTTAAGACACATCCTCACACGTACAAACAAAAGTATTTAAAATTATTCTCTTTTAAATAGTTATGCAAACACACCCAAGATTGGTACCAGTTTTACAACAAATATCACAGTCTGCCATAGTTCTATGATCTTCTAAATGATGGAAGATCATGGAATCTTGCATGGAATTCCTAAAACCATACAAACATCAAGATTCCTTTAAAATAGTCTAAATGTCATAGTATCAAAATTAGATGAAGCAGGGGAGGACTGTCCAACAGACTTAACTCTGAGGCATTAGGTACTGATAATTGGGCTGTACCAATATGCAAAATAAAAGACAATTAAAAAAAAATTTTAGGCATGAGTAGACTACTTTAATAAAAGGTAGTATGTTGGGCTTCCCTGGTGGCGCAGTGGTTGAGAGTCCGCCTGCCGATGCAGGGGACACGGGTTCGTGCACCGGTCCGGGAAGATCCCACATGCCGCGGAGCGGCTGGGCCCGTGAGCCATGGCCGCTGAGCCTGCGCGTCCGGAGCCTGTGCTCCGCAGCGGGAGAGGCCACAACAGTGAGAGGCCCGCGTACCACAAAAAAAAAAAAAAAAAAAAAAAAAAAAGGTAGTATGTTGAGATGTTTAAGAAAATTCTCCCATAAGACTTATCACAGAAGTGATGTTCTAACAATAATATCTCAAAACTAGATTTTTTTTTTTTGTGGTACGCAGGCCTCTCACTGCTGTGGCCTCTCCCGCTGCGGAGCACAGGCTCCGGACGCGCAGGCTCAGCGGCCATGGCTCACGGGCCCAGCCGCTCCGCGGCATGTGGGATCTTCCCGGACCGGGGCACGAACCCGTGTCCCCTGCATCGGCAGGCGGACTCTCAACCACTGCGCCACCAGGGAAGCCCCAAAACTAGATTTTTTAAGTTTAACATGAATAGTTCCACAGTCAAATATTTTTCAAAACAGACTAAGCCAAATGACTGTTACTTACTTGAATTATTGTAATATCCTTCCTGTTCCTAGTTTCACAATTACCCAAATACATAAAATAGATTGTATTAGTCTGCTCAGAATGTCATAACAAAATACCATATGCTGGCTGGTTTAGACAACAGAAATATATTTTCTCACAATTCTGGAGGCTGGGAAGTCCAAGACCAAGATGCTGGCCAATTCAGTTACTGAGGAGGACTCTCTTTCTGGCTTGCAGATGGTTGCCTTCTTGCTGTGTCCTCATGTGGCAAAGAGACAGCAAGCTCTCTGGTGTGCCTTCTTATAAGGGCACTAATCCCATCAGGAAGGCCCCACCCTCATAATCTTATCTAACCCTATTTATCTCCCAAAGACCCCATCTTCAAATACTATCACATTGGGAGTTAGAGCTTCAACATATGAATTTGGGGGAAACACACGCAATTCAGTCCAGAGCACAGATAGATAACATTTTTCAAGATCATCCTCAAAAACTGCTACCAGTTGGCGCAGTGGTTGAGAATCCATACCTGCCAACGCAGGGGACACGGGTTCGAGCCCTGGTCTGGGAAGATCCCACATGCCGTGGAGCAACTGGGCCCGTGAGCCACAATTACTGAGCCTGCGCGTCTGGAGCCTGTGCTCCACGACAAGAGAGACCGCGATAGTGAGAGGCCCGTGCACCGCGATGAAGAGTGGCCCCCGCTTGCCACAACTAGAGAAAGCCCTCGCACAGAAACGAAGACCCAACTCAGCCCTAAATAAATAAATTTTTTAAAAACTGCTACCAGTGATTGCTCCAAAATCCAAATCTAACCAGATCCTTTCCTACCTAAAATTCCCTAATACTTAGCATAGTTTGGGAGTAGGATCTGAATTGTTCAGCACAGAATAAGGAGTCCTCATGATATAGCCTTCACCCACCTCTCCAGCTTTATGTCATATCAATTCCCACATGTACGCTAAGCTATGGTTAAACTAAACTACCTGCCACTCCCAGCATGCACCACACTCTCCTTTTGCCTTCTACCTTTAGACTGAATGTTCCCTACACTAGAATATTCTGCCTCTACATTGCCAGGCTTAGTTGCACTTATTCTTATAGTGTGCACTTAATAACCTCCTTGAGTCAGAACCTTCCCTACACCCTTCCCCCCAAAGCGGGTTAGGTGTTCCTCCTCTGGACTCACTGCTGGATCTTCTGCCCACCTCTGTGATAAACAGCACTTGCCAAGCTGTACTTGAACCGCTGATTCATGTGCTTCCCTTACTAAGCTGTGAATTCTCCTGAGGCCAGGAATAGCCCCTTTGGTCCCTGTGTCATCAGCACAAGGCCTAACACACAGTCGGTATTCCAAAAAAAAAAAAAAAAAAAAAAAAATGAACAGATAAAAACATGAATCAAATAGACCATAAAGGAGTTTGAAAAAAGAAAATAAAAGAAGATGGAAGCAGTTTTTATTCCCAACATTTCACATTCGTCTCCCATAGACATGTTTCTAGTTAGTTAGAAATTTGCACAAAGTTTTGGTGATTATCTCGGTCACCAGCAAAATGGAACACAACATAGAAATCACTACAGAGTCAAGAGCAAAGAGAGAGGAAGAGAATGAATAGAATAGGCAAACACAGAACACACAGCAGAGTGTTTATCTGTAAAACAAACTTTACACTCTCCCAATGTCACGGGTTAGTTTACTACCTTTTAACATTTTTCATAAATGCCAATGAACAACTGGTGGACCCCTCACCAAATAAAACATCTCATTCAGACTTGCAGATGGCACTTTTAGGTATAAATTGATTAAAGCATCTTCCCTAGAAAAACAACTCACTTGAGCCTCCCTCATCAGAAATGCCAACTTTATATACAGGAGTCAGAGCAAAACTGTGCTTTATAAACTGTAAAGTCCACTACAAAGGCCAGCGGTTGTTACCGTCTGAATTACCCTTGCGGGGCGATGGTCCTTCGGCAGGAGGGTGGCTTAATTAAGAGGAGGGAAATGACTTGATGCTCCATCTGACTCACATTTTGCCTTTTTCTCCTCTCAAGAGAAACAAGCTCTAATGATACATTTTCCGATGACCAAACATTAACTCATCCGCTGAAATCTCCTCAATGACTAAAAAGTTCCTTGCTTCATAATAAACCAGTAGCTTGAAATTGTAGTGTAAATACAAGAAAGGGAGTCAAATTTTTATGCTTCTTCCTCAACCCACAACACCCTAAAAAATAATAAACTTTAATGTAATCCAAAGAGCAGATTTTTAGACATGACTCTACAGAAGAGATTATCCACTACTAGCCCTTAGTAGAGGTAGAAAAAAAAGTGCTCTAATATGCTTTTGTCCTGTCACTACAATTAAGGTTGAAAAGGCCTTCGGTCTTCCTCCCTAGGACATCATCAGATTCGAATGACTCCTGTCTCGTCCTCATCTCCCCTCCGTGTGCTCTTTCAAAAGGGCCTCCACATCTGTCCAGTTGCCCCTGAGCGACTCCTTCCTGCTTTCAACTTACTACACTCACTCAAAGCCTCTCCTCTCTTGTCCTAAAACTTGCTGATTCTATTTCTTTACTCTCTTTCATCATTCCCCTTCCCTAAATCCTAACACCGGATCTTTAATGACTCATGGAAAAGATCATTAAAAAAAAAAATTTGACAGTGGTCCATTGTGATACAGTAGAGAATACATAACACAAAATAACAGCTCCCTTGATTCAAAATAACAAGTATTTATTGAGGGCCCACTGTGTGCCCTGTAAGGGCTACCAAACAAGATCAGCTTTCAACAAAGCTGTGAGTTTTGTGAGAGGAGCTGATTCATCCTCACGTCCCTCCACTCAGCTCATCAGAGTAGCTCATACATAAGGGAGGGCCCCTCTGAAGTCCAGAGAGGTTTGGGCCTCTTCCACTGTGATGACTTCTGGCATTATATAAAGAAGTGTCAAAACAGAATGACAAAAACTGTGTATGTTTTAAGTATTTACAAAACATGCCAGGCAATATTACTGGGCTGGTCTCAAGATAATTACACGGTCCAGTAATGAGACACAAGTCCAAAGTTGTATGATCCAGGATGCCTCCTTTCAATCCTGTTGGTATATTTCTGGGGCTCTATCATTCAAAAGTAATGTCAAGACCAATGTGAAGGCCCTTGAGAGTGGACGCTTGGACCAATGGGTGCTCATGTCCACCACCACCTCCCAAGGTCCCTACATAGCAGTGAGTGAAAGAGTCAGTAAACAACTCAACAGTGAACATAAGGTCTCTGTCCTCAAGGAATTTACAAACTAGTTGGAAAAAAAAAAAAAAAAAAAAAAAAGAGGCACACTCTCCACTCCCATCCCTCTCCAAATATAATGGAAGAAGTATTACACCAGGAGACCAGGATTCCATACTGCATCCATCACTGACTGATCCATCAACAAGTCTTCAATCTTGGGCAAGTCCTCTTCAATACATTTAAACTTCAGGGTTTTCTTTTTTTTTCCTGTAAAATGGAAAAATACTAATCTCGGCCCTGCCCTCTGTGCAAAGGTTATTTAGAGGCTCACATAAGATGTGGTGGTGCTTTGGTAAACTGCAAAGCCCTCCACAAATGTGAGCTACATAGGAACAAAGGTTGAATACTTAATCATATGCTGCCTTATCATCACCATAAAAAAAAAAGTTCATACCATTTATAAACATATAAATTCAGAACTTGATATTGTTGTGTCCAGGGAATAATAAGAGAAGGAGGGGAGAAAAGGTTTATGGCTACGACTTGAAAGTAAAGCAGTTTCATGGGGCTCCAGAGAGTTCTGGCAATTTTTCTGTGAATATCTGAATATTCCTTGTAATCGTTATTCCTTGTTGAAATAACGTCCATGAGTAACCACAAAGATGACTACTCCCCAAACAAACCCAGATTTATTCCCTAAGGCCCCATACTATGCCAGGCTTTTTCTGCAGTTAGAACTTCTAGAGTCATTTGCTGTAGCAAGTCTCCTCCCTCTCAACCCACTCTAATCTCATTTCCTCCCTCATGCTAAACTTACACAAACAGGACTAATGCCACCCTAAATTACCAAAACAAACTGCCATGGAGAACCCTTATCTGTTTGGGTCACAAAACTACCCGGGAGAGCCTTCCCTTCCTCCAGGTGGATGAAGAAGACACTCCCCCAATTCCCAGACTCGGCCCTTCTCCCCGCACTCACCCCGTGGACCTGGGGGCAGATCACCCTCTCAGCCCTTCTCCCCAGGAAGGTTGATCCCCACCTTGAATTTCATGCCCGGACCTGGAGAAGCTCTCAGTGGTCTCCAGCCCAGCCCTTTCTCCTGAGCTATTACCACTTTTCTTCTGACAGCTCCCCCTGGACATCCCAGAGCCACTCAAGCAGGACTTGTCAAATTGAGCCTGTTCCCTTAGAGCATTCCCTGCGCACCCCTCTTCTGCTCTGTGATCGCCGCCCACCCCTGCTGCAACCTGAGATTCTCCTCCTTCTACCAGACCTGCAATTTCTACTGTCCTCTCCAGCCACATTTGTCACTGTCTCTTGACCAGACTGCTGTTCCCCTGCCTCCACATGAGTGTCCCCGACATGTGGGACATGTTCTACTGGTGGTCCCCCAACATGAGGCTCCATGGTTCTTAATTTTTTTCTTTCCAATGGTTAATGTTTTTCCTATTACATATTAAAATAAATTCTTAAGGTGCACATTGAGACCACATTTCCACAAGTATAGCTGCTTTGAACAGACTTTCAGGCACATTGGAATAACCTGGGGGCCTTTAACATTACATCCCAGACCAATGAAATCACAGCCCTGGGCAGAGGATGGGAATCAGGTTTGGAAATTCCCACATGCTTCCAACGTGCAGACGAATTTGGGAATGACTCCGTTAGAATGAGCCTGAATCAGGTATTTAGGGAAAAAGGCTATGCCCATTTAAAGAAAAATGAGGGCTTCCCTGGTGGCGCAGTGGTTGGGAGTCCGCCTGCCGATGCAGGGGACGTGGGTTCGTGCCCCGGTCCGGGAAGATCC
>NC_041215.1:64117704-64264129 GCF_002837175.3 Physeter macrocephalus
AAAAAAAAAAAAAAAAAAAAAAAAAAAAATGAAGTAGTCAAAGGTATGGTAAACAAATAGGAAGGGTGCCCAAGGGCACCCTTGTTTGCCCAGCATTCTAGCACTGAAAATCCTGGGATAGCTCTCTGTCCCACGCAAACTAGGATAGCTGGTCACGCTACTCAGATGAAGCAGCGTCTGAAGTTTGGGAATGAGTGCTAGCATTTCCCAAAACACGTTCAGCAAAATACCATCCACTCTCCCTGGGGTGTGAACCGCTGTGTGGCTATAAAGGGTTCCACTGTGGAATAAACTTGAAAGACCCCAGGGATATCCCAGGATAGATGACTAAATTAATGGTTTTCCTCAACGCCAGCTTCTCGGAACTTCCAGTGCACTCTGGTCATTTACAGTGTCTGAGAGAAGGACATATCCTGCATTTCTCAAGCTCATAGAGGACCTTTTTTGTGGAGCACTACATGATTTGAGGTTTCAAGAAACTTTTTGTTAAATGTTGCCTCACTTGAACTTCCAAGGCAATTCTGGGAAAAAGTGAATCTGATAATGTCACTTCCTCATTATCAAGCTCATGCTTTAAAAAAAAAAAAAGGCCAAACTCCTTGGCAGTGGTCTACTTCCCCAGCTCTCCCATCTTTTCCTTCCTGTATTCTAATGTTTTTCAAATTTTTAGAAGCATTCAAGTCACCTGGAGATAGTGTTGCAGTGCTGATTCTGATTCAGTAGTACTGGGGTGGGCCTGAGACTCTGCATTTCTAGTGAGGCTAACTCCCAAATGATGCCATTACTGCTGATCCAAGGACCACATTTAAGTAGCATGGCTCTGGTCACACTCAGTTCTAAAGGATGCTAACTTTCCTACAAGCCTCTGTGCCTCGAAGGCCCTTTTCCCACCTGATGCCTTCTTACTCATCCCTCAAGATGCTGGAGAACATCATTATCCTGAGAAGATGACCTTGCTGCCCTCTCAAACAGAACTGCACATTCCAACTTTATGTTTACAGCTCCATTCTGGTGCTTCACTCTGGTGCAGCTTGACTATTTTTCTGTCTCTCCCAAACTGAGCTCTCTGACAGCCTTTCTGTCTTTATATTCCCAGTGCCTGGCACACGGTAGCTAGTCAACAAATCTATACAGAAGGAAGGAGTGGCTACACAAAATAAATGCATGAACTTGGTCTAGGGAAGACTTTTAGAAAATGAGGTTATTACACAGAATCCAATTTTCAGCTTGGAGTTTTGTGGTTGAGGATCTTCAGCAAGAGAAACAAGCAGAATTTATGCTATCGTTGCACAGAATCAAACCACAAAGGACTATCATCGCCTATTTTTTATACAATACAAAACAATAAAATTCCTAATTTTCTCAAAGTGAAAACGAAACCCAGATAATCTTCTGATTAACATTTAACAGACTAAAATCACCAGGCACAGTGGAAAATGAAACACCATTGACCTCTAAATCTGCGTTCATCTACTTTACAGAGAATCCTTCTGACAATTCTAAGTTTAAACAAACCTTTGTGAAAAGAGTACTCGAGCAGGTTTAATGTAGTCACAGCTGTCAAAATCACGAGCAATGTATCACACTTAAGAGAGCATTTGAAAATGTGTCAATAATTATAATTAGACACTGGTACCAGATCTAATATACTTTCACTGCCCTTTAACTTCAACTGATGTGAAATTAAAACCAGTTTCTTAAAAGTCCAACTCTCAGAACATAATTTAATTCTAAAGTAGATATAAAACCTGTCACACTACTGAGATAGAGTACATTTTACTCAAGAGGAGAAAAGGCCACAGTATTGTAATACATCATTTTAGGTAAGGTGACCACCCTTTAATGCTGAAAGGGTAAAATATATTATCAAGGTGACAAAAATCTTCCAATATTTACTTCACCTCTTTGTATTGAAAGATTTTCTCTTCAAAATTATGCATGACCCGCACAGCCCAGAAATAATAACTATTAACATTCCAGTTTATTTCCTACTAGTCCTTTTTTCTCTATATCCATATAGTATATAACTACAAACCTGAATTGTACTATGGTTTATGTTTATGGAACTGTACATAATTTATGTATATGGAATTATACTGTTTTAGTGTCCTGCTTTTTCTACTTAATGTTGTTTTATATAATCTCCGTGGTCATTCTATTCATTCCAAAATTTTCTTTGTGCCTAAGATGGATAAGGCAGTAAACTAGGGACAGGATACACACACAGGGAGTAATAGAAAGACACAGTCCCTGTTCTCAATACTTACCCCACAGATATACTAACAGTATACACACACACACACACACACACACACACACACACACACACACTCTCTGTGTATACATAGCTAACTTTTATAGGTTATTGTAGAACATTTAAGTCATTTCCATTTTTTTCTTTTTCGCTACTCTACAGAGACTTGAATAAATTTGTATACTTAGGGAGCTTTAGTGATTTTTTTTTTTTGATGAGTAACCAAGGGCTCAAAATCTTTTCCAGAAAAATTACATTTATATTAGCAGCCCAAAATTTCCAAGTCTTTCAAATGAAAAAATCCAAGCATGTTACTTAATTTTAGGGGAACCAATTCTAAAGAAAAAATGCAGTACAGGGAATAAACATGAATTTTATATTACATTTTATATTTACTTGGTTTTGAATTTTTAAATACATCTAATCTGGTAACCACCAGGAAATCCAACCATCTTATTAATCTATACCAATTAAATACCTCAAAATATTAAATAATCCCCTATTTTACCTTCTTCATATTATAAAATACTTTGAAAGAGCTAAAGCAGTCTGCTCTCATCTGTTCCAAAGTCATAAATAAAATTTTGCTGTTTCTTAAAGACTGTCTATCATAGGCCTACTGCTTTTTTTAAAAAAAGCTATTACAAAAATAAAATATTTTTCCCTAAGTCTAAAAATCCATTGCCTCTATTCTTGATCAATAATAGAAAGCTGGGCTTCCCTGGTGGCGCAGTGGTTGAGAGTCCGCCTGCCGATGCAGGGGACACGGGTTCGTGCCCCGGTCCGGGAAGATCCCACATGCCGCGGAGCGGCTGGGCCCGTGAGCCATGGCCGCTGAGCCTGCGCGTCCGGAGCCCGTGCTCCGCAACGGGAGAGGCCACAACGGTGAGAGGCCCGCGTACCGCAAAATAATAATAATAATAATAATAGAAAGCTGACTATATGGGTTTCTTGGTCACTAATGCCTACTTACCACTCATCGTATTTAAAAAACAGAAAAAAAAAAAAAAGAGAGAGAGAGAGAGAGAGAGAGGCAACCAACCATATAAGCTCTGCTTTTAACGTAAAGCACAAACCAGACCCAGTGCTTTAAAACGATCAAAGTAAAGCTGTGGTTATCAAGGCTCCCAAAGCCCAGGGTTCTTCATAGACTCAAACTTACACAGGGAAAAAAAAAATCATCAAGCTCCATTTACTGGAAGGACCAAAACGGAGCAAGGCTGAGAGAATCAACAAATGACCAAACTTTAGAAATAGCGGAGTCTATGCCCTTCTTCACAGATGAGGAAAGAAAAGTACCACAAAGAAAAAGGTTGATAAAGTGACTTTCTTGGGCCACAAAATTGGTTTACACCAGAGGACAGACTAGTGCCTGAGTCTTATGGGTTACTTTCTCATTTCCACCATGCCATTTTGCTTCACTGACACAACCCAATATCCAATTCATGATACAACCTATACCGTAATTTCAAATGTAAATACCCTTTAATTCAGCAATTCCAATCCTAGATATTTACCCCCAGATATACAGGAGATAGACAGAAAGACAGATGGATCTACATATACTCTATATCTAAATCAATATGTAGATATAGTAGTAAATGTAAAGATAGTCACTACAACATTGTAACATATAATGTTACCTAAAATAACAAGCGAAAGACTGGCTGAATACATTATGATACATCCACACAAAGAAATACCTTCCAAAACAATGAGGAAACTCCGTGGTAGTGATAGCAAAACATTTCCAAAATAAATTAAATTTTAAAAGTCAGGTATAGAATTGAAATGTGCACATTATGATACAATGAATAGGAAAAACACATTAGTATGTGTTTGTAAATGTAAAAGCTATCACTGGAAGGATACCCAATTAGTTTTAATCATTTTTTTTTTCTCCAGGAAGGTAAAGTAGAAGGCTGGAGGACAAAAGTTACCTTTCACTATATACCCTTCCTATACTTCAAGTCTTGCCTTGAGCACATGTAACATAACATAAATTTCGTTTCTAGAACAGAAAATATTTTAATGAATAAAAATATACGATTTTTAAGAAAAAACTTATAAGAACCCATATTAACATATATATTAATGAAATAAAGCTATGTGTGTATTAGAAATAAAAACACCAATTTGAAAAAAAAAATTTTAAGAGTAGGATGGCCCAAAAAGGAGACTGAAATGTCCAAGACAAAAGTCTTTATGAGAACAAAAGAAATGCCCTCCTGGAAGATTTCCATGTTCAATACCCACATCTGAAAAAGATTCACTCCACCTGTGCTTAGAATGTCCTAAAACAATAAGACCCTTAGGGATTAAAAGGGAACCAGGGGAGAAGGAGAGTAGCTGAGGTGGACCTAAACTGATTAAGTAACAATGAGTTGGAGGGAATCCTAAACAAACAAGCCAAGAGAAGGAAAAAAAAAAAAACACCTCATCTGAATTTGAAAAGGACATTCCATTCTAAACTGAACCATTCTCTGACATTTTCCCCCAATCTCAGGACTATAGCAACATTTTCTTTTTTTTTTTTTTTATAGCAACATTTTCTATCACCTGTGTACCAAAAAAAAAAAAAAAAAAGAAAAGAAAAGAAAAAGTCATTGCTTGAATCCTTTTCACCTAAATAAGGCTTAGCAAAATAGGCATAAACATAAGTTACAGGTGTCACTCATCAAAAAGCATATCTGCCTTTGATTTATGAGCAGATGTTCATCAGTTCCCATGTTTAAAAATTGAAGATTGTTATTGTACTCCTTTGTTAGGATAAACATTTGGTTTATTTGCAAGACAGGGCACTTGACCCAAAAAAGTCAGTAAGAGACTTTGAACTGTTTGTAGCTGGTTCATTTTATCATTCAGACCTTAGCCCACTTCTTCCCATTTCCAAAAGGCATTTCCATCCTCTTCCACAGCTCCAAGCCCTTATCTCCAGGGTTCCAGTATCATATTTGACAGGGTTCCAGTCAACTCCTCACTAGACTCAAGTAAGCCCTCTTCTGTGTCTGTGTCCCACCAGAACCTCAATGCTAGTACCATGCCCTATCTCAAACCAGCTCCTCTTACCAACCTTCTGCTTTCTTTTAAGATCAACACCATTCTCCTAGTCATCCAGGTTCCAAAAGTCAGATACGTTTGTCCACCACCCATCCCTCTCTCTCTTCACAAAAAATG
Source organism: Physeter macrocephalus (assembly GCF_002837175.3). Classification (NCBI taxonomy): domain Eukaryota; kingdom Metazoa; phylum Chordata; class Mammalia; order Artiodactyla; family Physeteridae; genus Physeter; species Physeter macrocephalus. The sequence continues at coordinate 64,123,136 of NC_041215.1, forward strand.
ATTTATTCACTCTACAGCTTCTCCAGCCCAAAACCCTAATCCTACCTACTTTCATTTCCTCTTAGGTGCTGGCCATCTACCTTCACCACTAAACTAATCATCAATTGCCAACGGAAGGTGACATAACAGGGGTCTCACACTCATATGCCTATAGGGACAATGCAGTTAGCATACAGTAGGGAGGCAGGCTAGGAGTCTAAAGAAATAAAGAATAAATACCAACTGATGCTGGGCCTCAGTATCCGGAGGAAAACAGGATGAGCCAGGACTGTGGTAAACACAGCACACGTCTCCTCAAACAGACACAATCACAGGTTTCCTGCAGGAATATGGGCCTGCTGCTGCCAGAGCTTTCAACTTTACAGAAGTAGGTGGAAATTTGGACTTTTTGTGGGAAATTTCCCCATATTTAAATGTTGGCAACCATTTAAAAAAATGTTTTGAATGCAATATCAAACAGGACACAACTCTGAGGTGTATTCAGCCCAGGGGCCATCAGTTTTCAACCTCTGCTATAAAGCATGGTGACTTGGGGATGTATAGCCTGGGTTAAAGCTCAGACGTGGGACCTTAGACATCCTCCATCACCCCTCTGAGTCTCAGTCTCTCCTTCTGTAGAATGGGGATAATAAGATGAAGTATCTCACAGAGTTGTATGAGCCTTAAATGAGATAATGCAAGTAAGGGGACTGATCAGGTCCTCCTTCACAGGTATTATTATCTTACTGCTGCTCTTTAAAAATCAAGTCTAGGGGGCTTCCCTGGTGGCGCAGTGGTTGAGAGTCCGCCTGCCAATGCAGGGGATACGGGTTCGAGCCCCAGTCCGGGAAGATCCCACATGCCACAGAGCAGCTAGGCCCGTGAGCCATGGCCGCTGAGCCTGCGCATCCGGAGCTTGTGCTCCGCAGCAGGAGAGGCCACAACAGTGAGAGGCCCGCGTACCACACACACAAAAAAATAAAAATTAAAAAAAAAAAATCAAGTCTAAAACCTCTAGTCTGGCATTCAAAGTAAACCATAATTTGGCTCTGAATCTCCCTTTCTAAGTTTTCTTCTAAAGTGCTGTCACCTTAAGGTACTCCAATCACATCACAAAGAGCTTTTAACTTTTTTAACTTCCAGGAATTACCATATATGCTTGGCAAAAAAAAAAAAAAAAAAATTAAAAAAAAGTGGGAGAGGGTAGGCAATATAACCATTGAAACAGCACTAGCCATTCTACTCAGGACACTTTGGCCTGGAAATTAGTGCAAACCCAGAGACATGAGTCTGCTGTTCCTTTGAGATGTCTCAGGTCTTAATGCCTCTCCAAGAAGCTACACCTCAAGGCACTGAGTCTGATTCTAGTGATTAAAAATATGTACAAATCTGGGACTTCCCTGGTTGCACAGTGGTTAGGAGTCCGCCTGCCAATGCAGGGGACACAGGTTCAAGCCCTGGTCCGGGAAGATCCCACATGCCACAGAGCAACTAAGCCCATGCACCACAACTACTGAGCCTGTGCTCTAAAGCAGGAGCCACAACTACCGAGCCTGCGTGCCACAACTCCTGAAGCCCGCGCACCTAGAGCCCGTGCTCCGCAACAAGAGAAGCCACCGCAATGAAAAGCCCACGCACCACAACGAAGAGTAGCCCCCCGCTCACCGCAACTAGAGAAAGCCTGTGCTTAACAACGAAGACCCAACGCAGCCAAAAATAAAATAAATAAATAAATAAATAAATTTATTTTTAAAAATATATGTACAACTCTGTTTTTTACAACTTGACTCAAACAAAAGCCACTACCTTGTATTTACTTGCCCCATTCCCTGGTTTTGGAATGTTGCCTATTCCACAGCCTACACACATATAGATAAGCTCTCCAAATGATAACATCAAAATGGTACCTCTTTCCAAGGCCAGCCAAACAGCTACTTCCTCAAAGGTGTTGGTTGATCCTTATCCCTCTGTATCTTGTGACCAAGATACTCAGAGTTCTGCCCTTTATAGTTACATGTGTGATTCTTCAAACCCTTACTCAAGTGCACCTTAAGATCAACTTGGTTTTACTGAACTTGACAAATGCTTAATAAATGAAGGACAAAGAGGGGAAAAAGAAGAAGCAGAAGCAGCAGCAAGGCAGGGAAATGTTAATGATAAGGACAGTGACAACAGGGATGGTCGCCGCCATGGGACTGTGCTCTTACTTACATCTTTGAATGCAAAGAGCTGTACCCTACTAAACACGTGTTGCATTTCTGAACAATAAATGTACAGGGATATCTTCCCCACCTCTCTCTCTCGTCCTTTTGGGGCACGTGACCTGCATAGGCACTCCTGCTGTCCTCATATTATGAAAAGTCACCCTCCCATTCAAACATAATCTAAATAAACAGGGAGCTAAGTGGCTCCGGCCACCAGTTTAAATTAATTAGTCCCACCTTCGATGCTGGTTGGGATCAAGATAATGATGCACTCTTGAAGCTGGTCCAAAACACGTATTAGTCACTTTAATCTGATTTGGAGAAACAAGCAAAGACCCCTACACAGAGAGAAGAACACCAGGATTTTGGGGGGATGACGGTGGAGCACAGGGGTGTGGACCATCTGCAGAGTGACTGAGACTCATACAAGAAGAAAAACAGAATTCTCACCCACATTAGAAAATATTCAATAAACAAATTAAGGCTGATTTTCACAATACCTAGAATAGGTTCTTCTAAACAGCTGCTTAGAACCCATGAGCAAGTTGTGAAATCAATTTAGTAGACAGAGACCAGAATTTTTTGTCACAAAAATTGAATAGAAATTAGAAAGCATTGCAATAGTGTTTTGTAAAATGTGTAATTCAGCTTTATCTTTAATATGCATGCGTATGTGTGTATGTGCACTCAGTCATGATGTAAAATCAACTGCTGAGTCAAAAATGTTTTTAAAACACTGAAATAGAACGTTTGTGTTTATATAATCTCTGGAGACTAAGATTTTCCATTTTTTACTAGGCCACGCTCATAAAATAGGAGAATGTTTGTTCTTGCCACCTGTTGTGCACAATAGTTCAGTTCTTCAAGTTCAAAAAAGCCTATAAAAAATATCATTTGGCACACTTTTCCCTTACCATTTTCCTGTTCCCATAAAGGAAGCTAAGAGTCACTCTAGAAAACCACCTACACTTTTTCTTCCTACCCTCCATATATTTCTATCTCTTGTCAGTCCCTGACATCAAGTTACAAGTCCAAAAGCTTTGGCTCTCTTGGTGGTTATTTGCTTATAAGCATTGAACTATCACTTAAGGAGAGTGAACAAGCACATTGGATTTTCACCCAGAGTGTAACACCACTTATCAATCACGGCAAAAGTGAAGATCCAGAACTTGGTTTAAAATAGGTCCTCAACCTATCCCCTCTAGACCAGAAATGCTTTTTTTCAAGTTCTTTTTATGGCACATTTTTCTCAGTACCTGCTCTCCAAACTCCAAGTATCATCCCACATCTAATATCTAGCTTTGTCCAAGATTACCCCTACCTTCCTTTATCCTCTCTGCACATTTCTCTTCAAACTCAAGGTTATTTTTTAGTTCAGTCAATAATTCTTCCATAAATGCCTAACAAAGAAAAAGAAACAAAAACTAGAGCAATCTTATTTTCAATGGCATCCATGCTGCATGGTGGCCACAAAGGCCCATCCGGCTTTCACAGATGAGCAAGGCACCCAGCTGTCACGCATTCGAGTGGAAAAGGTCTACGTGGGACACCCACTCAAATCAGCCCTTAAAAACCTACCGAAAGAGGAGTTTACTTTGGATTCTGTCCATTTTCCCAAGAGGTCATCCACCTTCCACCTCTCACATGAGCACTGTCTACCACACTATTTTCACGGTCAACTGTCTGAGAACATATGCAAGAGGAGAAAGTTAGTGTCAAGGAGTCAATTCACCAGTGTTTGAGTCCCAGCCACACACATGGTACTGCAGGAGTCCTGGCTCTGCAGGCTAGGAAAAATTAGTTGAGATATTTTTCCCCCAAAAAAGAGGTGTCATCCTGAACTCCAAAAACAATCAAAAAAAGGAAACATACAGGAAGAGACTAGATGTTTGTTGAGTTCACTAAGTTAAAATAGCAAGCATAATAAAGGAATATCGAAAACAGTTCCTTCAACCTATAGTGTCTTTTGTCCCTGGTTCCCAAACACACTTAAGGACTTGTGTCTGGCATCTTCTCTTGCGACTGCCTCCCTGACTGTCTAGAGTACTGGCTTCCTTTGCTCCTTTCACGTGCAACCATCCAATCATTCTCTCAGCAATTAAAAAACAATTTACTGACTGTATGGTCTGGGCCAGGTATTATATTAGGTGCAAGAGATACACAGAAGATGAATACGACACAGTCCTTGCCCTCAAGGAGCCCAGTGAGAGAATTTGAAAAGTTTTAAATTGGTGAAGAGAAATGAACTGTGTAGAACTTTAAAAATGGAGGAATGAATAATTTGAAGTCCTTGCCCTCAAAGAGATCAATCAAGTCCCAGAATGAGTAGTGAAGATGACCAAACACTAAAAGAATGTCAAAAGGCAAAATCCAGGAAGCATTCTTGCTTGCAATGACCAACCATTCTGAGCCCTGAAGGATGTGACTGTCCTCAAAAGTGGGGGAAAGAGGGATAGGGCAGCCAAGGTTTAGCCTTATGATGAGAGAGGTGAACTCCTGCAAATCCATCAGGACACCTGTGCTAAATCGGACCCTCTGACCTAGCCCATCCTCCAAAAACAAACTTCACCTGCTGCATGAACCGCCACAAAATTTGGAAAGGCTAAAATGTAAAGTCACTTTCCCAGTCACAGAAATAAAGGTCAAACACCCAGAGCAAACAATGAAGCAACTCCAATGGGCAAAGTGGAATGTTGGTCAAAGACTGAAACCCAAAAATCAAACAACTGAGTAGCGGTGGTTCTGGAAAACAAAGCTCTCCTGGATCACAGGAGAGCCTTTTAGACATGTAAACAAGCTCAGATTTCCAGAAACACATATAAGAGAACAAGAATATTATTCAACTGTGCAGCCGGTTTGAACATTGGGGGTAGGGGTAAATACTTGTTTCAACTTCAAAAAGGAAGCTGAGGGCTTCCCTGGTGGCGCAGTGGTTGAGAGTCCGCCTGCCGATGCAGGGGACACGGGTTCGTGCCCCGGTCCGGGAAGATCCCACATGCCGCAGAGCGGCTGGGCCCGTGAGCCATGGCCGCTGGGCCTGCACGTCTGGAGCCTGTGCTCCGCGGTGGGAGGGGCCGCGGCAGTGAGAGGCCCGCGTACCCAAAAAAAAAAAAAAAAAAAAAAAGAAAGTAAGCTGCTGGGTCTCCTATTAGTTAATTTTGAGAGCATAAGTTCAAGTAAAACTACCTTCTATCTGAACCAAAGGCCGTGATGTGCCAACCACACCAACTTGACGAAGCTCTTTCACAAGGGGTCTTTAATTTGAAGGCCCTTCCCAATAGACAAATCCTGGTTTGGAACTTCTGATTCTTAAACTAGCATGGCAAGCAAGAGCAGTCTATGGCCAAGTATTAAAAAAGAAGAGGTAAGTATTCCATTTGTTTCTTTTAAGAGCTCGAGTTGGCTACAGAAAGAAACACAAAGTTTTCACTCCAAGAGATCAAAGAAAGCATTTTGTACCAGGAAACCCAATTCAAATCCTCATTTCCAGGAATAAAGCCACAGTGCCCAATATTTGCTTGGGAAAATAAAACAGGAGACTATGTGGACTCCAATTAAAATCTCTGATGGCTTTATTTCAGAGTCTCGCCAGTTTAATGCTGTGAACATTTTAGCCAGGCACTGCTTTAACTTAAATAGCGGCTTCCCAGTCTGAATGGTCACACTTACACTGGGTAAAACCGAAAGCGTTTTAACACTTCATGACAGCATTCTCTGCCCCATCCTGAGCACTAAATATATAAGACAAGGTGATGCTGAGAAGTGCCAGCTTCAGCCCAGCCCATGTCTCCCATAACCGCAGTCAGGAGAAACCACTCAACAGTCCATGTTATTATTCTAGTCACAACATTGGAAATGAGAGTGGAAGCAAGAGAAAATGGGTAGGGGGCAGGGGGGACAGACCTCAATCTTACTCAGGTATGACAACCATCAGCTGGCTTTAAAACCAGCACCTGGGGTCTTGTCAATCAGCCAACAGTTCTTGCGTGCCTACTTCACACAGGCACCAAGCTAAGTCTACACAGTGCAGTGAAATACTCCCCAAGTAATCATTATGTTAATGGTTATGTGTTTAATTTCCTTTATCTTTTTATAAAAAAGTATGCATCGTGTATGTAGGTTATAAAGTCTAAAAATAAAATCAGCACCCATGAACACATCACTTAATCCAAAAACCAGAATATCACCCAATACTGTTTCATCTACCTACCTCCCCCTCCCCACCCAAATCCCCAGGTCCCCGCCACACACACACACACACACACACACACACACACACACACACACACACGGAATTCACTGTCCTGAACTTGGGTTTCAATCTAAGTACGAATGCATTGGGCTTCCCTGGTGGCTCAGTGGTTAAGAATCCGCCTGCCAATGCAGGGGACACGGGTTCGAGCTCTGGTCTGGGAAGATCCCACATGCCGCAGAGCAACTAAGCCCGTGCGCCACAACTACTGAGCCTGCGCTCTAGAGCCCGCGAGCCACAACTACTGAAGCCCGCGTGCCTAGAACCCACAAGCCACAACTACTGAGCCCGCATGCCACAACTAATGAAGCCCACGCGCCTAGAGCCCCTGCTCCGCAACAAGAGAAGCCACTGCAATGAGAGGCCTGCGCACTGCAAGGAAGAGTAGCCCCCGCTCGCCGCAACTAGAAAAAAGAAAGCCCGCATGCAGCAACAAAGACCCAACGCAGCCAAAAATAACTAAATAAATAAATAAATTTTTTTAAAAAAGTATGAATGCATCTTTAGGATTATTTCCTAATTATAACCAGTGAGTTGGCTTTCCAAATACAGCAGTGTTATATTGTTTCTTCTTAAAAGATGATGTCTTTAAGGGTTTTTTTTAAAGGTGAATCGTTGCTTTAAAGACAACTAATTAATAGACTGAGACAGACTTAGCTATGGTAAACTCATGAAGACAGCATACAAATGAATGACCTTTGGCAAACACTGGCAAGAATGGCCGAGAACATGGGTTCCACAGTCCCACAAACTCCTGGTTCAAATCCCCCACTCCACCACTGAGTAGCTCTACAGCTTAGGGCAACTTAATTTTGCCAAGCCTCAATTTCTTATTGTAAAGGAATGAAATGATAATAAACCATATGGTTGTTGTGAAAATATAATGAAAAAGTGCATGTAAAGAGCTGAGCACAGTGCCTGGCATGTTGTATCCAGTCCACCTCCTCCCCAAATCAACGTATCTGTCATTAAATTCACTCAAAACGTATCAGAGGTTTTTCCCACCATCAGTAGTTTACTTCTCCCTAATTTCTAACATGTAAAAATAAATCAAGAGTCAGGGATCCAACAGCAGAGCAAGCACAGAGGAGTTTCCAGTCCCAGCTCCTGTTTGCCTAAAGTACACTATTTATGCATTGATTCCATCTTCACCTCATGACCTTGAATAGCAGGATCATTTTTCAAATCCATTTCTACCCCATCCCTCCCTCCCCCAGAAAGCTGGACTACTCAATCCAACCTTACCTAGAAGCCTATCACGATCATCACGGGACTAGTTCTGTGCAATCTAGGGTAAGATAGAGGCATAGTCTCTATTTACTGATTCAATCACTGTTATCCGTTCTGTCGACAAATGCACAAAATTTGGTAAATCACTACTTTGAAAAAAAAATTACAATACTATTAACGGAATTAAGTTCCTCACTTCTGAAATTAATTCGCCACATTCCTGAATATGGCATACTCCTCCATCTTTACTCTGCATCCGTAGTATCCTTTTAAATTACTTAGAGGCAACAAGAAACTTATTCGGATTCAAATGATCACTCTCTTCCAAGGTATGAAAGTTGTAAAACTACTACCTATATCAAGTTTTATTTAAAACCACTCTCTCCATTTCAAGTAAAACTTACCCATACTTCCAGAAAAGGACAGAATGAACCCATCCCGGCCCTTGATTTTCTTTGCCATCTATGCAGAATTTATTGCAACATCATTCACCACCTTTGAGTATTTTCAGAAGGGGTGACGGTAGAAATGCGATTATCCAACACACAATGCCATCAGTCTAAGGCCTACACATCTCAGCCTCAAAAGACTTGTTTTTTTTTAATCCCAGGACAGAAAACAAAAACAACTGAATCACAAGAAAGGAGACTTGGTCTTACAAGCCAGGTGATCCAAGTCCTGACCAGGCCTAAGATAACCTCCCAACCCCTGTGTCCCCATCAATGAAATGGTGAAGATCCATAATTCATACTCAAGCATACTGTAAAACTGGGTGGTGAGGCCAGTGTCTGAGGTCAGCACAAGTCTAGTGTCTGCTGGCTGCCCGAGCCCGGGCCCCCTGCCAGCCACCCACCTCCAGAGACAAGTGCCAGGACATACTATAGTGTTTCCATTTAAGGCTCGCCACTTGGATCAGTCCAGCTCTTGAAATTTCTTACCACCACCTTTCCAGGAAGAATTTTTTTTTTTGGGGGGGGAGGGAGGTGGTGTCTATTTTTTGCCACCGCCTTTCCTTGGGCTGTCAGAGCAGTCTGCATCTGTGGGACAGGATTCTTTAAAACCACTGGGTTAGTCCGTGTCTAAATGCAAGGCCTCTTTTCAAAAATATACAAAGTACGTATGAGATCAGTCACTTTTCTCATCATCATCGAACTCCCACCTCACACACTTCAAAAAAGAAAGAAAGCCCAATAAAATTAACAAATTGTATTACTTTGCTACCTCTCTCCCAAAGCCACATTAAGCACAACTTTTTAACCAAGACTTTTCTTTTGCTACTAAGTGGAATGTTTTCTTCCCTAAGTAGCTTCTTCTGCAGTTTCTCTCCCATGCAAGGAGCGTTCAAAACTCCCGGGGAAAAGAAGGGGAGTCTGGGGACAGTGGGAGACTTATCTGGCACAAACTGGACAGAGGTGAGGCAGTCTAGAACCCGACGGAAGTTAGGGAGTCCGGCAGCCCCAGAAGCCCACATCTCTCCCCAGCGCACCCAAGGGTCTAGCCTCGCTGTTTTGGTGACCGTGTTGAAGGAAGGGTTTTAAACTTGGCAAAGTACCGTGCAACATCTGTAACCACATTTGCCTTCTGGGGATCGGAAGATGAATCCCACATTCCTGGCTTTCAAGCTTTTTGAAACTGCAGCTAGGAAGAACGGAGGGAGGGAGGGCGTTGAGCAGAGTTTATTGGCTGTCTTTCCAGCAGAAAATTCCTCTTGGAAGAGACGGATATTTTGAGGGTGGGGGTGATTCGCCCATCCCTTTACTCTCTACCAAGCTCAGCTAGGAAGGTGAGCCCCGTGGCCAGGCGGTCAGATCGATTTACAAGTCAGAGGCGCGCACCCTGAAGGAGTTCACTACATGCACACACACGCGCGCGCGCGCGCGCGCACACACACACACACACACACACACACACAGCAAACCAGAGACCACCGCACTCCGCGCCTCTGCCACATCCCACCGGCAGTTCAGGCCCACAGCAAGACAGTTTTGTTCCGCGGCGGCTTCCCCCACCGAGAGTGAATCGGCTTGGGGGAGAAAGGAATGAAAGCGAGGGGGAGGCACCTCAGACGCCCACCCTCCCACCCCCAATTCCTGTCCCTTCTCCCGCTAGGCTCCCTCTTCCCTCGGTCCTCCCGGCTCCGGCAGGCGCGGCCGGCGACCTGCACTAACCTCTGGTCCCGCGGCGGCGGGGGGCCGAGCCGGGGGAGGCGGAGTGCGAGCCAGCCGGGCGCTGCAGGTCGGCGCGGCGCGGGGCGGGGCGGTGCAGCCGGCAAGGGAGCCCGGAACTCCGCGGGTCCGAGGGCCGGCGGCCGGCCCAGAGCGGCAGCGGCGGGCGGGTGCGGCGAGCCGGTGCGGGGCGCCGGGGGCTTTCCAGCCCTGGGGCCGGCGCGGCTGGCCGAGGAGCAGCCTGGCAGCGGCGGCGGCAGCGGCAGCCACCCCGGGGAAAGAGCCGGAGGAGGGAGGGGAGGCGGGGTGAAGAGGAGGCGGAGAAGGAAGGGGAGGAGGGCGGGCGGAATAAACTTCCCGAGGCGCTGCGGCACGGGCTGGAAAGACGGCCGCGGGCGGGCCGGGTGGGGGCTGGCCCGGGGGGCGGCGGGGGTGGGGGGGGAGGACGGTCACTGAGAGTAGAAAAGTTCCCCCAGCGCCGAGGGGGAGGCTGCGGCGGCGGCGGCGGCGGCTGCAAAGAGCAGGAGCCGGAGCGGGAGGAGCGGGAGGAGGAGGAGAAGGAAGTGGCTGCGGAGCGCTCGGCCAATGAGTGTCTGGAGCTGTGATTAACCAGGCAGCAACACATCATTTCCTCCCGGCGCGGATCCAGGGAGCCGGGAGGGAGAGGGAAGGCGGCGGGGCGGGGCAGTCCCCGCGCCCCCTGCAGGCGCCTAGCCGGGGGCGAGCCCGCCGAGCCCCGCCGAGCCTGGCCGAGCCGCCCCCGGCGCGCCCGGCGCTGTCTGGCCAGCAAAGAGGAGGCTGCGAGCGCGCCGCCCGCGGGGCTCCTCGGAGGCGGGGAGGCGGCGGGGCAGGCCCGAGCCGGGCTCCCGCGGCCGGGGTGGGAGGTGGAGAGGCTGCGCAGCGGGGTGAGTGCCCAGGTAGGCGCGGGCGGGGCTGTCTGGACAGCTCCCGGGGGCGCGCGCGGGGCGGGCCGGCGGGCGGGCGGGCTGCCTCCCGGGCCCGGGACTTCAGGCGGCGTGCGGCTGGAGTCCAGCTTGACAGACTTAGGCTGGATTCTCGGAGAGAAGCCTCGGCATTCTCATCCAGGCCATTTCTGACCTGTCTTCAGATCCCCTTCCACTTCGCTCATTTCCTCGCAAGGTCTAGGGTTATGCAAGAGCTTGCCATTTTTGCAGTCCGCCTCCTTAGTAATAAAAATATGCATTTGGGGCGGGGGGAAGGGGTTCTGCGGTAATCTGGCCCTGTCCTAGGCGCCATGAGAGCTTACAGTGGATAGGAAGGGACATTCCCCGCCACAGAGAGGCTGACAACCTCGGTCCTTACATACACAAAACACACCAGTGTGCTAATATTATCCAGAGCATCAAAAAGGCATGTGAGGATCAAATTTTGCATGGTGCCTGCTGAGTGTAAGGAAAGCACCAAGCCATTTTCTCTGCCCTCTAGAAGTTTAGAATGCACAGCTCTATCACAAAGCCAAATAAAAGCGTGAAGCTAATAAATGGGAATACCATAAAGTATTTTTATCTCTACAGGTTCATTCATGCAGCAGGCATTTACTGGGTGACTATCTGCAGTACTGCAAAAAGGCTGCAAAGAAAATGGAAGATCTGGTCCCTGCAGGTCAGGAGTTTACAATCTAATTAGAAACACAAGGCAAATACACATGAAACCCCTAGAAAAGAATCCCCAGGTACTATACAAGCAAGAAGATGTAGAAGGCTGGGGGCATTTTTCCATAAGGGAAAGGGCTTTGTACCTGTATGACTGGTGGGAATCAGGAGAGGAAATTACAGGTCAGTCAAGCAAGAGTGCCTGTATGTATTCTGGCTCTGTAGAACAATGTGGCAGGTACCTCAGTGTCACTTGACTGAAGCATCAGCCCTGCCACTTACAAACTGTGTGACCTTGGGCACATTTTTACCCTCTTTAAGAGGGAATATAGCCTGTCTCATGAGGTTTGTTGTGCGGTTCAAATGAGATTACACACATGTAGGAGCTTCTCAAGCTGCTGTGTAAATATTCCTCAGTCGGGTCCATTTACAGCATCCTCATGTTACTGACCTCTTCTTGGTAAGCTGCTTTGTAGTATCCTCTAGGCTGTAAGCTCCAAGAGGGCAAGAACCAAGTTTGGTTGTGTCCACCATGTATCATCATGCCTAGCAGAGTAGCACATGTGAGTACTCAACGAAGGTTTGCTGAGTAAGTCAATAAATGAACTAATGAATCCTGTTAAGCTTTTGACTGTTCCTTTTATCTCTAACTTCACAGTGGTCTTATTGTGTGGCTAGCTCAATGCAGAACACTCGAACTCAACCCTCATGTAAACTAAGTTGTATTCGAGGAGACTCTCTGGGAGGATTCTGGGTACTTCTTGCAGCCTTGTAACATAGATAAATTGATTGTGTGTGTGTGTGTGTATAAAACAGGAGGCTACACAAGGATACAGCCCTTCACACAAGGCCCACCAATGCAAGCATACAGCCCAAATACAGTCCTTTGGCTTGGATACCTTAATCCAAGGTTTCTCCACCTTGGTGCTATAGACATCTTTGGTTGGATAATTATTGTGGGGTGCTGTCCTGTGCAGTGTAAGAGGTTTTGCAGCATCCTTGACCTCTATCCATTACATGTAAATAGGACTCCCTCCACCGTCATGACAACCAAAAATGTCTCCAGACATTGCCAAATGTCTAGGGAGGTGGGAGGAAGCAAAATCACTGCCCAGTGAGAACCACGGCTTACCCCAACATCTAACCCACTGATTTAACTGTGGTGGAAAATCACACTAGTAAAGTAACTTGGAGGAAATACATCTTCTGTTATTCTCAGATTCCCAGATCTCTTCTATCGTATGTTTCAAGGAGCAGGACTCTTGTTAATTAATTGCCTGCTGCATTGTGAATTGGCAACTCTTCTGTTTTCTGCATATCCTCCTCCTTTACGCCCAGATCAACATGTTCATTTCTAAAAGTCAACAGCTTTCAAAAACTATTAGGAAACAGAGTCTTGAGCAACCTAAGAGTCCTGTACAATATTTTCCTATAAAATTGGGGAAATTTATTCCATAAAATTTTGCAGATTGTAAGTGATACAGAATATAAATTATAATTTTTAGAAATGATTTCATTTAAAATATCTAAGCAACTACAGTGAGTGATTTTTCTCTCATCTTAAAGCCATTTCTTTTTGGCTCCCAGAGTGTTTTCCTTTCATAATCGTATAAAGGAACATGGCTTATTAAAACCTATAAAGCAAAATTCAGCTTAGTTATATATATCAACTTTTACAAGCAAATTCTTTAGAAGTATATTGGTGGGATGTTTGAGAGCTGGTGTTGATGAGAATCATGGATGGATTGATGTGCTGCAGTTCAATTTCTAGAGGTTTCTGGAAGAAAAATAAAGATTAATGGTTAAAGGAATGAACAAACAAATTCTGATAAGTCTGTTCATTTGATTTGGGCATGTAGAACCAAAAAAAATCTCCGCTCCCAGCAGGCAATAGTACCATGTTTACAATGCGAGGAGACATTTTTGTTCAGTAAGACAATGTCATCTGTCTTATTAAATAAAGTTATTTGAAGCACTGGTTTTATAGTTTTGTTCATATTTAGTTTGGGTTGTACAGTTGTGTAATGGTTACAAGCATATGGAGATTAGTTTACATCTAGTTGAGTGGTCATTCACATTTAAGTTGAGCGTTGAAGGCTGGGTAGGCATCCAAACTGCTTAGAAAAAGTGCACAGTTTGAGGGCTGGATGTGGTTATGGTAAAACAAATTCTCCCATTTCTGTTTTGTTAGACTGGAACTAGGACACATACTCTTAGGGGATCTCCAAGTTCTCTATGAAATTTGTTCTTTTGCTTCAGTTACAATATTTTTAAAAGAAATTAATACCATATTAAAGTAATTAATATGATGCATATTCTGGATCATATAAATGTCTACCATGCAACCATGATTCCACTACCCTTTTTTGCTATGTACCTATAGAGAAGATGAAGTTTATTTAAATGAAATTTTATAAAAATTATTGAAGCCATCACTGAAGGTCCATGGAATTTTTTTCCTTTTGAAGGTGTCCATACATTACTAAAGTGTGAGAAATACTGACGAAGCTGCATCATAACTATTCCTGGCGAATGATGAATTAAAAGACCCTGAGATCTAGAATTTAGTCCTAATACTGAGGCCTATAAGAAACCAATATTATGTTCCAAAGATTGAAATGACTGGATCAGAACAGTAAGAGGTGGAAGGGAAATCATAACTTGAAAGGGTCACTAAAAGTCCTATCAGGACTGGCACCCTTTTCCTCAAAAGGTAAACGTTTAACCAGTTAGGACAGACACTTGTTTATCTTCCAGTTAAACTTTCCCAGGTGTATGAATGACTCGTTAATTGTTCATTTCATACAAGACTTTATTGGCCATCCACCATATTCAAAGAACTGTGGGAGCTACAGCCACTTCCCACTTGATAAAGGAATCCAGTGATTCCTGGCACAGCAGGTTACATGCAAACCAGTGTGCGGCTATGAGCCAACCATATGATAAAAGAGGCATTACAAAACCATTGCAGAGAGGAAAGATTATTCATTAAACAATGTTGAGGCACTTGGACAAAATCCTGTTATTGCATCTTCTCACACCATTCCTGAAAATATTTCCAGAAGGAATAAAGAGTTAAACATATTTTAAATTATAAATTAACTCAAAGCAAATATAGGTAGATACCTTTGGATGAGGAAAGGGCTTTTTTTTTTTTTTTTTGGTTGCACCACAGGGCTTGAAGGATCCCAGACCAGGAATCGAACCCAGGCCCACAGCAGTGAAAAATGCCAATTCTTAACCACTGGACCGCCAGGGAATTCCCAGAAAGGACTCTCTAAATAAAAGCTATGGAAGAAATAAAAAAGATTGGTTGGCTTGACTATGTAAATTTTTTTCCTTAAAATGTCTTAGGGAACAAGCAAACAAATAAAAGGGGATGGGGGGAGCCAAGTAGTAAAGCTACTTACAACATATACTCAAAAGGGTTAAAATCTTTAATATATTAAAAAAAACTTACCAATCAACAAAATGTACCTTTTAATAGAAGGTTGGGTAGATGTCATAACACACAAGGAAAAATAAATTTTACATATGAACATTAGGAAAAAGTTTACTCTAAAAATTGAAAGGGTAGTGCAAACAAAACTGAGATAAAATGTTTTACGCAATTTGTCAGCAATTGAGCATCTTATCTGTTGGTAAGATTGACTTTTAAAGGACATTCAGTTGCTGTGGAGAGTGTAAACTGGAAAGCAGTTTCTTGAAGATAATTAAATGATATGTATCAAATACCTTAAAAATATTTATACCCTGATACTTTAATCCCATTTCAGGAATTTATTCTATGAAAATAATCATCAATCACACAAAGATTTATATAAAAGAATGACCACCATTAAAAAAAAAAAAAAAAGACCATCATCTAATAATTTTGAAAATGCCAACAATAAAGCATACGTTGAAAAAATAGGATACAAAGATAATATTCCAATTCCATGACCCTTATAAACACACGAATCCCTCACACTCACATATACACAAAGATGAAAGACTAGAAGGAAATTATTTCAGATGTGTGTAATTATCTTTGAATCATGGATAGGGTTGACTTATTTTCTTCTTTACACATGTCTGTGTGTTGTAAGTTTTCTATATTACTTTCATAAGCAGAAATAATCATTATAAAAATAGAAATGCATATATTTTTAAAGGGTCTGACGATCATGGAACAAACCTAACTGGTGAGGAATGTATATGGACTTATATGTGTGAAGCAGGAGTTAGGAATTAGAGAATAGAATTCAAATTAGGCATTTCTGTGCTCTGCTGGTAGGTCCATATCTTTCAGAAGAAAATTTCCCAGAGGCCTCAGAGCCTTGTCTCATTCTTTGCCTGCATCTCAGTCTCTTTGTGACTCATTTCCTTGCAACCTTGAGGGCTAGATGCCCATCAGCCCTGTCCTCGGTCTTGCACACATTCTGAAGCTGCCTGAGTTTCTAATTCGCTTAACTATGGTTAATTTTGCTACATTGTAGAGATGTGGATTTTTAAAAGCTACTCCCATGGAATGAATGCCCTCAGGAAAACCAAATTAATTCCTTCCTCAAGTTAAACAAATATATTTTGAATATAACTGTGTAGTTCTTAGTAGAATCCAGCTGTATTACAGTGGCTTTTTGTTTTTAAGGAACATTCCTTTGCCTGACTGGTCCCTCTGAACACTGGCATCATGAAGACATTTTCATGGATAAGAAATCAAATTAATTTTCCAAGTCCTAGTGTAGCCCTACTCTACCAATATCTAAAATCCAAAGGCTTCCTTTTTATTAACCTACTTTTGTTTAATGAAACTCCAGAGATCAGATGCTAAGTAAGGTTAATTACATATAGCGGAGGACTAGCTATGTGACCTTAGGCAGGTAACTTCAGATTGCAGAGCCTAGCTTCGGCCTACCTTCTCCTCAGGTGGAAAGTGAGGGGAGAATTGCATTTCAGAGGTCTCTCAGTTTCAAAATTCCACGACTCAAGTTAGAATTACTAAGAAGCTTATTATCTGAAATTGTTGATGCTGTGTTTGACATTTTGGGGGACGAAGGGCTTAAGATTCTCTAGGAACTAACAGAAGGCCAGTGGGACTGGAGTGAAAGGAGCATGTGACCAGAGAAGACTGAGGTGGCCCAGCCCATTCATGAAGGTCTCACAAGAACAGAGCCAGGGAAGTGATCAAAGGGGTTTTAAGCAAAGGAGTGAGTGACAAGTTTGCTTGATGTCATTTATCATTACACCCAAGACATCTGTACTCCTTTGTTAACAAGATTCTTCCCCTAATAATTATTTTGTTTTAAAAAAAAGATACAAAGTATGCAAATACAAAAGGATATATTGTATAACAAAAAGTAAATTCCAGAATCACCATTTTCCCAGCCACCCACCCTCTTAATGCTTCCTTACAGAAACATATAGACATATGAAACTATACATTGTGCACTCTTCTCTCCTTTGCTTCCTTTATCACCATATCAATAATACTAGGCCCTAATGTTAACTAGTCTTTACTATTACAACGAAGTAATTTCAAGTTTTACTACTGTTATAGTTCCCCCATTCAAGTAAGCATAGATTCACAGAAGTCTAAGACTGGAAGGGACCAAAATCTCATCTAGTCCCAGCTCTGCCTTTTACAAGGAAAAAGTTTATTGCTGAAAAGTCATGTGATTCCTCAAGGTCTCACAACTCCTTCAGGTAAGGCTGGATTCGGAACTCTCGGCTGTCCTAATCACCTTTAGGTCCCTTTATACTTTCTGATTAGAAAGTTACACGTTGTAATTAAAAATGCTTTTTAAACGATATGCATGGTATGATCTGATTTTTAATTTTTAAACAGATATGTATGAGGCACACAAATGAGTTTGGAAGATATGGAATAAGATGCTGTCAGTGGTAATCTTGGCAATGCGGGTGATCTTTATACTTTTTTGGTTTTTAAGGCAAGTTTATTGAGGTTAAAGTCACATACCATACAATTAACCCATTTAACCCATTTGAGTGTACAATTCAATGGTTTTTAGTATATTCACGGAGTTTTACAGCCATCATCACTACAATCAATTTTAAAACATTTTCATTACCTCCAAAAGATACCCTGTACACATTAGCTCACCATATTTACACTTTTTATTCTTATGTTGTATTTCCTAAAAATTTTAAAGTAATTGGTATTGTTATAATAAAAATAAACAAATCTATTAGAAAGAAAATTAAAATAATGCAATATTCATTATGAAAATATACAGAGGAAATAGAGAAAAGTATTTCAAAGGAGATAAAATCACTTAATTTTACTATTTCTGATATAAATAGATATAAATTTTGGATAATTTTCTCTTGGTCTTTTCTGTGCATATTTATATATTACAAGGAAATAATAAGCATAGTTTTCTCCTACTTGTCTTAGTTATATTATTAGCATTTTCCCAAGTCATTAGATATTCTCTGAGTATGATATTTTTGACTGATTTAAGCCTATGGATAGACCACAACCTTTTACAGCATCTCATTATTTCCTTAGGATAGGTTCCTCAAAGTAGGAATCTAGATCATATTTCCAATTGCTAAGTAATTTGAACTGCTTCCAGTAGCGTGTCCATCTCACCATACCCTTCGCTGTCTTTGTCACCACACCCTCTATTATCCTTGCCAATTTGGAAATTTAAAAACTTCTATGTTTTAATTTGCATCCTCTTGATTGCTAATGAGGTTGTACCTTGCTCATAAATATATCAACTGTTTGTATTTTTCTAATTTTCTTTTCAGTTAATGCCCTTTACCTATTATTCCATTGGAATGTTAGTGTTATTTTTATTGATAAGAGTATAAAGAGCTTTCTATTTTTCTTTCCTGCTGAGCATTGACCAGGTAGAAATTCCAATCTATAAACAACTTTTAAAGATTGACTTGGTTTCCACTTACTATTTCTCACATTTTTGCAGTGGGACTGGCTGCCTTTCTTTACGGGGACTCTTTCCTATTTTACTTAAGAAATTGCTAACTTCTTTGAAGTTCCTTGCAGTTTGCTAAAACAGTTTAACAATTTCATTCTAAAGCTCCCAAAATAATCTGTATTTACTACCAATAATATAAAAAACTGTTTTAATAAGCTTTGATTTTCCTACATTGCCAGGTAACTTGTGTTCAGCCAAGTTCACCCACCCCTGTAAAAGGTAACATCAACACTGGGCCAAATATACTAGGATATACAAAATGCACTCAAGTTGCACTCCATTTTTCTTTTTGACAAACATGAGTTTTTAAGCCAATGCACAGTCTGAATTTTTGTGTGTGTGATATTAACTTTCTTTTACTGTAGTATAGTTGATTCACAATGTTGTGTTAATTTAACAGTCTGAAGATTCACTATGACTCAGTTCCTCCCAGTGCTTCACCACAGAATACAAAAGGTTACCAAATCCTCCAGGTTCTAACACAGAGATCCAATGTGGAATGAAGAAAGCAAACGTATCATTCTTTAGCAGCTAAAAATGTTATACTGATCACAGCTAAGAAACTGGAGTTTCAACATGTGGGATGTGAAAACATTTGAATCTCTTCAGGACCTTGGAAGGGAAAAGAAATACACAAACAGCAAGGAAAAAGTACTGATGACAGCGATTATTCCTGGATAGAAAATGGCCACATAACCCATTTGGTGAAGAGAGAGGAAAAAGGCAATTTATTGATCTGAGTGAACACACAGCAAAGGCCATTCCATACAATCTCTCAAAGAGCTGAGATGAGCTTTCAATTTAGAAAAGCTTACTCTATTGCTGCTAAAGGTCGGGGTTCCCTGTTGACAAATCAAGCAAAGATTTGCTGACAAATCAAACGTTCATCAGAAGTTCTTCTACTGTGAATTGTCTGCTTCTACTTGATTTTCAGTTAGTTATGTATTAGGTACCAGTGAAATGTAATAATCAGAACACAGCCTTAATTAGATACTATTTGATTTTGAAAATCAAAACAAAAATTGCTTTATATTTTTACAGTGATCATTGTCCAGACTTTGAAATAGAACAATGGGGTTTTCTATTTTGAAAAGAATTTAGAGAAATTTAGTACAACTCCACTTTTCTTGTTCTTTTTCCTGTTTTTTTGAGGATTTCATGATGTTATGGTTACTTTTTAATGAAAACTTTCAAACATAAACATAAAAGAAAAAAATAGAATAATGAACCCCATATACCTATCACCAGGTCGAACAATGATCAAAATTAGGCCAGACTTGATTCATCTGTTTCCCATGCCCCCTTTCACACCCCCTTTTTTTTTTGGCGGGGGGGAGGGGGTCTTATTTAGAAGTAAACTTCAGCCGTCATATCATTCCATTCCTACAGATTTCAGCAAGCATCTCTAAAACATATAGACATTTTCTTACCCAACCGTAATGCCACTAACATACCTAACAAAATTAATGATTACTTGGTCCATCCCCAGTTCAGATTCTAATTGCCTAGATTTTCTCAGAAAGGTCTTTCATCAAATCAGGACCCAGACAATACCTGCTTGTATCATTTAATTGTTTGGCCTTTTATTAAGTCTCTTTTAATTTTGAGAACATTTAGTCCTCCCTCCCTCCCTACCCCAACCCCACCCATTTTTGTTCTTGGTGGTGGTGGCGGTGGTGATGCTGATGCCATTGATCTGTTGAGGAGACCAGGTCAATGGGCTCCACCTCCATTTTAACTTTTGAACTGTAGAAGAAATAGAGGCTTAAAGAACGTGAGTGAATTCCCCCAAAAGACGCAGTTAATCAATATACAGTAGAATTCAGAGCTCCTAACCCCATTCTATCATGCCCTTTCCCATATATCATGTGATCATGCTGTTTTACAGTATCTATGATTTCAATGTTCTAGTGGTTCAGAAAGTATTAGAAACATTTTAAACTTTATTTCTTCTATGTTTATTCACATTTAAAATTCCTACGATTTTCTAAAAGTTAGTCAGGATTTAGAATTTGCAGCTCGCATTTCCCCAATGCCTGGCCCATTGAAGTTGCTCTATAAATGTTACTTTCTGAAAATATACCAAAACTAATTGAAAGACTTAAGTTATCAAAAATCAAAATAAAATAAAAACTCATAGCAGATTAATAAAAAGTACTAGTGCTTTGAATTTGAAGCAAAACTATTCAAACAAAAATGCACCAAAAATTAAGATCAGGCATTAAAAACTTAGAAAACCTCAAAAACAAATTGATTTACAAAAACCTATTTTAGTTAAGCAGGGCTTGTAATTTTCTACTGGTGATACAATTAGTACATGAGATAAAATGTGATCATTAGTAGTTCATATGTTCCCAGGAAGCATGAAGGTAGAGAAAACACAAGGGAAATGAGGGCCAAAAACATATCTTCCCTCATCCCTTTCTTGCAGTCTCCAGAGAAGATGGAGAGAAGAAACAAAAACTTAAATCCATTTTAATGGCTCCAGCTTTGTCCTTTTTAATAAGTCAACCAACAAATCATTTTTTTAAAACTAGTTTTAGCTAATAAAGCCTTTTGTTTGCATATGCTGTATGCAATCTTCCTGAGTTCAAGAATTCTGATTAGGAATTGTTACTTTCAAACACCACAACTTCCTCACATGAAAACGAAAAATTCTTGGCCACATTTTCCCCTCAGTCCTTATAAGGCTGTTAAACCAGGGGTCACCTACCACTCTCTGGAGTTTGTTTATTTCAGTCCTTAAATATATCTGAAGCAATTTAAAAATATGTGTTACAGTGGAATAGATTCTGCATGGTTGCTGCTGAATCTGTTTTTCTTTCTTTCTTTTTTTTTTTTGAGAAGGAAGGAGAAAAAACACATTGTTTTGAAAAACATGTTTTTAAAATAATTTTATACATTGCAGATTTTGTAAATGATCATGTTAATTGTTGGGAAGGGGTTCCCAACCTTGTTAATGTCCCCTTCGCATTAGGCTTTTGTTCCCCAGCATTTGAATATGTCATTTTCTCCCACAGACTGCATTTCTAGGGGTATAATTGCTGTCTCCATGTAAAAGACAACTCATGTGCATAAATTTCCACTCACTGAAACAAGACTGCCTCCCCTAATTTTAATGCAGATGTGATCCAGGGGGTAGAGTTACACTTACTTCCCCAAGCAAAATGAAACAGATTACACATTAAATATTGTCTTTGGAACCAGGTGCATAGAAACAACAAATTACCTAGACAGCTCATCAAGTCCTGATATGTTTACCACATTGTTTTTTGTTTTCTCTTTAAACATTTGGCAAATTATTCTGAGGCTTTCATTTCTTTATAATGAACAGAATATGCTTATTAATAAAGGCCCCTTGTGTGTTATTCACTAACAGTTGACTCACAAAAGCCTTTAAAACCACGTTTGAAAGTTTCTGAACTGAACTTGAGTTCCTGTGAAGACAAAGCCTTATTACTAAGAAGAGGAGCAGTTCTGGCTCTTCCGCTTCTGGGTCTTCTTCTTTGCTACATAATTGATATCTAAAAATAATTTAAAGGAAGAAAAGGGATGTGAATTTGTGAAGAAGAGAGATGGAGGAAGGTGCTTCTGTTTGTCCTTTAGATTTTTTTTTTATTGTTCATACTTAAAGGTTACAGTATCCATATTAATTTACCAGGTTTTGGTCACTGCTCATTCTACCATCTTGAATTTTTATGCATATCATTACTTCTCTAAGGTTTTTAATTAATTGAAAATGCTGATGAGTTCAAGAGCTCTTTCAAGGCTGGTTTCCATTATTCCAAGAGACTTTACCACTTCCTGAAGAGGGGCTGTTTTAGATTTCCACAAATCTATTAACCTCCCAAAGAAATGTGAAGAAGAAACAGAGTGGCATGGTAGCAAAGATGGAACTGGTCCACTAGGAAGGCTGGAGTCAGGGGGCTTTGTGGTAGGCATGCCTGACAGTGGACTGAGGGGAGGGATGGTTGGGGATAGGGAGGAAAAAGATGGTACTGGAAACTCCCAGAAAGGTTTAGTGGTAAGTGGCCTGGAGATCAACCATCTGCTGGCTGGGTGGTCCACCAGGACTAACTTGCTGAGAGTCACTCCTTAAACCGTGTATCCTCTGAGCTTCCTTTGGAAGTTAGGGGGAGCTCTAAGCACAGTAGGTGAAAACGTGCAACAGGAAAAATTCTGTATATGTGTGTATGTGACCAGGGAGCAGAAACTAAGTGTGAGCCTTATGTTTTTCTTTTACTGAAATAATTTGAGACATTTTACAGAAGATGAAACTTACATAATGTGGGAGTAGAAAAAGAACGTGAAATTATCAAGAATACTATTAGTTACCCTCATGCATTATGGTCAAATTGGAAGTTGGTACAAGGTCTGTGAAGGGCAATTTGACATTATATTGCAAAATTACAAATGCCCACGCCCTTTGACCCTGCAATTCCATTCTAGGACTATTTCCCGCACATATCCTCACCCAACTGTGAAGTGATGTATGTGCAAGGTTTTCGTTGCAGTGCTATATGTAAAAATGCAAGGTTGAAAACAACCTAGATATCTATCAATAGGATAGTGAGTCCCTAAATTATGATACATACTTATAATAAGCCACTACGAAGCTTTAAAAATCATAAGGAAATTCTTAATGTATTGCTATGAACTGAGCTCCTCAATATAGTGGTAACTGGGGTTGGGGGGGAGCAAAGTTCAGGAAATTGGATCATATGCTACCATTTGAGTTTAAAAAGGAGAGATATACATCTATATTGGCTAGTATAATTGGACAAAAATTCTTGTAGATGGCAGGATGGGGGAGGACGGAAACAACAGAAAGACAGGGACAGGATAAGATGTTTCACTACTTTTGAAAAGGAAAAAGTTCAGAGTTTAGAAGAAAAAACTGCTAGGTCTGGAGTGAGGCAGTCCTGGTTCTGATTACTGGTTCTAGCACTTTCTGACTCTATAACCTCAGTTTCCTCATCTGTGAAATGGAGAAGATAATACCACCTGCCTCACAAGGGAGCTGAGGATATTAAATGAGGGATACATATAACACGCAGTGCAGAAGGTACAGTGCCTGGAATATGTTCATTAAGTGCAGGTGGTCACCATTACTCTTCTCAGTAATATTACCACCAGCTTTCTCACAAATAACTGTATATTTGGAGAAGAGGGTGGAAAATGGGTTATGGAAGTAATTTACTAAAACAGAGCATTTTCAGCTCCAAAGGAGTTTGCTGAAGGGATCAATATCATCAAAAGCATTTACAGATCACCTCTCTGATACCTGGCACGCTTCTCTGCAGAATTAACAAATAAGGACCCTTTCCTGAGTTTCATATTATGCACCTCTCTTTCCAAGTTCTGATGGAAAATGGAAAGACACTGATTGGTCTGGCTTGGGGCAAAAAACAACATGTCTCAACTATGGAACTTTTTTTGTATTATTTCTGATTTTTTTTAAAGTGGGGAGAGAGGGAAGAGAGAGGCTATTTTCTGTACTATCTACACGACTGTAGTTAGCAGCCTGGCTGGCTTTGCCCTGGGCAGGCAGTGAAGGAAGATGGTGTTCCTTGCAGAAATATAGGTGTGGCTTAAAGGCTCAACTGACCTGTGAACTTAAGAAAGCAGAGAGGGGCTTCCCTGGTGGCGCAGTGGTTGCGCGTCCGCCTGTCGATGCAGGGGACACGGGTTTGTGCCCCGGTCTGGGAAGATCCCACATGCCGCGGAGCGGCTGGGCACGTGAGCCATGGCCGCTGAGCCTGCGCGTCCGGAGCCTGTGCTCCGCAACGGGAGAGGCCACGACAGAGGGAGGCCCGCATACCACAAAAAAAAAAAAAAAAAAAAAAAAGAAAGCAGAGAATGAGGTTGTCAAGCAAGTGGACACAACCTTGAATTTATGTGCCCCCAATCTCCAAGAGTCCAAAGATGGACTCCAAGTGGTCTTGAAAACCGAGAAATTACATGCAGAAGTGAGTTTGTATATGGTTAATACGCATTTTCAGGGGAAATCCATAACTTTACTCAGATTCTCAAAGAGGGCTGATCTCAAAAGGATTGGAAGCCCCTGCTAGACTGATGATGATAGTGCAATTCATCCAACATTGGGAACCTGAGGCCCACACAATAAAGATTTTCCTAAAATAAACATAAAGGATAAAAGAACGACTACTCTTCTATAGTTGCTTCCTAAGCCGCTAAGCTTGTACTTTTTTGTTTTGCCATATTCACTTTTATTATTATTTGCTGAATATTCTTCTTTAAATTTGTTCACTTTTAAAACTTAAATGCCTGGTTTAGCCTCATCCTATGCAAAAATATCTGTGAAATCATGGGTATATTGTGCCATGTGCAGTTTTTTTCCTAGTGTATGCTAGAAGAAATTTATTACTTTTAAAATTTAATGATGTTTGTATCATTTCCAAAATCATTTATTGCATGCACAGAGGTGGGCTTACAGCACTTTAGAAAACCCTGTCTCTAAGTATTCTAAAATTCACATCACGCATTCAATTTTATAGGGGAGGAACCTGAGGCGTGAGGCAATTAACGCCACTTATTAGAGATTCTAAGCAAATGGGGGAAAACTTTAAGTCAGGTACTGGGCAATGCTGTATCTGCTAATGACTCGGCCATGCTGTCTATCTCATTGCTATGCAGACAGTTTAAAGAGATTTTTAAATGCTCTCACATTTCCCCACTACCACATAAAGAGAATCGACTAGAGGAAAACCTTGATCAGTTTAATACTCTGGTAATGATCCCAGTAACTGAGGAGGGGGAGGGAGGAGCCAGTGAGTTTCTTTCTACTCAAATTCCATCTCATTTTTATTTTCTCTTAATGTTTTTTGAATCCCAAGTTCCAAAACCTGTCCCCTATTATGCAGTGCAAACGAGAACAGATGGGGAAAAGTTATGTTGGAAAGGGCTTTGGAGGGCCACAGTGAAGAAAAATATGACTACTCAATGTGTCACACACCAACTTGCAGCTGCCACCAGCCCTTCGACAAGACATGCTGCGTATGGAACCAGCCCGTGGTACTTGGAAGAACAGGCTGACTATGGGATGGGAGCGCAGTGAAAGAACAGTCGCTTTACTTGTGTTTCCTTGAAAATATGAATAAAGAGCATAGCAGCAGCACAGCCAACAAAGGAGAAATAAATCCAGAGGCCAGCCTGGAAAACAGTTAGCTGTACCCCCAAGTTTCCCAAATGTTGACTGAGAATCGGCTTTATCCTGCCTTTTTATATCAAAGCAATGCCTCAGCATTTTTCAAAGTCACAATTCAAGTTTTTACTCTGTCTAGGAATTCTTCTTGCAGTAGATCATGCTAGCTCACATGCATGATGTGGCCTTTCAACAAGTATTTTTCAGTGCTCACACGGTGCTTCTGAGTTCACTAAATATTTCAAGGGCGAGGCAGATGATCTGGTATCAATTGGCAGGTCTGCCAGGTACTAGATGCAACACCTCAGGCAAGTCACCTTCTCCGAGCCAGGGGTCCATCATCTATAAAAGAGCTAACACAACTTACTTCTGAGGGTGTTGGTATTCGAGGTAATGTAGATAAATGCCTGGCACGAGAGCATTGCTCAATAAATGGCAACTATTATTACAGTGATTATCAGAAAACATGGAACATGTTCTCTCTCTTCTTTGAATTCAGTATAAAGATAATGAGAATATATATATATGTATATGTATATACACATACATGGCTGAGAATCTCTGAGAATCTATGTTGAAAGTAATTATAAGGTTAACATGGTTTAAATTATTTGATCCAAATGGTGATTCAGGTCAAACAGATGTTACCTGTGAACAAATCTTCATGTTGTAAATACCTGTTATTAAGTCCTGCAGGGAATTCCTCTGCCACCATGTCGATGTAGAGTTAGTATGCAGAGACTTTATATCATAGAATACTGTTTTCCTTCCCAGGGTAGTTCATAAATTACCTAGATCAAAATCCCTAATGGGGGCAGGGGGGATGTTAAAAAGCAGTTTCCTGGGCCCACCTCAGACTACAGTTTCAACATCTCCAAGTTATGGAGTTCAAGGATCCCAATCTTAAATAAAAATGATGGTGATTCTTAAGTACATTGAAATTGTAGAACCTCTTCCTAAAGCAAGAGCGACAATGATCATTCTAATTTTGAGTCATTTCCAGCCACCTTCCCTCTCCCACCACACAGAGCCAGGCCCAGAAATGCAGCAATTGCTTGTGAGACAGAGCTTTGGGTCTGCTTGTTCTAGCTTCTCTTCCCCATACCTCTGTTCTCTTGCTTTGCATAGGGTTTAGTTAAGGTTGGACCATCATCAATACCCTCTTTGTCCACAGGAGACACTCGCTTGGTTATAGTTTGTTGTAAGAGGGTGGCCATTCATTCCAGTTTGCCTGTGGCAGCCCCAGAGTGCCCAGCATAGTTATTACAGCACTTCTTTTCATTTTTAAAAGTGTCCCAGTTTGGGCTTCCCTGGTGGCGTAGTGGTTGAGAGTCCGCCTGCTGATGCAGGGGACGCGGGTTCGTGCCCCGGTCCGGGAGGATCCCACATGCCGCGGAGCGGCTGGGCCCGTGAGCCATGGCCGCTGGGCCTGTGCGTCCGGAGAGGCCACAACAGTGAGAGGCCCGCATACCGCAAAAAAAAAAAAAAAAAAAAGAAAGAAAAGTGTTCCAGTTTGAATGATTAATTAATTATATTATTACCTTAGGTCTAGAGGAACTTTGACTAGCACCTGTAGGACACGAAAGAGGACTGGCAAAATATCTTAGACGTGTTATTCTTCCGTAAGAAGGATAACCCTAAATACCATCAGCAACAATGAGGAGGTGCTTTGGGCTGAACTGACATAGGAATGATCAAAGAAAATTGTTTTCTTTCAAGTTATTCTATAAATTAGCATCAAGAAAAGAAAGGCTTGGAAAAGCTACACCTCTAGACTGGTTAATATCTCCCCTCTCAATGAAGCAGCTGAGCAAAAAATCACAGATCTTGGCACCATATAGAGTTAGATATTATCTACCTTTCTGCTTACTGGCTGTGACCCTGGGCAAGTTATTCAATCTCTCTGAACCTCACTTTAATCATATGTGTGAAAGATAATAAGGCTACTTCAATTGTGAGGATTTCATGAAATATGTGTAGAAAGTACCTGGCACCATGATTAGGTGCTCAATACTGGTAGTTCTGCCATTATTCTTTCCATCATAGCCACTCCGCACTGTAATTCCACCAAAGAGACATGACTTTTAAAGTAACGAGTCCTTGCAAGAGGAGTCATGAGGGTGCTGTGGAAATGGGAATAGATTCTAGGATATGAAAACTTTCTTTCTTCCTCCTTCCTCCTTCCTTCCTTCCTTCCTTCCTTCCTTCCTTTCCTTCCTTCCTTTCCTTCCTTCCTTCCCTTCCTTCCTTCCTTCTTCCCTTCCTTCCTTTCTTTCTTTCCTTCCTTTTTTTCTTTCCTGACAAACTCAAAGTCACAAACTTTTTTTTGGATGGAAAGAAAGTAAAGGGATAAAGGGATGAGTAGTGACAGAAGACCGATCAAGAAAGGCATAATTAAAAAAAAAAGAAAGGCATAATTATAATCCTGGGTGAGGTGAAAACAAAGGAAGAAAGAAGGAAAGGAAGGAAGGAAGGGAGGGAGGGAAGGAGGGAAGAAAGAGAGGGAGGAGAGAAAGAAAGAGAAAAGACGGTGATGAGATGCAATCACTAGTCAGCCAAAACCTGACTAGAATTTGGCCTGAGAACTTCTGTAAGGGGTGCTGCTAGATTTTTTGGGGGGGGGGCGTGGGTGGGGTGGGACATAGTCCATCCTATGGAAATGATGCTACTGTTCATCTAACTGTTGTCTCTCAGCTATCCAGACTGCTGTTTGGGTGGGCGGGTGGAGAAATACTATTCTGTTAAAACTGAGAGCTTTGAAGTGGAGACAAACACAATCTGGTAGTATTACAGAGGCATTATTCACCCTGATGACTCACTCTCTTTGGCTCCTGCACAGCAGAGAGAAGAAGTAAAATCAGTGACCTTGAAGATGTTGGCCAAGTATAGATCCAGCCTTAAGGCCTGATTTTTCAAATGATCACCTATGTGTGTGTGTGTGTGTGTGTGTGTGTGTGTGGAGAGAGAGAGAGAGAGAGAGTAGGGAATACATGTTAAAGAGTAAGAATGTATCGTGAGCAATTCTAAAAGCCAATATAAAAACTCTTAATATTTAAACAGCTAACACAAGTAAATAACAAGTACTTACAAAGAAATAACCACTGTGTGAGCAGGTCTCAGCTCAAAGCATTGAAATGGTAGTTCAGTGTAAGAACGTTTAAAATAATCTTTCTTAGCTAGGAGTTGAATGTGAAATCCAGTCCCAGTCCTGGATTCAAATCTCTCTCATCATTTCCATTCATCATGACTCCATGAATCCAGTTTGCTGAAGGTAATGTTTTCTGTTTTCCAAGCCACACACTGCTCAATGCTCAGAGCCCTACAGACAAAATTCAAACAGATTCAGTCCCCAGGCCTTTGACAACATGCAATGGAAAGCAGAAAATAATAAAAGGATGCATCAGAACATACAGATGTGCAGGCAGCTGCACAAATGGCAAACAGAGTCATGGCATTAGACCAGATGGTCCCTGTGGGCTAGTGAAAAATTATTGACATGGAACCCAGCAATAGTTTCAGTTGCTAAAGGTAGGTAGTCTTGGAACTGTACATTGAATCCTCAAAGAAAAATAAAAGGAAAACCGTGAAGTTATTTGAAGCTAATCCAAAAAAGGAGAACTGCAGGAGTTAAGTACTGAACAGCTAGAATAGAAAGGGTTTCAGTTACAGAGTGTGCTACATGGGAAAACCAGGGCATGTAGTGGATCACAGCATTGTAAATAAACCTTGAAGAATCTCAGACTGCTCACCATGTTTGTATAGACAAAGACAGAGAGTTGGAATGAAAGGGTTATAAAAGATGGCTTAAAGGTAGACTTGAGACAACTAGCCTCATATAGCTCGTTCTTGGTGTAAGTTTCCCAAAGTTACAGTTATGTTTTGGGTTATATTTGTCCTTCAGTGTTTCTACTTTATATAACATTTTTACTTCTCTTGGGTGCATGTAAGTTATAGGAAGTAAGGTGCTGTTTGCTCAGAATTCATAACTATACTTAAACAAAACTCTTAGGGTTTCTTCTCTGCAATTAGCAGGAACCCAACTCAAAACAGCCCAACGACGGCTTCCCTGGTGGCGCAGTGGTTAAGAATCTGCCTGCCAGTGCAGGGGACATGGGTTCGAGCCCTGGTCCAGGAAGATCCCACGTACCGCGGAGCAACTAAGCCCATGTGCCACAACTACTGAGCCCACGTGCCACAGCTACTGAAGCCCGTGTGCTTAGAGCCCGGCTCCGCAACAAGAGGAGCCACCGCAGTGAGAAGCCAGCGCACCGCAATGAAGAGTAGCTCCCACTAGCCACAACCAGGGAAAAACCCGTGCACAGCAACGAAGACCCAATGCAGCCCAAATAAATAAATAAAATAAATTAAAAAAAAAAAAAAAAAAAAAAGAACAGCCCAACAAAAAGGGAGACTTTATTAAGAGAAAATTCATGCTTTTCCCAGATCCCAAGAACTGAAATGTAGGTGGGTCTCAAAAACAACTGGAACTACACAAATACCATGAGTGTTCTCTATCTTCTGTCTTTGTTTTTCCATCAGTCTGCTTCACTCCATCCTCTTGCTGACTGCTAACCTGCTGATGGCGCTCACCGTTGAGTTAACTCAGGAAATACAATTGCCAGCACCTTTCTTTCATTTCAGAAAGCAGCAAGACTGAGCTTGAATATCTCAGTCTAATTCCAAACTCCTGGGGAAGGACTATGATTGGCCCATTTTGGGTTAAGTACCCCCCCACCCCAAATGAACTAACTGTGCCCAGGTAGTCACATTATATTAACTTAGCTATCATCATAACAATCTTTGTTTAGGTATAAGGGACAGTCATACCTAGAAAAGGATGTTATTGTCTAGACAAATGATATCTGTATATCAAGATGCTTTCAGCTAGAAGTAAGAGGATATTTATTATCTTACATAACAAAACAACTTGTCTGAAGTTTGGTGAGTCTGAGAGTCAAGTCAATTCAATTCAACCAATATTTATTGATCATCTTCTATGTGCCAGTATTTCTTTATGTGCTGGAGATGTCTGAGTGAATACAGCAGACAAAAATCCCTGTGGTTGGTTAATTCAGGGACTCAACAACATTAACAAGTTACCAGGGTTTTTGTTTTTTGGGTTTTTTAACTCTGCCAAACCCAGCATGTCAGCTATAACAATCTCTGACAAGAGAAGTAGAACTGAGACACACAAGTTTTAGTCATTTACCTAGAGTCACACAATTACTAATGGAGGAATCATGAGCCTAGATTCTTAGCTGGTGTGTAGTGCCGTTTCTTGCCCTAGGGCTGGAGGGGTCCAACCTCCCTGATGCATATGGTTGCCTGATACCCAAACAAAATCAGGGGTCTATGAGCCAGAAGTAGGCGGGGGATGCTTCTAGAGAGGGAACTACCATGACTTCTACAGCCTGTTGCACTGAGATTTCTTGGCACAAATGTATCTCTGGGTCTTAAAATTGACACTCTAATTATTATCCAATTATTTATTGGTTAGACGCTCTCCTAGAGGTCATGGTTAGGAGATCAGGAGAGAACCTGGGGTAGCACACACAGAATCAAGGCGTCTGTCAATCAAGGTTTCTATTTGCAAAGGCACTGACCAACACAGAAGCGGTGATGGCCAAGTTAACAGGCAGTTTTCCTAAAAAACAGAAGTTTGATATGGCAGAAAGCATGCAAAAGCTGGAATTTAGAGGCTCTGGGTATAAGTCCCTACGATGGAACCGTCAGAAAGTTCTTAAGGTATGTTGGGGCATCATTTTGGCAGAGATTGAGGAAAACTGTCTTCATTTGTCTTTAACCAAGAAAGGTGCTTTTGAGTCTCAAGTTCCCAACCTTGATTTAGGTGACTGTTATTCAGGGGTGGGACGTAGGAACTTCTGGGAAAAACATAAATTTAAACAGAATTTAGATAAACTTTAATAATGTAGGAGGAAGAGGAATCATAGATAATTACTTCTATGAAATACAAACTGGAGGCATAGCAACCTATATTAAGAACAATAATAACCTTTGTATTAAGAGACAAGGAAGTCATCAGAAAAGCTGATAAATACACAGAGAAGACTCAATCATATTTGCAATGTTTTATTTAATATACTGAGTAGTGGGCACATGAGTGTGTGTTGTATTATTCTCTATGCCTTCTTTTATTATTTTCTGAAATATTTCATTAACAAAAATAAGTTGGGTATCATTTTGCTTGTTTGGAATCTGTTGTTTGTAATTTGTTGAGTTATCATTAGTGAGCAGAGAGGTGGAGAAGAGGATTCGAGGTCTGATGCTTCCCTTCTGCAAGAAGAAAGGACAAGATCTTGGGTCCCTGATCTTAGATCATCATCGATATTCCTCATATCTTTGCAGTCATGGTGCTGCCTTCCTCTCCCCTGTCCCCTGCTCCCTTGCAATTTTTTTCCCTTTATATTTGGGAATTCAGTTACATCCTACAATTTGCCACTGCCCCAACCACACCAAGGAGTGGGTGCAGCAGAAATTCAATATCCACTGGTATGTGTCATTGTTCCTGAGTCAACTTTGCTTTTCAAAAACACAATATGTTATTAAACAAAATCTTTCTTCTGTTCTGAACAACAGACTAGTGGTTGGTTTTTTTTAATACAGATTTAAGAAAATAGTATACATGCCTAGTCCACTCAAAGGCTAATCACCTGCCAGAGTGTACTGAGAGTTGTTAGGGTGGGTTCCCCCCTACTACCAATTCCAGTTTTTGAGTCATATAATGGCAACGTTTTGCTATAAAAATGCTAACTTCTCTTCTGTTGTGCTTCTGCTGTTATTCAAAAACAGCCAAATGGATGTTATTGAAATCCGGTCCCAAAAAAGGTTGAAATTGCTCCCCAGCTGGGCCTGAGACCCTGTGTGCCAAATTTCAGCCTAAAGAGAATTCTTATATTTGAGTCACTGTGAGCAGCTGAAAATATGAGGTTTGGGGTGGAAATGCTAACAGATTCTTAACTATCATTTTGCAAACCATGTGATTATAACACAATGCAAGCCTCCTCTGGATCAACTCTCTGGCAAAAGCAACAGAAACAAGACGTCTGGGCCCCAAAGTTCTGCCTTTACAAGCTTCTGCCAGGCTAGCAGCAGGCGGGGAAGGCCTGGCGATGACATTGCCAACATTTCCGTTCTTGCTGAGGTTAAAAGATGGGCCCCCTGGTGAATTTCTGTTAAATAACAGAAGTGTGTGCAGCTCATTCCTTTACAGTGCTCCTTGGAACACGGGTTTATGGTCACCCTTGCTTGTTCTGGAAGTGTTATCGCCAACACCACGGTGCTTGGTTCCAACCAGACACGAATTGTTTGCTACCTCTAGTCCCACTGGCTTAGTCATGCTTGCTCCCATTCCAACTTGGCAAAAATGCCTGCATGGCTTGGCCACTGGCTTCTATCATCTGGCATTTAAACGTGAGCTGAACCTCTCCTTAGTAACGTCCGGGGCCACAAAGATGCTTTAGCTCCAGGCTTCAAGCACATGTTCCAGGCAATGAATGCCCAAATGTAGGTAGAGTCTCCAAAGGCTGATCCATTCATGGACGCATCACATGATGGAGAGGCGATCAAAGCTTCTCAAGGGCAGCCCCCCAGAGTGCTGTTTCCAGAAGGGTCCCTCATCACACCTCCCATAACACTCAGCTCTCTCTGGGGAACGTGAGAGAAAACTTTGCTCCCAAAGCCCAGTTAGAAGGTGGCTAATCTGTTTCTGCCACTTACCAGCCAGTCTACTTTGGGCAAGACATTTAACCACACTGAGCCCCAGTTTCTTCACTATAGAATGGGGATAGCACCTGCCTTCTATCCAGTTGTAAGGATCAAAGAATGTGAGAGTATTTCTTAAATTGCAATGCACTGTACACATTTTTGATAGTGTTATTATCTCCAGAATCTCATTATAATGTCAAAGTTCTAATCTGAGTTAAAACTATTTTTTAAGTCAATAGGACTGGATTGAAAAGATCTGCTCCCATTAGAAATAGCAGGCCACAGGTTCTAAGAATCAGTATTTATCAGATGCCTCATATAAGCTCAGTTCTCTGTTAGGGGCTATAGAGGATACACAGAAGTGAAGACATAATCACTCACTTTAAGAAGAATATAATTTAGCAGGAGACATAAGATACTTGATAAGTAGAGACAGATACTCTAGATATAGTATCAGTTCAGAAGTGGAGAGGAGTGAGGAGGGCTAGAGAAGTAGGGGTGGCTTCACGGGAGATTCTATTTGTATTTATCAAGATCCCTTCTTTAGTGGATTTGATCTTCTACCCTCCATGTGGTTTTAGCAGGTTTGCCAGTCACAATACCATTGTGGGATTGTAACGCAATGCAAACCTCAACTGGAGCAACTCTCTGGCTAGAGATGAGGGCTTAGGCCCCAGGCTTGGTTACCACAGTAGCCCACCCTTCTAGCTGGAATGACTGAATGTGGGAATGGCACGTGATCCAAATCAGGCCAATGAAAAATCTTCCCCAAGATATTATAGTCTATAGTGGAAGACGGTATTTAAGGTGAGGGCTTCAGCCATTTTGGCAAGTTACTCAGTTTTCCTGAGTCTCTCCCATGTATACATGTTATTAACCTTCTGTTCGATTTCTCCTGTTTAAAAAAATCAGGTGACTGAAGGACACACAGAGCAGGATAACAAGTCAGTGGGGTGCTGGAACTGGCTCACATTTAGTGGGCTCATCTCTTCCCACTTCCTCATGCACTGACATCATGCAGTAGCTTGAAGTTGGCCAGCGTGGTAATGTTTACACCACGGAAATTGGCGGATGCTTTAAATCAGGTCTTTTTTTTTTTTCCTCCTTGGAGAGCCTCCCTAGTAAATGCTATTAAATATTTACCAGGATACCACTGGATAACATTTTTATAAATATTAAAATATTTAAAACACAATATACCACAGTAACCATATAAAGACAAGTATTTGGTGTGATAAACACATTCAGGATAATGAATACTTCTTGAGAGGTAGGCAAGGAATGTGATTAGGGAGGTATACACAAAGGCTTCAATTGATCTTAAAATGTTTATTTCTGGAGCAGGTATGTGAGTGTTAGTTATTTTATACTCTGTGCTTTGTGTGTTTTTCTGAAATATTTAGTAAATCAGTGAGATATGGAAGCCAGTATTCCCATACGATACAGTTACATGGGTAAGGCAGGGGGAGGCACTACACTTAGTCTCTATCCTTGTGCCATCCTGCTAGCTTGGCAGTGATGGGGGGATCTGTGGCTCTCAGGTTTGGTGACTGGGTGGACCAAATGAATCTTCAGTATCTCTGGGGCTGCATGCAGGTGCCACATTTGATTTTGAGGTTTCAAAAGAAAGAAGGAGTAAATGACACAACAAAGAGGTGGGATGATCTGAGGGGAATCTTTCAGGAGGTTAGCATGACCATTTCTGGATGACCCTTTTGCTCTTTCTAACTGACTGCTACAGGCCACGCAGCAGGCTGAGGGGTATATTTGGTTACAGGCAGCAAACAGAACTTATATTGTTTAGGTGCCTGTTTCTAGTCAACTTGGGTCATAAAAGAACTCAGCTTCTTCTAGCAAGAGGCACGTGTAGAGAATGTTAAAGGCAGATTTACAGCAAACCTAAGTCACGAGAAGCTAGGAGGGGATGACTGTCACTGGGGGAAGATGTCTTATTGGATTTCTACTTGGATTTCTGGCATGTTTTCATTCCTAGGTGAGGTGGACTAAAGTGCCTGTTTTAGTTCCATTCCCTTTGCTCTTGAAAGCAAGTTAATAAAGCATTTATAGGCTGATCTGGATTTTGTACTTCACCCTGACCTCCCTCCTCTCCTTCCCATTTAGTGACACTTAGTTTGCTAAACATGCCATGCTGTTTCTGCACACAC
Organism: Physeter macrocephalus; assembly: GCF_002837175.3. Taxonomy (NCBI): domain Eukaryota; kingdom Metazoa; phylum Chordata; class Mammalia; order Artiodactyla; family Physeteridae; genus Physeter; species Physeter macrocephalus. The sequence goes on from NC_041215.1 coordinate 64,158,578, forward strand.
TGTTCTGCCTGGAATCCACTACCCCACCCACAGTCCTTCTCTTTCTTTAAGCTCCTCCTGTGTGAAAACTTTCCTCCCACCCCTCCACGTGAGTAGAGTTTGTCTCCTCTGGCCCTGCTCTTCCTAAGATGTGCCTTCATCATTTTTCTTTTCACACAGCATGGTAGTTACCGTTCATAGGACCAGATCCCCTACTGTAGTACTGAGCTCCTTTGTGACAAGGATCCTGTGTTATTTAACTTTCTATCCCCAAGGCCTAGCATCATCTCTTTTACTCTATCTTTTCTCTTTAAAATGTCTGCTAACACCCATGCAGAATTCAGTTGTAGGCAAAGAAGCAAGTCAAGGGGGGTGGAATATGCCAAAGACAAGGAAATGGACGCTAGTCAGCACAAAATCCTAATTCCATTCATTTGTGGAACTTCACTTGACCGAGTGCAGTTTGTGGAAAATAAACCACCCAAGACACAAAGGCCTGAGGCACAAAGAAGGCAGGGGTGCAGGGATAATAACACATCTCCTGGTACCTCTCTTTCCCCTTCCTCTGTGAACTTCTTCTGCTTCTTTTCTATGCCTCCTGACCTGGTCTGGAATCTCCTCAATTGTTGTCAATAGCTAACTATTTCATGTGTGTAATGCCCTGAATTCTGTTCTTAACACAACACTAGTAGGTTCCACTAATTAATTAAATTGTACTTCACAGACTTGGAGTCAGGTCGCTTGAATACAAGATGCAAATTTATGCAACATATGCAAATCACTCATGTTCTCAAATTCCATGAACAAAATCTGGTAGCCTTGAGATAAAAAAGCCCCTGCCAAGCATCATCTCTTCTAATTATTGCTTAATTCCACCCCCACCCCACCCCCCTTTAACATTGAACTAACACTTTCAGGCTTGGCAGAAACTGGTAGACATACAATGAGAGTCAGTTATAAACACGACGTTCCTTAAGGGCAAAGACCCTGTCATCTATTTTATGTTCTCCAGTGGCTCCTAATATACTATCGAGCACACATAGTCTTGCATGTTACCACCAGTCCTGACTACTAAATCAGGGATGATGCAGATAAATAAAAGTCAGGAGCCCTGTAAGCTCTGCAAGGCATGGCAGTTAAGTCTAGGAATAAGGAGATGGTGACCTGCCCTGTTGAATACATGTGGCTACAGAAATTCAAGTTAATTAAACTTAAATAAAATGTTCAAGTTCAGTTCTCAGAATAGCCACATTTCAAGGGTCTAGTAGCTACGTGTGGCCGGTGACTTTCTTATTGGGCAGCACAGATACAGATCATTTCCATCATCACAGAAAGTCCTGTTAGACAAAACTGATCAAGATCCTTGCTCCTCAAAGTGTGGTCCTCTGACCAGCAGTATGGTATTGCCTGAAAGCATATTGGAAATGCAGAGTCTCAGGCCCTACCCCAGGTCCACTGCATCAGAATCTGCATTTAAACAAAATCCCCAATTCATTCACATGCATATTTGAGTGCAAGGCATTGGTCTACATCTAGAATAGAAATCAGGGGTTCTCACAGTTTAGCGTGCATCAGAATCATCTGGAGGGCTGATTAAACACAGATTGCTGGGCATCAATATGAGAGTTTCTGAATCAGTTGGTGTATTAGTTTCCTAGGGAGGCCATAATAAATTACTATAAATCCGATGGTTTAAAACAAGAGAAATGTATTCTCTTCGTTCTGGAGGCTAGAAGCCTGAAATTAGTGTTGGCAGGGCTATGCTCTCTCTGAAACCTTCCTTGGGTAGGAAGGAATCCTTCCTTGCCTCTTCCTAGCTTCCAGTGGTTTGCTGGCCATCTTTGATGATTCTCGGCTTGAAGCTGCATAACTCCAACCCCCACCTCCATCACCATATGGCATTCTCCTCTCACGTATCTGTGCCTCTGTGTCTGTCTCTTCTTTTAAGGACACCAGTCATATTGCATTAAGGGCCCATCCTACTCCAGTATGACCTCATCTTGACTTAGCTAATTACATCTGCAATGACCCTATTTTACACTCTGACGTACTAGGGGGTTAAGACTTCAACATATCTTTTGCGGGGGGACATAATTCAACCCATAACAGGGGGTCTAGGGTGGAACCTGATAGTGTGCATTTCTAACAACTTCCCAGGTGATGCTGATGCTGCTCCAGGGACCACACTTTGAAAACCACAGGGTCTAAAATATCTACAAAGCAGAACTACACAGAACTAAAAGTTGGATTCTATTATAGAAACAACTGTGCTCAACTCCCCAAATGTGCAGAATTCCATTTTAAAGCACGCTTGAAAGATTGCCATCCAGCCTGTGTGTGAATACTTCCAATGACAGGGTTCTCATTACTAGCAGAACAGCCTTCTCCACAGCTATGCCTGTGAAAATTCACACCCTTTGAACTTTCTGAATATCTGATATATCTAGATATATCTAGATATCTGATGGCAGCTGAATGTCTCAATATTGAACTCTACATTTCCCCTGTGTGACAGAGTTCTCAGAATCCTCTAGATTCTGGCTTGCTCCTGAGGGCACACTTGTTGAAGTTTTTAGGGGTGATAATCATACATCCTATTGGTTATGAATTAATTAGAAATAGACACAGGAATCCAACAGATGAAGATCAAATGGTCAGCTTAATTTCCCGTAAATGCACAGTGAGAGTAGAACCTGGACCTTGACCATGATCAGCCTTCCTACTAAGCCCCACCTAATTGAATTAATCTGACACAGTCAGATACAGAGAAGCAGGACAACAGAATCTACACTATTGGGCAGGGCTTTAAGGGTAAGAGTTACAGCTGTTACCACATAAAGAAAGGTATCACCGATAGGAGAGGACAGGTTTTCCTGAAAGAGAAGAAAGGAAAGCTACGTAGCTTCTCTTCCCCCAAACCCACCCATCCAATAAGACTTTCCTCCTCTGACCAGATTTAGTATCTGTTTAGCATTCATCTCCGCTATTTTCCTCCTTTCAAAAAGAACCCCGATGTTACTTACATAAGCCCTTCTCTTTCATGTTGCCTAAATGTCTCAGGAAGCTGATCCTATTCTCAACTCAAGCCAGTAAGAGTAACTCTAATCCCCTTGGCAAGTGATTGCTTCCAGAATGTAAGCTTAAGCCAATCAGTTCACGGCATTATCCTAGAGCCTGCTGTTGGACCAGGGATGGGTGCATGATACAAACTAGCTTAATTAGACTGAAGGTGAGAACTTTTATTCACTGGTTGGAAGAGAGATTTTCGAATGAGGAAGCATTCTGTCCCAGGACTGATGGTAGCCATCTTCTAAGCACAAGAGGAGATGGTCTGAAGAAAAAGCCTCTACCCAGAGGCTGGAAGAGTTCAAAGTAGAGCAGAGATATAGATCTCTGGCTCCAATTATAACATGTTTGTGCTACCTTTGAATTTATTATTATTATTATTCTGAAAGACACAAATTTCCTAATTGTTTAAGCTAGTTATGTCAGTGTTTCTGTCATCTCCAGGTAAAATATTTCTCAACAATAAAATACTCAAATGTTATTCCCACGGGTTAGAAGTTGCCTCATGGAAACCTAAAGTAATAGAATTAAGTCTCCACCTACCAATGCTCCACTTCAATTCATTAATGCTGCTCTTAAAGTTATGTGCCCTTCGCTGGACAGATTACTCCAGACACTGTGCTACATCAGCTCCTAGGACCCAGCATGGTACCTGCCACAGAATACACTCTAAGCAATCATTTATTGAACATATGCAGCTGGAGACTGCATTAACATTTTTAGCAGACACATAATAGTTGTCATATTAAGTTCAGATGAAATAAAACTCCAGAACATTTTTTATATAAATTTATGTCAAAGCTGTCTGTCTCTACCCTGTATCTGAGCAGCTGCATTGTGTATGGAGTTTTTTTTGAAAAATTTTTAACCTAAATAAAAACCTTGAAATTTACTGCAATTCAAAAGATTCTAAGAGAGTCCAGCCTGGGTCACACTCAGTTGAGATGATTTTTAATTGGGGCTCCATCGTTTATCATGTCAGCTACTCTTCCTACTTTGGTAACAACTTCAAAAGAGATATGCATTCCTTCTGCATCTTCATATGAATCAAATAGCAAAATGTGGACTGAAACAGCAGCAAGAAGAGAGGACGGACTCGAGGTTCCTCAATGTTTGCCAGAAGTAACCACTCTATTTCTCTCCTTGCATTCCTAACTTGGCTGGTAAAATAAGAACTTTTGCCCTTCCAAAAATGTCAGGATCATAATGTCTACCACTTCTAGTCCACTCCATCTACCTCCAGCCATGCTTGCTGAATTTTGGAGAAGGCAATGAAATGCCTGCCTGCCCAAGGCCTCTCTGAGTTCTTTGCAGTCTCACTCAGTCTCTCTGCTCAGGACGCATAAAATCTCCTCCTCCACCAAGCTCTGAGCTGCCCCCTAGGGGGAAGCCCGCAGTGGTCCAGCTAAGCCTATGACTGGACAGGGATATTTAACTGTGTGAGCACTGGAATATTAGGAATGATTAGGGGATAGCTTGTGGGCACATAACCAGCCATATTCTCCAATCAGTTTTACCGAAAACATAGCTGAGGGTTTTTTCTCTATCAGGTTGATATCTGCATTTATTTATCTGTTGCTTCAGAATTTATACAGGTAAGAACAACTTATTATTAATAAACTGTTTCCAAAGCTCAATCTTAAACAATGCTCTACGTTTGATTGTTCAACGGATTCAAATCCATCAAAATACATAGCTATTGAGGTCTTCAACCTTATCAAGATTAAAGCAGGTCTATGATATTCCCCTAAATCTGACAATAGTCCACCTCAAAAGGGAAAAGACATGACTTTGGTACGACTTATTTTGAGTAAACTCATCATAATTTGAAATGATTACTTTCTTAGTTCGGACCGCTATAACAAATTACCATAGGCCGGCTGGCTTAAACAACAGAAATTTATTCCTCATAGTTCTAGAGGCTGAGAAGTCTAAGATGAGAGTGCCAGCACGGTCAGGTTCTGGTGACAGCTCTCCTCCTGGTTTGCTATCTTCTCCTTATGACTTCATGTGGTGGGGGGAGGGGGGAGGGAAGAGAGAGAGAGAGGAAGCTCTCTGATGTCTCTTCTTACAAGGGCATTAATCCCATCATGATGGCTGCACTGTCATGACCTAATTACCATCCAAAGGCCCCATCTCCAAATACTGTCTCATTGGAGATTAGGGTTTCAACGTATGAATTTGGGGGGGGGGGGCACATTCAGTGTATAGCAATTATTATGTTCTTTTAAAAAGTTATGAATCATCTGTTGATTAGTAAAATCTAAATGAGTATTAAAACAAATCAGCCTCCAAGTTACCCATTCGTAGTTGCCATGATTCCCACTTTTCCCCCTTTCTGAAAAATCAGACTCCTTTTCCCATACCTTGTCTTTTAAAGCCACTCCCATGAAGCACAATTCCTCTGAGATTTCTGTGGCTGTGGAATAGCACTTGAATTTCCTTCAGTCCCATGGAATGGAATTCTCAAGGAGACACAGACTTGGACTCATAAAACCACCAGATGAACTCCTACCAAGTCTTGTCCCTTAGGAAAATTAAAACAAACTATGGCAGTTATCACTCCGCATTTTCAACTCTCTCCGAGAGGCTCAGAGACCCATGGTCAGGAACATGGTCAGGAATTTGCTGCTCTGCTGAGGCACCTGGCCCTGGCTCACTCTCATAGTGGTAAGTGGCGTCGGCGTGCCTAGCCAGTGACAGCCTCACCAACTGCCGCATATCCCCATCTCGTTTGTGTGTTTTGTGTTCTTACTCTTTATCCCATCACGGTGATTATAACTTCTCCATCTCTATGAAAATGATGCTGAACAAAAAGCTATCACCTATTGTTGTGATGGAAGTAAAAAAGACTAAAAAAAAAAAAAAAAGATGACATTCTTGAACTTGCAGGTCTTGAGTCAGATGCCTCATGAATGCCAGGGGCTCATGCACTTTGTGGCATGATGATTTATGGAAATACAGATTTGTGTTGTGCTCTCTGTATTTTTCTCCTCCCTTCATTCCAAAAACGTGGTTCGGTTACTGGGTCTTTCGTTGGCTGAACCTAAAGCCGTTTCAGGATAATTTTCCTTCTTATCTTCCGTGAAAGGCTGAGCATGTTGAAGAGGTGGTACTAGGAGTTCTACAGGAAGATCAGAGAGAAGGAGAAATAGATTTCCTTAGAGAGAGAAGGGTTAGAATTTGATGGGTCCGTGATGCCCCTTACCAGGAGAAGTGGCAAGACCACGAAGGGTGTGGCTTCCAGCCTCATTAAATCCCACTGCTGCAAGTTTATTGAAATAAAAATATTATAAAAATACATGTTTGTTGTAAAGATAATTCAAACAATGCACACACATAGAAGTAAATATGAAAAAACCCCAGGGGGTCCCTGGCGGTCCAGTGGTTAGGACTCCACGTTTCCACTGCAGGGCCAAGGGTCTGATCCTTGGTTGGGGAACTAAGATCCCCCATGCTGCATGGCCAAAGAAAGAAAATTTCTTGAACTGAATACAAATGAAAATACAACATATCAACTTTAAAAAATTATTATGGGAAAAGTAGCAAAAAAACAAAAAACAAAAAAATCCCACTGCAACAGAGCACCAGCCTTCTTTGGACCACGTGGGGGTAAACAGAGGGAATAACAGAAAGAACCATGTGGCCTGAAAATTAGATATTTTGGTTGAGATTGCTAAGTTTCATCAGAATCTATTTTGCCTCTCCTTCCCAGGCACACGGGTCAACTCTATTTCTCTGCCAGCCCCCTCGCATCTAATAGGAGCCAAGTGACTAAGTCTGGCTAATGGAATGGGGACTGAAGTAATGTACACCGCTTTTAGGCCTGGCGCTTAAAGATGTCCTTATGATCTCTCCATTGCCACCTCCAATGCCTTTCTGGTCTGAGTGGCAGAAAGCAAAGGATTGTGAAGCCTAGACAATGACTGGAAGAGCCCACGATGGAAGGGAGCCCAGATCCGAGTTACCGCCTAAGGAGAGCTGCCCAGGATGGCTTCCTGACCGAGAAACATCCACGTTAGACTGGGTAAGAAATAAACTTCTTATCGTAAGACAGTGTGATCTGAAGTCTTCTGCCTAATGACTAGCTTTAATTACACCACCTGATTCAGATGTCTTACCCCTCTTTCTCATGCAACACATATGCCTCCCAGATGCTTATAACTGAAGTTACAAATAATAGCTGAGATTGAATTTCTCACCGGCTCAGTGGGATCCTGAAAGCTGCATTTCATTTGACTTAAAGAAAATACATTACTTAGAAACAAGACTTGACATTGTAGACTAAGAGTTTTACCTCACTTCTCCATCTGAACTCCTTTTTCTTTTTCTGGAAAAGACGTAATTGAGGAATCTGGCCATTCTGGCCAACAAGATTCCCCATCACACACCTAACAGTAATTCTTCCCACCAAGGTAGGCATCAGCTTCCTGAACTCCCATTCCCATCCTTTTATTTTCAGCCCTTCTCAGTCCTTCCAGGGTATGGACACGAGCCTTAGAGGCTTGGGTAGCAAAGAGTTAAACCTTTCCTTCAGGTCTTTTTCTTCTTCAGTCAATTAATTAGATCGAAATTTCAACTTCAGGCTGCTCGGCTGGTCTCTTAGCTAGTGCTGTCACCTAAAATACTGCCCACCACACACGGGCTTTTGACAGCAAGAGCTGCTCAAAAGCCTCTCTACGCCTCTCTTCCAGGAATAATCCAAGGGAAGGGTTGATACCTGTGAAAGCTGAGTGCTGAGGTCCTCTCTGTCCACCACTTCAAAAGAGTAACTACCCTCAGCCTGCCTTTATTCTGTGCTATAGCTCTTCTTTTTCAATGAAAAGTCCCTGCTCTCAATTCATTATAAAGAATAAAGAGCTTTTCAAGTGTGAGTTGCTAAACCCAGAAGGGAACAGCTATTTTTAAGAGGGTTTCAACTCTGAGCTGTTACACCAGGCCAGCCTGCCAGCGCGGAGGTCTTCCAGGGAGGCCGAAGGCAATCACAGCCTCTCTTCAGGAGGGGATAATCAGGAAGGAAGCTCCTGGGGCAGAAACATTCTAGCTCTCTGGCCCACAGACAGCCTGGTGCCTTCATACCTGGCTCCTCCAGGCAAAACCTCACAAGGGGGTCAGGGGAGTATTTTTTATTCTCACTCGTCTGAGGTTTGCCTGCTGCCTTAGGTTTCTCACATCCACTTCCTCCAAATAGGAAACAATCTGCTCGATTCTCATCCGGGAGCACAGGGAGGAGGGGGGCCGCCTTTATGTCCTCTCCTATCTTCGTCAAGCCATATGCAACTGGCAGCCACCACGCTTCTCTCTGTGGGAAGAGGATAATCAGAGCTGGATTCTGAATAAACGGAGGAACACGCAGAGTCGCCTGCCTCCCATCCAACAGTAGTGGAATCCTTGTGGTCCGGGCCAGGCCAGAGCTCTTCTGAAGTCAGTGTGCTTCAGGGGCGGCGCTGGGCTCTCAGATTCAGAGTTAGAGGACCTGGGTTCAAGTCTCACCTCTGGGAGCCTCTATTCCCTCAGGGTAAGATGAGGACAATACTACCATCCTCTCAGAGGTGCTGCAGAGAGGATTATCCATCCTCTTGTGGGTATGGAAAGGTTTGTCAACCCTGCCGTGGCATACGCATGTTAATCACTGCTCTGAAGGCTGGTGAGATATGCACTCTAATCTCTTTCAAGAGCAGAAAATGGTGCTGGATGACAGAGGAGATATTGTGAATTTGATAGAAGCTATTAATGATTCAGTAGGATTGAGATTATGTTTTCTATCTTCCCATTCCATTAAGCTTCTCCACCAGAGAAAAGGGGCAGGGAATTGAAACTATTCCATTATTCTGGTAGCTTTTGGGAGTAAAAGACTTGAATGTATATTAAATGGTGAGAGGGAACAAAAGTGATCAACTAATTTCATACAAAGAATGGCTAAAGGAAATAGAGAAACTTATTTGATTTTGATACACCTTGTACCGTACAGGTACAGAGGTTACAGGGATATATACTTCAGTTAAAAAAAAAGTTTTTTAAGGAAAAATAACAGCCAGGAAAAATACAGGCAAAATAGGATGATTAGACCAAAGGGAAAAGAGTGCACATACATGGAGGTGATAAGGTTATACTGTTACAAAGATGGGACAACCAATAAGGCTCTGAGCTTCCAGGAGGCCACAGCAAAAAGGGAAATATGATGTTACCAAATTTATATCCTATATGAGGAACCCCCTACTGCTACCAATTCCTTATCCTTTTTTATCATAAGACTCATAAGCATGGATATTTATCTTCAGGAAGAGAATACTTACGGAGTTTCATTATGGTCTTCTTCGTGTATTTGATGGGCTGCCAAGTACAAAAAGGAAAGACTGCTTTGGGTAATTCCAGACCACAAAACTAGAATCAATGAGTGTAAGTTAAGGAGAACAGATTTTGGTTAAAAATAAAGAACTTTCTAACAATTAGAGTTGTCCATAAATGGAATGAGCTGTCTGGCAAAGAAGTGAGCTCCCTGTTACTGGAAGTGATCAAACAGAGGCTGGCTAACCATCTGTTAAGGATAAAAAGGATTTGTGCATAATGAGAGAATTATGCAACAACATAATACAAGATTCTTCATGACAGTTTTATTTATAATAGTAGGAAAGAAAATAGGATCAACCTACATGTCCAACAATAGGGGATTAGTTAGATTATTTATGGTAGTCTCCCATGATTTATTTTTTACAGATTTTACAGATCGATAAAATAATGATGTTAGAAATGCTTATAATCTATTACTAAGTGAAAAAAACAGGCTACTAAAATAGCATATATATTGTGTTACCATTTTGTAAAGAAAATTTATGTACAGAAAAATAACTCTAAAGAGTGCATACAAGAAAACATTAATAGTGATTACCATGAGTGTTTGAATTATGGGTAATTTCCTCTGCTGGGCTTCTCAGGGTTTTCCAAGTTTTCTACTTCAAACATTTACCACTTATGTTATTAGGGAAAAAAAGTAAAAAGAAAAAAAAAAAAAAAACTCCCGAAGAGTCTCTTATTAGCTAGTAGTTTGAAATAGATGATCCCTACAGTTTTTCAAACCTAATATTTTATAATTTTAATTTTAAACTTAGGTTGATTTTTTTCTTATAAAATAACTTGTCTTTTAAAAAGATTTTAATCAAATATAAACACCTCCCTACCAAAAAATATCAGCTTAAATTATGAGGTTTTGGTATAAAATCTAATGCATTTCTGATTGCTATGGCCATTTTCATCTGAACTCTCTTTTGGAAATATGTGGGATACAAATTTAAAAGTCTGCACATTAGAGTAGAAAACGGTTAAGAATCGGAGTCAGACACCCCAGGGCCTCAGATTTTGACTCTGCTGCATACCAACTCAGTTTCTTCAATTTTAGTTTGGGATAATAACAGCTAAGATTTGTAGAAGATTCTCTATGTGTCAGGCACTATTTAAGTGCTTTATGTGCAATCGAATCCTCAAAACAATCCTCTGAGGTGAATTCTATTCTTCTTATTCTTCAGAGGATAAAAAAAATTTCAATATCTTACCAAGTCAGAAAGCTATAAAATGATGGAGTGAAAATGCAACATCAGGCAGTTCAACCTTAGAATCCATGGTGTTAACCATTACCCTTTACTGCCTTACAGAGTTGTGAAAGGATTGATTAAATTAATATACGTAAAGTACCTAGCAGAAAAGTGGGCAGTCAGTATGTTAAGTTTCTCCCTAAACTTCTCCATAGCTCTTTGGCCCCAGAAAGACTTAGTTATCTTCCCCAAGACTGCATTCAATCAACACATTGGGGCAAGTGTGGCTCTGGGGTAGGTAGTCTTACGAGTTCGCTATCAATGGCACTCACGTCAAACTCAGGGATATTAGAAACCATACCCCACAGGACCCTATTCTGGGACTGATTCTTTAATATTTCATCAATGATTTACATGGATAGAACAGAAAATAAGCTCCTAGAGCTGACAGATGATACATGCTGTTAGCAGATGACACCCATCGTCAGTTAGGAAGGCGGGCATCCAGGACAGGATTAGAATTCCAAATGGTCTGGCAAGATGGAGAAGAGGTGGAGTCAGAGAGAATGAACGTCATTAGCAACTAGCACAGAGTAATATGTTTATTAAGAGGGAAAACATTATATACCAGCATAACAAGGGCAGTGGCTAACAATGAATGATTGTTGCTGGAAAGAGTTAATGGTTAAAGTTACTCCTAAGCTGCTGGAAATGAGACAGAATCGAGTATGATTCTGGAAATATATGAAAAAATAAGACTAGGTTGGGGTAAATCATTTTTCCCATTATATGCCATATTTTAAAAAACTCTTTTTTCAAGTGCTCTTTTTTTTTTTTTCTTCAATATTGTTCTGGACATCTTAGAAAAGGTACATGAAAAGCAAAATAAAATTTTACGATTGCAAAATACAACCTGAGGGGGATAGTGAAGGAATGGAGACCTTTTCAATGAAGAAGACAAGAACTGCTGACAATTCATGTTAAGAATTCTTGACGGAGCAGCATCTATGTGTCAGTCTTTGTGCTGGGTGCTGGGAGACAAAGAAAATCAGACCTGGTTTCTCCCCTTGAGAAGCTCAGAGACAAGAGGATAATCACTTTTAAGTTTATGAAGACTGTTATTTTGCACTCTGATATTTGTGTCATTCCTGGCTAACTCCTACACCTCTCTTTCCTGTATCTCTTCTTCCTTCCCTTCTTTTCTCATTTCCTCTTCTTTTCTCTTTTCCTTCCCTTCCCTAGACTTTAGGTCTGTGATTGGAGCCCACCAGCATGCCAGGGTAGCTGGGTGTATTCAATGGAGCCCCATTTGAGACTCTGCCAGAATACCAAGCCCCTCCCTTCTTATACTTTAAGGTATTTCTATAAATTTATCTTTCACTCTCTGTGAACTCCAATAAAACTGCAAGCAATAAAGCAAGGCTGGGAGAGAGAAAAATAGGTTCCCAGATGGTAAATAGATCGGTTTGGCTGGAGAGAATGCTGGAGTAGATATATTATGAATTTTATAATATTAAGGAATTTGAACTTTCTCTTGTTGATGACAGAAAGTCAATCAAAAGTTGTGAGAAAGGGAGTGAAAAGATCAGTTTAGGGTTTTTGGAAGAGTAACCTTATGGTGGTAGACAGAATGGGTTGTGAGGAAACATTCTGGAGGCAAGGGTCTCATCAAAAGGTGGTTATTATGCTATAAAAAATAAGGACTAGGCAATTAGGCAATTTAAAGAGTCAGAAGAGGCAGATGACATGTGGACATGAGAGACACTGTAAAGGAAAAATCAGTACAATTTGGTGCCTAAATAAATATGAGCATCAAAGGAGAGAGGAATTGAAAACAACCCCTAGGTAGTAGACAAGGGAGTCTAGGAAATGAAAACATCATTAACCAACATGGGGCAGTAGGAAGGTGAAAGTGGCTTGTGGCAAATGAATCATGATGGGCTCAGCACTATACAGGTTGTCTCTGTGTTGATGGAACAGATAAATAAAAGCCATATATCCAACAGGGAGCCAGGAATAGATTTCCTAGGCGATCATCCTCACAGAGGTAATAGGGTGTTTCGGACACCTCTACCTGTATATCTCACCGACACATCACACTCTACATGGCTGAAACTGAGCTTGACTGTCATTCCTAACACAAAGCTTAATTTGCATTTCTCCTCAAGGCAAGGCATGCTTCTAAACACCCAGGCTACTAAACTCAAGTCATCTCTGGCACCTTCATCTCCCACCCTTTCTGCTCCCACGAGCAACTAGTCACTCAAACAGTTGATTCTAAGAGTTCAATATGTTGTGTATCAATTCCTATTGCCATAATCAATGCTTGCATGATTTGTCCCCTTAACTATCACATATCACACAGTTTTATAACAGGTTTTCTTGCCACATAAGTCTGTATTTTTCCACTACTTACAGATTGAAATTCAAAGTCTTCCAGGAATGAACATACGTGACCAGCCTGATCCCTGAGAATATCTATACATACCCATCCTGAAAGCCCCACCATCTTCCTTGGCTTTCTTTAATGATGCCAGGCATTTCTGTGCCTGGGGTGCCTCTATTGATGCTGTTCCATTATTTTGGAAGAACTTTTTCCACTTAAGGAGAATACCTTTCAAGTTCTGAGTCACATGCTAGTCCCATTGTGAGGGCTTCCTGACCTCCCGTTGCTTTTTGTGAAAGCAAGAGCCTGAACCAGGAGCTGCGAGTAGACATGGGAAAAAGCAAAGGATGTCATAAAAATCTAAGCAAAGCATTGTGGGGAAGAGGGGCACAGAGAAGGGAGAAGTTAAAGATAAATGACAGTCTTGGCCAGCCCTGGTTTACTGGGGAGAATTATGGTGTGGGGGGAAAAAAAAAAAAAGAAGATTAATTTGGCTTTCAGTTTGTTTGGGTTGAGATACCAGCAATGAACTCAAACTGACCTGATAATTTTAAAAGCCTTATAGAAACAAAAAAGGGTGCTTAGGCTAGAGAAAAATATTTGGAATTTATACGCAAAGAGATAGTACTAGATACATGGGGAATCGAGGAATGGAGGCGATCTCTAGAGAAAAGTCCGTTAGACAGTCGGTTGGTCTGAAGACAGAGCTATAAACATGTTACCATTTCTAAAATGACAGGAAGAAGTCTGACTAGCAAAAGAGCCAGACAAAGACTGGCCACTGAGGTGAAATTACATATTTCAGTTTTCCTAAAAGGTAAATTTTGTCTTTAACCTTTTATGGGAAACTTTTTGTTTTTTGACCCTGCTGCACTGCTTGCAGGGATCTTAGTTCCCAGACCAGGGACTGAACCCAGGCCACACCAGTGAAAGCACCAAATCCCAACCACTAGACCACCAGGGAACTCTATGGGAAACGTTTAATTTCTGAGATGTTGTGCTTCTGATTTGAGGAAATTGCTGATTCTCTGCTCTAATTGGATCCCTTTTGATTATAAATGTTGATATTCAGTGGTATGAAAATTAGTATTCCAATCTTACATGAGGGTATCTAACTAAATATCTATCTATAGATATTTAGATATCTATCTAATAAAACCAACAATAACCAAATATCAGGCTGTAGAATTTAAAGAGAAGTGAGTGAGTAGGGGCTGGTTTTCACATGGTCTGATAACATATTGGGGGTGGGGTAGGGGTCTAGAATAAGATGTGTTAAAATGGATTCAATTTGTCCAAATCATAGCTTTTGAAAGAACTTCTGTTTAGCACAGGGGTTCTCTGTTGCTTTTGAGGAATTTATTGAAATAAAAGTGTTATAAAAATACATGTTTGTTGTAAAAATCATTCAAACAATCCACAAACATAGAAGTAAATATGAAACACCACCCCCCCGGGGAATTCCCTGGCAGTCCAGGGGTTAGGATTCTGCACTCTCACTGCTGAGGGCCTGGGTTCGATTCCTAGTGGGAAAACTAAGATCCCACAAGCTGCATGGCCAAAAGAAAAAAAAAAAAAAGAAAACCCCATCACAATAAACAATTTAACATTTGCCCTTCTAGGCTTTTCAGAATACACACACAATCATATACGCATGTACCTTTTCTATATGTAACTTGCCCAACTTCTACCATCTCATTTCCCCTAAAAATAGCAAGCTATAGCAATGAACAATTACATTGAAAAAGGTTACATCTGTATCACACATCCACACACATTATATTTCACATGCGTTATCTCCTGGATCCTCACTCTGATGTTCAGAAGTAGGCACGGTGGGATTATTGGTGTCATTTTATAGAGAATGTCATTTGTCTAAAGTCTCAAAGCTATTGTGCTGAAGAATTTGCAGGTGGACTTGGGTCCTCCATCCCAAACAACATGTTTATTTCTTACATCATGTGTTTCCCACAGGGGGATTTCCACATCCAGGTCTCCCCAGCCTCAGCCAAAGTGCCCTACAGAGTTTATCAGCTTAAAACTTGGATTAGGATACACTTTTGTACATCACCACAAAGTTGCCTAGTAGTTTTCTTGAGATGGGGAAAATGTGGCCTTGCCAGCTTGATCTGCCATGTATCTGGATCACATCTTGAAAATGATAACAATGGAGTGTACAATGAGAACTCTACAGGACCCCACACTGATGTCCCTATATGTAACACTGATGTCTCTGTATGCAATCCAGCTAATAAATAATGCCGGAAATAGGTGCATATACTATTGAACAATGTGCTATTTAAAAAAAGAACAAGACAAATGGCCCAAAATGGAGTCACTTAGGCTAAGCCCCACATCACCAAACTGAGACTTAACTGAATTACAGTTTCCACTCTACCAGAAATGGAATTTTAAACCAATCAGGAATCTCTGATCATCACTAGTTAGGTAATCTGCTTGAGAGATCCCTGCTGACCCCTAAAGAAAGTAACCTTGCGATAACCAACCCACTTTTTTGCCTAATAAAAAAGGCCTGCTCCTTTCTGCCTATAAAAGTCTTTTTCATTTGGTACAGCTCCTTGGAGCTCCTTTCTATCTGCTAGATTGGATGCTGCCAGATCCAAATCAATTTTTGCTCAAATAAAATCTTAAAAATTTTAATATATCTCAGCTTACCTTTTAACAGTTTTAATGGAGAGAAATTTGGGGGAGAGATGCAAGATGTAGTGTGGTGGAAAGAGCACTACTGTATTTCATTTCTGAGAAACATATTTTTCCCCACATTTTAATACTTGGAAATAGGCATTCATCTTACAAACCCATGGGTCTTTGATTTGGTAAAGAGCAGTAAATGGAGACTTGTTAAAACTAGGTTCTTGTCTAAACTGCATTTCCCCATCTTGGGCAGGTCATTTAACCTCCCAGTGTTGTGAACATGAGGTGACGTATATAATGCATAATATAGGCTATACAGGACGTGCTCTTAATGATAACTACCATTTATTGAGGGTTTACCCTATTCCAATTACCATTCTTTGCACATTGAAAGGATTTTCTCATTTAATCCTCACAGTGAACCTCTAAGGAAAGTCCTATAAATATCCCAGTTTTATAGATGAGCAAAGTGAGATTTTAAAAGTTCAAATGAATATAGCTATAGGTTAAAAACTAGTAAGTGGCAAGGCTGGGGGCTGAACAAGGTAGTACAAGGCCAGGGACTCCCCAACTAACCCCAGTACTATTGACCTACTCGTGACCTATGATTTCACATCATTGTCCTTTTATTTTCCTTCTTCCTTTTCCATTTCTCTGAAGATTTACTAGCTGATTTTGACTTACAATAAACTCAGATGTCTTCAGGATTATAAACATGGAGCTGGTGAGGGATGGCAGACGTTAGGGATGGTAAACAATATGATTCACAGCCTGTACACACACACACACACACACACACACATACGCACACGCACGCACACATACCACACCACATACCACACACCAGACTGATCTTTGGATTACCTTTTGCACAGTGGCAAAAAAATTAAACAACACATCAAATTAAACAAGCCCCAAAAGAAAACAATAGCAACAACTACCTTGGACTGGCTCCTTAAAAAGTAAAACAAATTAAACTTGCTAGAATTCCTTGCGATCTCCAAAAAAATGTATTGACTTCAGCTACCAGTTTGGGAACTTCTGCTAAGTCTCAAACTAATAATATATATTCTAGGTGGATTACAATAATACCTGAAAAAACTTCAATCAAGCTAAAGGAGACAAGGAAGAGGAGAAGCTAGCCCAGAACGGATCCATAACTTCCCAGAGAGGAGGTCTCCAAACTGGCATTTTAATTAGGTACCTCCTATCAAACACTAGGAATACTTTCTTTTCTCTCATGTGTCTTTCCTGCCCATCAATTCTATACATAGAGGGTCCCATTTTACAGCTTACACAATTAAGTCTCTAGGGAGGGAATAACTTGTCCAAGGGCTTGCAAGCCTCAGCTTTTCTAGTATACTTTGCTAGGGGGCAGAAACGGAGGTCCTGTGAGCAGAAAGAGTAGAGGGTCCCTGGAGAAAGAGAACCAGGCAGTTTTCTTGACATAAGAGAAGCCATTTTTGGCCTAAGCCATTTTGTTTTCCAAGCCTGACCACAGTGCTTGCCTTTGAACAGGTCTCAGCAATTAATGATGGGAAGGGAAGTAAGGGAATACAGGAACAAAGGAAAAGCAGTCAGGAAACAATAGTTCAGCAATAGAAGAGTCCTAGTTACTCCTCAAGGGATATACATCACAATCTGATACATATTTTTGAGTTCGGCAGGAACTAAGGCTCCCACCCAGGTGGAGGATGGTAACTACATGCTGAGACCCCAGGCTGGTCAGAACCTAAGATATGATGACGCTGACCTTTTCTGACCCTTGTGACTTCAATCAACTATAGCCTGGATTCTGCCGACCTTTGCCCCAATTCTAAGCTGAATTCTCCTTTGTTCAAGCCCTTTATGAATATACCTAAACCTCCCCAACCCTCTTCATGGATATGCACATACCCTTAGCTTAAAACTTCCCCAATTTTGCAGTTCAGGGAGACATTGCTTTGGGAAAGGTCTCCAGTGTTCTCCTTACTTGCTGCAAGAAATAAGTCCTTCCTTCTCCTGATCTTTGGCTTGGCTGTGTCTTTTGGCTCGACACCCAACAAGAGGCGAACCCTGTTTTGGGGTAACGGTATCATGAAGCCAATGATGACCCTCAGTTGTTCTTTTCAAAGGCTCAAATCTGACTGTATTCATAGTTTTGTGTTCTCTTTCTTAAAGAGAGCCCTCCAAGTTGTATAAACACTGTGCTCCCCCAAGCCCCAGATCCACACCTGTATGGGAGTTAAAAGGCTGTGATAACAGCCAACTTGAGGAAGCCAACCTCTCATTCCAGCTCTCTCTGGAAGAGAATGCCACGGATGCCAGGATCTCTAGCCAGATCCAGGACAGTTGGGACTGTATACATCCTGCATTTCTCCTGGAGGCCTTCCCTGTCAGTTTAGTGATTAACTCTCCTATGCCGGCTCACCACACAGAGATGCTTGGAGGGCAATGTTGACTATTACAGCTTTCATTTCTTCTATTAATTGTGAAGTTGTCCCTAGCCTGGAGGAAATAAGATGCCAAAAGGAAGGGGACTGGATCTCTTCCAGACCTCTACAAGGCTCAGATTATACTAAACCAGGAGCAAAACCCCTTTTTAGCATTTGAAAGGGAAGGCAATTGTATAACTAAGCCTCACTCAACCGCCTCCAGACTTTTCTTAGCCAGAGAACAAAGGGAAAAAAGCAAACACCACTTCACACCCTTATTCACTGGAGGTTAAAAGAGACCTCCCACTATACAAAAGTCCTTCCAAAGGTCAGCTTGGGAGTGTATTGAGGAGGAGGGTACTGGCCAGGGAACAAACTGTTTACCATCACTCTGAGGCGAGCTGCTTCTGTTTTCTTTTCAGCACGTGCACAGGGTGCATCTGTCAGAATTGGACATTTTCATCCTGATTTGCTTGCTGGTGGCCAAATTATAGTCCCTTGGCCTTCCTCAGTCTTTTTCAGATTCTTGATTCCTGTTGAACTAAGAAAGCAAGGCCACCCTAAGCCAGGACAGCTCCCTGGGGATGATTATTCATTCATATTCATCAAGTCAACAGCTACTCATTGATGTGTAACAGGTATCAAGCGCTGTGCCAGGCGCTGGAAGGATGTAACAATGCAAGAGCTGGGGCAGTCCCTGAGCGCTTCAATTCAATGGAGGCAGACTGCCGTTAAACAATGAAACACACACACTCCATTATTTAAGCACGACTATGATAAACTTTTGAAGGAGCACAGTGTGCAAAGAGAGCTTAGCATGAGAGTGGCTGACCTCACATGGGTTGTAAGAGAGGGGCTTCTCTGAGGAGGTGAAGGAGTAGGAGTTACCTATGCACCACGGAAGTTGAGATCAAGCTGGTACAGGGAAGCAGCAGGTAAAAAGTCCCTGAGGGGAAGAACAAGGCCTGGCACAGGAACTGGAAGAATACAAATGTGGCTGAAGCCCAGAGGGCAAACCAGAACTAGGCAGGAGGGGACCTTTGGTAGGGCTTTGTATTCTATAAGCTTTTGTCTTCTATCTGCAAAGCAATGGGGAGCTAGTTACGGAATTCACTGAGGGAAGTGACTTATGCAGTTTGCAGTACAGAGAGAGAATTTTAGGGGGCAAGAGATTGATGCAGGGAGGCCAGATATTGTCTTGTCAAAAGTCAAGATGAGAAGTTCTCAAATTTGAATGAATTCCCTGGGGACCTTGATAAAAAGCAGATTCTGATTCAGGAGGTCTAGGGTAGGGCTTAAGATCTGCACTTCCAAGGCAGGTGCCCACACTTCTGGTCCGTACAACAAACACTGTAGCAACAGAGTTTCAGATCAAGGTGTTTGCAGTGGAGATGAAGAAAAGCAGACAAATTTGAGAGCTCTCGTGTGGGAAGTCTCAAAGAGCTCTGACTTGAGCAACCTGGTGGAAGGGGGTGGTATTCACTTAGATAGGATGCACCAGAAGAAAGAGCAAGTTTGGGTGGGAGATGAAAAGCTCAGTTGTGGACATGTTGAGTTTGACGAGTCTTAGGAATATCTAAGTAGGCTATGGTACATATGGATCTGAAGCTCAGGAATGAGGAGGAAGATACAAATTTAGGAGTTGTCAATATGTAACTGGTAATTGAAGCTATGAAAATGGATGCTCTCAGCATAGGGAGAAAGTATACAGTAGGGGTCACAAACTCAAATTTGGCCTGCTGGCCATCTGCTGGTCTTCTTGCAAGTATGTTGGGAAGAGAAAAGGTCCAAGACAAAGCAAGGATTTAACATCTGAGTGATCAGGAGAAGCCAGCAAAAAAATCTGAAGGAAAAAAAAAGGCCAGAGAG
The DNA here is from genome assembly GCF_002837175.3 of Physeter macrocephalus. Taxonomy (NCBI): domain Eukaryota; kingdom Metazoa; phylum Chordata; class Mammalia; order Artiodactyla; family Physeteridae; genus Physeter; species Physeter macrocephalus. The sequence goes on from NC_041215.1 coordinate 64,178,476, forward strand.
ACGGAAGAAAAACCAAGTTGCTATCTAACAGTCACTGCCTTTATTTCTTGCTGACAGAACAGATTTTAGACATGGAGATGATTTGAAATCCAGGAAGGTAAACACTCCCTGTAGCCTCAGTGGCTGAGTCATGGTTGATCTAAACTAGACATAATAATCTCATTCCATTTTGCCTGAAGCTTGGTCCAATAGTAGGCTCTGATCAATGAGACAAAAAAGGAAGTAGATTGGGGTGAGTGGGGATTCAAGGAAGGCATTTTTCTTTCCTAGAAAAAGGATAAGAACAAGAACAGAGCTTCATAGTGCCACTGTTTCCTTCTTTTTCCTGCTCTGAACTCAGCAGTGATGTCAGGAATGTCAGCCATCCTAGGGCTGAGAGGAGATAGAATAAGGGTGAAAATTCAACAGCTAAGAATGGTAAAATTAAACAGTGTCCATCTTGCTGATGATACAGCTGAGCTGCTCTGGAACCTCCTCCCTCTAATATCTTTGCTAAGTGAGATGATAAATGCCCGTATTACTTAAGCCACTGTTAGGGGGTTCTGTCACTTGCATTTCCAACTGTTATTTAGTATATATTGTATAGTGTAGCTCTGGAACTAGACAGACATAGTTCACATAGATACAGTGCTTAACTTTGGACATTTTGTATGTTTCCTCATCTGCAAAATGGAGATAATAATAGTATCTATTCCAAGAACTTTCATATACTGTTGGTGGGAGTGTAAATTAGTAAAGCTATTTTGTAAAGTAATTTGGCAGGATTTACTAAAACTGAAAATACATGAAGCTTAAAGTGCAGCAATTCCACTTCTAGGTAAATCCTAGAGAGACTCTTGCACAATGCATTGAGAGATGTGTACAAGCTTATTCATTGAGGCACTTTGTACAATAGGAATTAGCAACAGTCTAGATATCCATCAGGAAAAAATTCATAGGTAAGGTATAGTATATCATTATGATAGTATACAATGGAGCAGTTTAAACAGATGAACTAGCTCTATCTATATATATCAACATGGATGGATCTCAGAAACTTAATGCTGTATAAAAAAAGCAAATTGCAGAGTGAGACGTGCAGTATGATCCATTTATATACATTTTAAAAGCAGACACTACGCTACATATTTTTGTGGATCCCTAAGTCTATGGAAAATAGATTGGAAGGACACACATTAGATACACTCGGCGATGAGGGATAAAAAAGATAAGAAAAAAGAGGGGTCATGTCTAGACAGATGATTATATCACGTCAGTAACGGAAGAGCGACTGATTGAATCAATTCAATTCTGGGCATCTGCAGCTCAACCTTAGAAACAAAACAAAACAAAACAGTATCAATCTCCTAGGATTAAATGACATAAAACCTAGTGTCTAGCACATAGTAAGGACTTAACAAATGGTGGCCATCATCATAATTATGATGTTCACCTGTTGTGCTCTGCCTTTTTGCTTTCCATAGGCTCTTTCTAGTAATCTTAGAAGGATGGGGAGTTTGGTTGGGTACTTCTCTCTGTACCTACATTTCTGTTCTCATTTATTGGTTTGAGGGCTATAAAAGCAAAATGCTTGGCTTGGGCCAGGGCTTGCTGTGCGCAGAGCCTACTCTAATGGGTTAAAAAAAAGTGCTACCAGGCATACCCAGTGGCAGCCCCAGCCCTCCAATCCCCCAAATAACGACAAAGAAGAACATCTTACTAGTGTAACTCCTTGCATCTCGAATAAGTAGTTTATATTAATCAGAACTAGATTGAGCAAAAGGAAAATCTATTGGTGCATTTGACAACTGGGAATTTCAAGAAAAAGAACTGGCTCAACCTTCTCAACTGAATCGGGGAATTCCTACCGCCTTGCACCTACCTACTTCTGCTATTTCCACAGCTAAAAGCCTGTTCTTGCTGTGTCCACTTCCCAGTACCAATTTTTGAGCTACTTATGCAAGCAACTGAAAGAAGGTCTGACTCACCAAGTGGAAAATAGAATTTGTTGGAAGCAGACTTTATAGTTCACATAATTAAAGGAAATGCTGAGAGCCAGGGCTTGGGAAGAAAGGAAAGCAGGGAGCAACATGATCTTAGTAAGGAGTACATGCTGTTTCTTTAGGTCGCACCACGGGAACAATCCAACCCACCAATCTAGATTCCCACTGTCATTCTCCCTGAAGAAAGAGTCTGATTGGCTTAGTTTGGGTCATAGCGGGGGCCCTGTGATTGACAGTCCTAGTAAGACTCCATAGAATTGAGAAGTTGTAGTTCCCCCAAAAGACAAGCTTCTTCCAAAACAAGGGTAGGGATGCTGGCCTAGCAAAAACAAGAGACTTCTACTACATAGCTAAAAGTAGTTTGCATCTTAATAGAGGGTTCCAAAGGTCACAGACAGAAAGATATGATATTATAACTTCACTATCAGCTCACTTATGACATGGGAGTTTACCTTCACCATTCTATCTCCTCCCTCTCCCATACCTGTAAAATGATGTTCATGACACATTCCATTCTTGTATCACCAGATATAAGTCTCCATAAATTAATAATAACTCAGCATTGGAAAGGGTCTCAGATCTCTTAAGGGAGTAATTCTCAACCTTGCCTTGGCTGAACAGTAAAATCACCTGGGACACTATCTAAAAACGCACACACCCAGAGATCCTGATTTAATTGGCCTGGGAGGGAGAGCTTGGGCATCAGTATTGTTGTTAAAGTTCCCCAGGTGATTCTAATGTGCAGCCACTGTTGAGAAGCCCTGGGACAGGCTTTTAGGGATCCTTTGCTCTCATGCACTGTCCTCCTGCAGAAAGTTCCTGTCTCTGAGAGGTGACTGTCAGCTTGTTTTAATGATTCCGGTGAGGGGAGAATCTTAGTTTGCTTCAGCTGCAATAATAAAATACCATAGGCCGAGTGGCTTAAACAACAGCAATTTATTTTCTCATAGCTGTGGAAGCTGGAAAGTCCAAGATCAAGGTTCCGGCACGAATCAGTTCCTGGTGACAGCTCTCTTTGCTGCATCCTCACATGGTGGAGAGAGAACAAGTTCTCTGGTATCTGTTCTTTTAAGATCACTAATCCTATTGGATCAGGGTTCCACCTTTATAACCTCATTTCACCTTAATTACCTCCGTGAGGGCCATATCTGCAAATACAGTCACATTGGGGGTCGGGGTTCCAACATATGAACCCTTTCTCATATTGAGCCCCAATCTGTCTCTTTCCAAATTCTTTCCACCTCTTAAGTCTTAGTTCTGCAGAGAGAGTTAAGAGAAACAGGAGGCAACTAACACAATAAACAACCATTTTGCTGGGTATTTTGCATACATTTTCACTCTCAAGCCTCGGGAGGATACTGTGAGGAAAGTATTATGCTCACTTTACAGATCAGAAGATTGATATCAGAGAGGATGAGTAATCTGCCTAAATTCATAAGGCTGATCAGTGGTAAAATGAGAATTCACACCCAGGCCTCCTTTCTGCCTCCTAAGCCCATGCTCTTTCCACTCTCGTGCTGCAGAGCCATCACTTCTACACAAAACCCTCAGGTACCGGAGGGTAAAGTAGCTCGTAGGCTTGAAAGCTATGTCTGACTCCTGAGAACGTGCCTTGTCCATCCAAATGCTGCTTCTACTACTGTGGATGTCTTTGCTTTTCTTCCTCTCCCCTTCTCCCCTTTATTTCATACTTTTATTTTTTGTGTTTCATCCTAGTTTTGATTTACTTCTCTCCCACATGATCTTATTTTTCCCCAGTGTCCCTTCTGGAACTTTCATTTTGCAGACTCCAGTATAGAGCAGCCATTAGTGTAAGAATCATATAGAAGTAATTCCGATTGATGAGGTGAAGTAGGGACGAAGGATCTGCATTTCAAACAAGCTCTCAGGTTATGGTGTTGCCACTGGTTGGTAGATTCCACTTTGAATGCACTGGTATAGATTTGTTTTTCAGCCTTTCTAACTAGCTGATCTGCAGAAAGGGTTTCATATACTTTTTTACTTTCCCCTGCAGAGGGAAGATCAGCTTGTACTTCCAGTGCCTACGATTATGATGGGCATAGACAGAAAAAGCTTTGAGAAGGTAGAGTTTCTAGGTCACAAGAGCAGGGAATCATGGTTTGTACATAATATGATATTTTTTCTGCCTGCCATCCCTTCCCCCCTTTTCTACAACGGCACCTCTCTTTTATTTGGGGGGAGTGCTTTTATCCTACTCTGCGTGATCCTGGTGAGTCTGTCAATCATGTGGTCCCACAAATCCCACCGTGGAAATGGACACAGGAGTCAGAAAAGCAGGTCAGAATGTGTCCACCATTTAGCTGGTCAGAGTGATTGGAATCTAAGTTGTTGTTCAGCACATGATCCACGAGGGGCCAGTCAGATTTTTTTTCAGAATTGCCATAAATGCTGGGAGAAAAGAGGTTTTTTTCCCTTGCTTTTGCTGGCTGTCGGGATGGTGCAGACCTGGTGATGCTGGTGGCTATCTTTGCCTTCACATGGAGAGGGACAGAGAAGCCCCAATGGCACTGCATCTAGCTTTGCTGAAGCCTGTTTCTCCCTTAGATTGCCCATTCCCTTGAGTCAATAAATGCTGTTTGGATTAATTTTGTTTGAGTTGAGTTTTTGCAACCAGACTTAAGCTATGAAATGTGCCCACCTTGTTCAACACTGCATTCCCAATGCTTAGCAATCAATATGTGCTCACAAAATACTCACCAAATGAATGAACAGAGAGAGATCTCACTGTACAAATACTTTCCTGGGTCTCAACATTCACAAAAGTACCACAAATCTTCCAGGTAACATCATATGGAAACTGCTTCAGAATCTGTTTTGATTCCTGGGCTGTGGCAGATTTGGGGATGAGAATAGTGGTTAAGAAACGAGACTCTGGATTGGGCAGAATTGGGTTCAGATTACAGCTTTACAACTTGCTACTAAATTTAAAGTCTCTGAGGCATGGTTTTTCCCCATCTGTAAAATGAAGGTAACATTATTTACGAAGCAACTATCACTTTGGTCTGTTCCATTCTTCCTATTAACTCTTTTTTCATAACTGAACCCACTCTTCTGGCAAGGTGGGCTTTGTCCCAGACAGGGGCCAATGACAGTGCCTTTGTTCCAGCAAGGTCAGATTAACTCTGCTTGGAATTCAAATTGCAAGTGAAAACCCACAGAAGTGGAAGGCAGCTTAGATAGTCATCTGATGACAGCACCATAGACTGAGGAAAGCACTAAGGGCTGAGACTGAGTTCCTCAGAGCTGTTGTCACTTCTCTTTCCTAACCCTATTTGTGCAGCTCTTCTGGTTGTGAAGCCAGTCCAGAGGCCTTCTGATAAATCTTTTTTCTTGGTTTACCTAGGATACAACCCAGGAGCCTTAGCAAAATCAATCTACCTCCCAAGTCAGCTCTGAGAATTAAACAAGATACACGTGAGGTAATTTTCTCAGTACTAGGGATATAATAAATGCTTAATAAATGTTAGCTACATTTTTTACTTCAATTTGACTTCTTATTTGGTGGATCCTACATGGTGAACAAATTAATCTCTGCTAATTATCCAGAAGTCAGCTATATGGAGTTGCCCATGTGAGAGACAGTTTGACTGTGAACTGAAGTCTATACACTAGTGTCTACTGTTATGTCTTTAGTGAGGGTGAGAATCAGATGGAGAGATTCTGATTCAATACGTCAGGGGTGGGGAGGGGCTGTTTAGAGCTCAAGTTTGAAACCACTGATTACTTTCTCTATCCATGATGTCTTAACCCCTTCTGATTGGCAGATATATGAAACTCACATTTTCTCAGTCTGAGGCTCTAGAAGCAGATTGCTCTTCAAAAAGCCAAGAGTCCCCAAAGTTGATTTCACATGTATTATGTATTTTAAATCAGTCTATCTGTAGTAGGGTGAATAATGACCCACATAGATGCTAGGTCCTAATCCTTGAAACCTGTAAATGTTAACTTGTAAGGAAACCAGGGTTTTGCAGATGTGATTAAGTGAAGGATCTTGAGATGAGGAGATTATCCTGGGTGGCCCTAATTATTATCATCTGGGTGGGCCCCAAATGCCTCACGTGTCCTCATAAGAGAAAGGCAGAGAGAGATTAAACACACACACAGAGGAGAAGGCAATGTAAAGACAGAGGGGGATCAGCGTGATGCAGCCACAAGCCGAGAAATATTGACAGCCACCTGAAACCGGAAGAGTCAAGAAAAGGATTCTCCCCTAGAGCCTCCAGAGGGACCTTGGCCCTACCAATGCTTTGATTTCTGCTTAGTGAAACTAACTTTTGATGTCTGGCCTGCAGAACTGTGAGAGAATAAATTTCTGTTGTGAGAAGCCACCAAGTTTGTGGTAATTTGTTACAGCAGCTGCAGGAAACTAATACACCACCCTAAATACATTTGTCAAATGTATTGAAAATCTGTCTAACCAAAAGTTGTAAGAAATAGAAACTTCATTCTATTTATATAGATTTTTTTGGCCCTTTTCTATCCTGCTAACTTGCCAAAAAGCTAAGAGTTATTAATGCACAGATTCAACCGCTCCTGTGGTATCACTCACAGACCACCCCCAGCTGAATCACCCTTCTGTAACAGGAACCCAGGGTGATCTACTTCTGATGCAGTTTCTGTGCCCCTGGATCTGAGTTGCCACTTGAAAGCCCTTAGACCCCTTCTGAAGGAGGAATGAGAGTGTGGCTGATCACAGATAATAACCTTCTCCAGGAGCAGGAGACTGGTTCACTACACAGTGGACTTTACCCATACCTTCCCTCCCCTTGGGATGGGGTCAAGTGAGGTCAAATCTCTTGGGGAGAATTCAGGAACATTGCTAAAGTCTTTTTTCAGTTCTCTCCCCCAAAGGCAATGATCACTTAAATTTTTCTCATACAAATGTCTGTAAAAAAAAATTCAGACAACACGAAAGAATACATAGTAAATAGTTCAAGTTCCTCTCTCCACATCTTCCCATTTTACTCACTTCCATATGTTTAACCACTATTAAAAGTTTGATATTTTCCTCCAGAAATTTCTTTAAATGCTCGCAAAGTCCATTGGCATGTACATGCCTGTGTGTCCAGTTGTACATGTATAGACACAGAGGCTTTTTGTTTTAAATTGATAACAATAATGGGAAAAGGTTAAATGCTGAATCAAAGCAACTCTGTTATGCTACGATCAGGGCCATGATTAGGAAAAAAAGAAAACTACACTCGAGCTGGGGATGTGTGGGTAAATGTTATTTAAGATTTTGAACCCCAGACCTCTCTGAATCCTCCTGGCCTACAGAAGTGACCACCCCTCTCCATTAAGAGCTAGCACTCATTCTTTGATTGAAAACCAGGAAGGAAGGCATGATACACCTTCTTTATGATCTTCCCCCATTTCCCTTCCTGGCCACTAGGCCTATAAGCAGGATTAAGTTCCAACATAACATAGCTGGAGACATGCTGGGACTGATAAGGAAGGAAAGGGACTCTTCCCAAAGGAGTTGCAAGACCTACCTAGAATGTATCTGTAGGAGCTGGGACTGGATTCCGAGGCTGCTCTACCAAGGAGCTGGAACAATATATTGGATAGGGGAGAGTTTATTGATTTGTGGGCACTCTCTCTAAATATAAGATTTAGCACCCTGTCAAGGACCTGAGGGGGTGGTGTGAACTCACCATTAATACAGGTCTTAGAAGCATGGAAAAAATTATGGCTCATGCTAAATGAAGCTGAAATGCCAGAATTACTATGGTAGACAGTGGAGAAAGGGATTAAAAGGTTAAGAGAAATGGGCATGTGAAGTAGGTATCTCCGTAAGGCTGGAAGAGACACCGGATGATATGTACCATGGGAAGGACTATCGTATTCATCATTGCCAAGGCCATAGGCAATGCACTGGTGAGAGGAGTACCAGCCTCATTCAGAAGTTTATAAGACAGGGTTAACAGTAGAAGAGGCCATTACAGAATTAGGCTCAATGATAGCAACGGGGACATTAGGACTCCAAAACAATAGAGAGTAGGTAGTGGCACTTAACTGCCAAAAGCAACGTGGATGTAATTTTCTTAATAAGTGGCAGAGTCACAGGGTAGCCAATGGGGGCTGACATGCAGAGGGTAATGGAGATGGTTAAGAGAAGACAGTATTCCTTGGAGCAAAATAGATGGGCACCCAACAAGGGTACAATGCAGCTTGTACTGTCAGAATAAATAAAAGAAGGATGCCCACTAGACTGAGGACAATTAAATGTTATGATCGCTTGCTCAGCTCCTGGACCTGAGTTACTTTTTAGGTACAAAACCCATTGACTGAGTAGCCACTTATAGTTATGTATCCCAATCATTCTGGAGACTGTGAGAAACAAAGGACTAAATTGATATTGATATTCAGAGACCCAAAGTATCATCACCGTCTCCCTGTTAGAATGGAGGCTTATGGAGTCTTGACCAAGGTCCTGCTTACAGTGACTCTACAGGATCTGCTGATCCACCCAGCAGTCATTTTCACAATCCCCAAATGTATATTTGCGATTGACCTAGGTAGTAGTTGATAGAGCTCCAACTTTGGGTTCTTTGCCTTTTGGGGATAAGAACTCTCAGAGTAGGGAAGTCCAAGTAGAAGCCTCTGAAAATACTCAATCATCCCCCCCAATCCCATCCAAGGACCCAAACCAGTATCACAACCCCAGGGTAGAGGGATAGCAAAAATTAGTGCTATCTTTAAGGATATAAAAAAAAATGCAGGGATGGTGGACTCTATCATATATCCATTGAATTTGCCAATCTGGCTCCCAGAAGAAACCAGATGGATCTTGGAAAATGATAGTTAACTATAAATTTAAACAAATTATTCCCCTAATTGCAGTCACAGTACTAAATATGATTAATATCTTTATTAGAGCAGATTAACATGGTTTCAGGTATATATTACGTGGCCACTGGCTTGGCAAATGCATTCTTTTACATTTTGATCAAAAAATAGCATCAGGAATAGTCTGCATTTACATAGAGTGGATAATAATACATATTTACACTTTATTCCCAAAGCTATGTTAATTCTCTGTTTTCTATAAGAATATAATCCAAAGAGATCTGGACCAACTGGACATCCTATAGAACTTCACATTGATCCATTACAGCAATGATATTACACTAAGTGGGGCTAAGGAATAAGACATGGTCAGCACACTGGAGGACTTAGTAAGACATACATGCTCCATGTCAGATAAACCCTGTAAAGAATCGTATCCTTGATGCATGAGTAAAATTTTGTAGTCTTGTAGTCAGGGGTGTGCCAGGGCATACCTTCCAAAGTTAAAGACAAGTCATTACATATTGTACCTCCCATACAAAGAAGGAACTCCCATGCCTGATAGGTTGATCTCAGTTCTAGGGAGAGCATATTCCACACCAGAGAATAATTCTCCACCCCACATACCAGGTGACAAGAAACGTTACCAGCTTTGAGTAGGTCCTAGTCAAAAAAGAGTTCTGCAGCAAATCCAAGCAGCAGGGCAAGCAGTCCTTCTGCTTGGGCCACAAAACCCTGCAGGTCCTGTAGTATTAGATATATCAGTGGCAGGAAAAGATGCAATGTGGCAGCAGGGCTTATGGCAAGCCCCAGTGGGAAAATAACAGTGCAGACTCCTGAGATTCTGGCGCAAGGAAAATTATATACTTAAAAAAAAATCCTAGGGCTTCCCTAGTGGCGCAGTGGTTGAGAGTCCGCCTGCCGATGCAGGGGACACGGGTTCGTGCCCCGGTCCAGGAAGATCCCACATGCCACCGAGCGGCTGGGCCCACGAGCCATGGCCGCTGAGCCTGCGCGTCCCAAGCCTATGCTCCGCAACGGGAGAGGCCACAACAGTGAGAGGCCTGCGTACCGCAAACAACAACAACAAAATGTCCTAACTTCTGCATGCCATTGGGCATTGATGCAGATGGAATGCCCGATCATGAGACACCAAATGGCTATGGTATGCCTCCAGAACTGCCCATTAAGAGCTGGGTTGACCTAGAGCCCCCAAGTCATAGCCAGGTTCACTTAAGGGTCCATAAGTCAAACCACTTGAGCCCTGTAGCAGTTTGTTGGACCATGAGCATGAGTCCCAAGCATGAGATGGACTAGAGAGCAAAAACAAGCTGCATAAGCATGTAGCCTAGACTCCCATGGCCTTCACCACTGTGCACCGCACCTCTCCCTCCCCTCACTCTGATCATATCGGGAATCCCTTATCACCTGCTGACGGGAGAGCAAAAACTCCAAGCTTGGTTTACAAATAGAACAGCTTAGTATGTGGGTGCTTAAAAATGGGAGCAGCTGCACTGCCGCCTCATTCTGAAGTGGCTTTGAAAGACAGTAGTGAGGGAAAATTCTGCTAATGGGCAGAGTTTTGGGTAATGCACCTGTTTATCCACTTTATGTGAAAGAGGTGGCCTGAGATTACACTATAGTCAGACTCATGGGCAGGTGCCCATGAAAGACTAAGACTGAAAGAATGGAACAAAGAGGCGGATGAACATATGGGAGTGGGAACAAAGTGTGAAAATCTTTGTATTGTATGTTAAAGCCCACGAGAGAGCATCAGAGAGAGCATCAACTATGGAGGAGGGTCTAAATAGCTAAACAGACAAGATTATTCCACCAGGCCTGTCATCAGCTACTTCAGTGCTAGCTCAGCGGATACATGAATATCGTGGCCATGGTAAGGAGAGAGGAACGCTGGGCATGGGTCCAACAGCATGGGCTCCCACTTAGCAAGGCTGGTTTAATTGCAGCTGCCGTCAAATGCCCAACGTGCCAGCAGCAGACACCAAGGCTGAGTCCCTGATATAATGCTCTTCCTCAAGAAGGCCACTGGTGTCAAGATAACTACATTGAGTCTCTTCTATCCTGGAAAGGCCAGAGGCTTGTTCAAACAAGAATAAACACATATTCTGGGAATGGGTTTGCTTTTCCTGCCTACAAGTGTTCAGCCACCATAACCATCAAAGAACTTTTAGGATATTTTTTCTCTGGGGAAAAATCCTATATAACATTGTGTCAGAGAGGGGAGCCCACCTGACTGCAAAGGAGGTATGGGAGTGGGTCTATGACTACTGGATCCACTGGTCATATCACATACCATACCGCTCAGAAGCTACCTGCCTGATGGAGCATTGAAAGGACCTGCTGAGGACACAGTTAAAATGCTAGCTTAGAGGCAACCCTTCACAGGAAAAGCCATCCATCTTCCAGAAGATTGAATCAAAAAATTTATATAACACTGTATCCCTAAGTAAGATTAATACATAGGTCTAGGAATCAAGGGATGGAAGCAGGAATGATTCCAATTATCATTTCACCCAAGGTCCCACTGAGGACTTTGTCCTTTCTGTCCCCACAATTCTAGACTCTGTAGGGTTAGAGTTTCTGGTTTCCAAAGGAGGCACACTTTTCCTGGGGGACCCAGCAAGTGTCCCATTGAAATATAGACTACCACCACCACCTAGGCACTTCAGGGTCCTTGTGTCCAGGGACTGGAAGACAAGGAGAGGAGTTACCATCCTGGCAGGGAGCCTGCCAGGACCCTGGACCCTGATTATCAGGAGGCAGTAGAACTGCTCTTACACTATGGGGGCAGTGATAAGTATGTATGACATCCAGATAATATTCTTGAGTGCTTCATTCTATCCCTTTGCTCAACTGTAATGATAAAGGGACACGTCAGCAACCCTGGCCTCAGGAAAGCATGGTGTCCAGGGGCTCATATCCCTCAGATATGAGGTTCTGGGTAATTCCATCAGATAAGTCACCACAACCAGCAGAAGTTGTGCTGAGGTAGAAGTAATCTAGAATGGATATTAGAGGAGAAAGATAGTAAGTATCAGTTATGGTCCTAAGACCAGCTCTAGTGGTAGGGGCTGTAATTTGTCCCACTGACTTTTCCCTTCTAATTTTCTTTTGGGAAGGGAGGTACATCAGAATCCTGGAAGAACAGCTGTCCAAATCTATATGTAAATACCTGAAGAAATGTATCTGAGTGGCACACAGCGTGGACTGTAATGGACATGAGCTACAAGGATCCCTCAGCTCCTTCAGAGCTAATCCCAGCTGCAGACAATTGCCTTGCTCAAGAACACATCCTGTTCAGGGTACCTACATCCAATGATTTGTCACGTGGTGGTATAAAAGCCTAGTCATTTGGGGTTAGTGTGGGACAACTGTGATTGTCTATATTCCAGAGCACCCAGTGAGGCTGTTAAAATTTTGCCAGAATTATATTGTAGTTCAACTTCTTCCTCTGCCAATCATACTTCCTTCCCCTTCTTTCCATGACTGTTGATTTCTAATAGCTGAGTCACATTAAACTCTATCTCAAGGTGTGCTTCTGAAGAACTCAACCTATAATATCTATAATACCACCCTTACCCCCCTGGTCTGAAAATGTGAGGAGGGAATCTATCCAGTGTGGAATGGAGAATAAGAGCTAATCAGGGTGAGGAAACCATATATGTGGAAGAAAAAATGACAGCAGAGTTGGGAGATTTACTCTACAGGAAAATTAATCAAACAAGTAAATATTTCAAAGATAGTGGAAGCCAGTTTTTCCCTTGTTGGAGAAGGGAAGTATAAACACAGAAAAAGACAAAATTAGAATAAACTCTTGATCTTGGGTTATTGGAGGTGCTGGTGTGAACTCTTAAGTTTTTAATAGATTTAGACAGAGATAGAAATAAAAAATAGATGCATCTCTGTGTGTCCACTGAAAGGGACTGGGAACAGTGACATGCAAATAGTAAGGAACACATTTAGCACTCACGTGTGGCTTTTAAATACCCTTTTCCACTCAGAAAGAACTAGGATTCATTGAAGCAGTGGCTGATTCCAGAGCTGGGGCAGGAAAAGTACAGGATGATCATAAAACATCTTGTTGTTCTAGAAAGCATGTGTTTATTAAGAATTGTGAAGGGTCAGAGAGTTGACCCTACTTGCAGACTAACAAGTTAGCCTGCCATGGTTTCATCAATGCTCACAGAAAGTTCTTTATACCTAACAGCAAGCAGCATGAACTTCATACTTGTGGCAGTGCCCCTGACCTCCCAACCCCTGTGGGGCCTGACACAGGCAGTGAGTCTGTGTCACAGCTGAGTTTAGGGAACCTGAACTTTTATAACAGGCAGTATGCAACCTGACTGACCTTCGTGCTGGAAGGAGACATTATTTTGATAACACTAGATGGTAAGCAAGCTGACCTCTGCTCTGGAGGAAGTTACTCTATCTACCTTCCAAGGTCTTTGCTATATAAACATCCTTGAAAAGATGATCCACAACAAAAGCACAGTTAGAGTTTCTGCTCACAAGATGTACAGAAACATGAAAGACCCATGGAAGATTATCTTCCAACTATGCTCAAAGAATGGTAAAGACATATCAAAAGGAGGTTTCTCAATAAACTAAAAATAGAACTACCATATGACCCAGCAATTCCACCCCTGGGTATATATCCACAAAAAAACAAAAACACTAATTTGAAAAGATACATGCACCCCAATGTTCATAGCAGTGCTTTTTACAAGAGTCAAGACATGGAAGAAACCCTACGTGTCCATCAACAGTTAAACGGATATAAAATAAATAAGTAAATAAATCTTTTTTATATATAAAAAAGAATGAAATTTTGCCATTGGCAGCACCATGGATGGACTTGGAGGGCATTATACTAAGTGAAATAAGTCAGACAGAGAAAGACAAACACTGTCCACTTATATGTGGAATCTAAAAAATACAACAGACTAGTGAATATAACAAAAAAGAAGCAGACTCACAGATATAGAAAACAAACCAGTGCTTACCACTGGAGAAGGGTGGGAGGGGCAAGATAGGGGTCGGGGAGTGGGAGGTACAAACTATTGGCTGTCAGATAGGCTCAAGGATGTCCTTTTTTTTTTTTTTTAAATTTATTTTTTATTTTTATTTTTGGCTGCATTGGGTCTCCGTTGCTGTGCGCAGGCTTTCTCTGGTTGCGGCGAGCGTGGGCTACTCTTGGTTGTGGTGCGTGGGCTTCTCATTGCGGTGGCTTCTCTTGTTGCAGAGCACGGGCTCTAGGGCGTGCAGGCTCGATAGTTGCGGCTCACAGGCTCTAGAGCGCAGGCTCAATAGTTGTGGCGCATGGGCTTAGTTGCTCCGTGGCATGTGGGATCTTCCCAGGCCAGGGCTCAAACCCGTGTCCCGTGCGTTGGCAGGCGGATTCTTAAGCACTGTGCCACCAGGGAAGCCCCTCAAGGATGTCTTGTACAACATGGGGAATGTAATCAATATTCTGTAGTAACTGTAAATGGAAAGTAACCTTTCAAAATTCTATAAAAAAATAAAAAATAAAGAGCAGACCAAAAAAAAAAAAACAGGGACACAGAGACCAGCTTGAAGGGATGTTCACTGGTTAAATTAGGAAAAAATCTGAGCATGAGAAAAATTTATGCGTGTAAAGGACTCTAATCCATTGAATAAAATAGAAAACTATGACTCTACATATGTGTAAATAAATAGTCTTTCTTTCTCTCCCTCTATTTTTTTCTTTACTTGCCCTTCCCTCATTCCTGTTCCGTGTGGGATTGAACTCCTTAATAATATAGTAGCACATAAACCTTGGCCTCAGACTCTGTTTTGGGGGAAACCCATGCTATAATGATATCCATTGTCCCATTTTCCCCTGAGCTTGCTGTATTTTCATTTTGATTTTTAGTTGATCTTTATCTACTAGATATACTAGATATTAATTTCTTATAATCTTTAGACTTTCTACTTGGTCATCTATGTACTAACTTGTTCAAGGTATTCTTTGTTCAATAGAAAGCCTCAAATTAAATATAATCAAAATCATTTCCTGGGCTTCCCTGGTGGCGCAGTGGTTGATAATCTACCTGCCAATGCAGGGGACACGGGCTCGAGCCCTGGTCTGGGAAGATCCTACATGCCGCGGAGCAACTAGGCCCGTGAGCCACAACTACTGAGCCTGCGCGTCTGGAGCCTGTGCTCCACAACAAGAGAGGCTGCGATAGTGAGAAGCCCGCGCACCGCGATGAAGAGTAGCCCCCGCTCGCCGCAACTGGAGAAAGCCCTCGCACAGAAACGAAGACCCAACCCACCCAAAAATAAATAAATTTTAAAAATATATAAATAAATAAAAATAAATTTATTTTTTTTAAAATCATTTCCTTTTTTTTTTTGCTTTATGATTTGTGCTTCTGAAGTTTTGTATAAGCAATCCGTCCTCATACCTAAGCCACAAAGATGCTCTCTTATGTTTTACTCTATTAATTTATAGTTATACCTTTCATATTTATTCTTAAATCTACCTGGACTCCATCCTTTTTGTTGTGTTATATAAAGATGCAGTTTTATTTGTGTGCCTATTGCCATTGTTCTTTAGTGTCTACTGAGTTCCCACATCAATATGTCCCTGGCACTCACTTCTGCTCCTTTTTGTCTCTGTTTGTTCTTGAACCAAACCACCATTACTGTGGTGGTGGCTTTGTACTGTGTCACATTGGCTATGCTTGAACTACATTTCCTATAATTCTCTTTTCTGTATGGTTCTGATTTAGTGTTGGCCACGAGAGACATTTTGTGTAATATTTGAAAAGTAAAAAATGAAAGGGCAGCTTTTCTTTTTTTTTTTCTTTCTTTTTAATGCTCTGAAGGTCAATGGTACAGTGACATCTTGCACATGCTGTCACTCATCTGCTAGCTCACCTTGTTAAATCAGCCCAGACATCAGCTCCTCCAGCTCCTGTCACATCTTCTCCAAGTTCTGCCCCAAGTGCATGGTCAACTCCATGGTGAAATGTGCTACCTTCTTTTGCTGATCACTCACAGCACTGAGATTGAAGGTGATGAGAGACAGATGTTGGTTCTCCTTCGTCCTGTGGGTCTCAGTGTGTCCTCACCGGTTCCAGTTTGTCTGCTCTCATCCACATCTAGCCTTCTTTTTCAAATGCTGGTTGATCTGACCAGTAAAGACTTCAGACTCAACACCAGATGCAGATGCAACAGCTGTATAGAGTCTTCTACCAGCTCCCATAATTGCATGGAGTCTAACACTATGATACATCATTATTCTATAACACTAGCAGAGTTTCTGTATTTCTTTTCCATTCCTCATTCATGTAAATATCATCCTGTTCTTTATTATTATTGTTTTAAAATTATAAAGTTTTATTCTATTTTTACAAAGGCAATATAGGTATCTGAGGACATTACCTTTCCATATAAGCTTAAGAGTATAAATTTTCTCACAAAATCTAACTGGAGTTTTGACGAACTGCATTAAATCCATTGATTAATTGGGGGAGACACTGCATCTTTAAAATATAAAGGTTGAGAGCTGAAGTCTTTTCATGTATTAAAGTCATATCTATGCCCTTTATTAAGATTTTAAAATTTCTTCCATGGATGTCTTGTGTATTCTTGGTCAACTGGTTAATTTTAACAAAATATCTTGATTTCTTTTAAGATAATTTCCTTTTGTTGCAAAAAAGAATGGAATTATTTTAAAAATATTTTTAATTTAGTTACTGAGAGCAAAGGTAATCAATTTTTAGTACAGTCATGTTTCTGTCAACCTTGTTAAAATTCCTATTAGCTCTGATAGTTTGTTGATCCTGTGTTGTGAGTATGTGTGTGTATATGTGTGTTATAAGTAGATGATCACATCATCTACAAAAATGACAGATTTTTTTTTTCTTATTTGAAATCCTTTATCTCTTATCTTTTTGTTATTGTTGCTCTTTATAGAGCTAGCTAGTACCTGCAGTACAATATGAAAGAATAATGGTGATAGCCTGCCTTATATTATATACCTTTGGGAACTGTTTTGTAAGACAAGTATTACTAGAGTTTCAGAGAAGTTGGTACGACTAGGGTCCAACCTGCAAGGCAGGCTCTCACCACTACTGTTTAACATAACCATATGCTATGCTCTTTCAAGTCTCACATCTTTGAACACGCTGTGTTTTCTGTCTAGAATTCCTGTTCACTTTTCTTGATTTGACAGATATGGACTCACCTTCAAGACTCAGCTGAGATGTAAATTCCCAGTTTGGACTAAATGCCCATAATATCATGTACCTCTATCTTAGTTATTTAGGGATATGTCTTCCCTCCTAGACTGTAAGCTATTTAATGTCAGGGATTTATATTACTAATCTTTGTACTCCTCATGTTAAGTCCCGTACCTGGAACAGAGTAGTTACTTATTTAATGTATCTTGAATACATATAAATTGAACTGTATCAAATAAAAGAATCACAGTTGGTATGAAACATCTTTAAATTACCCAGCTTATCCTGGAGTCAGGACCAGGGGAGGGAGGTTTAAAAAGGACATGGTAACACAAGTGTCCACCATTTAGAGAATGACTACATAAGTAATGGCACATTCATACTATGGGATACTCTGCAGTAGTTTTAAAAAGAGATGACTCTATATGTACTAAGATAGAAACAAAAATCTATGAAGTATATTAAGATTTTTTAAAGAGAACATTGAGATTGAGGCTAATACATAAAATAAGTATTAGTATACCTTTATTTGCAAGTCTGTGCACATGTATACTTGTAAGTGTATATGTATGCACGTGTATGTGTTTAATTATGTGACAGACTCTGATGTTTGCCTACCCATTGGCTCTACCTTCTCTTTTGAATATGTCTAATCCCAGGACAAGAATTATTATTGGTTTAACTAGAGATTTAAAGCAATCCCTATCAAATTACCCATGACATTTTTCACAGAACTAGAACAAATAATCCTAAAATTTATATGAAACCATAAAAGACCCAGAATTGCCAAAGCAATCCTGAGGAAAAAGAACAAAGCTGGAGGCAGAACCCTCCCAGACTTCAGACAATACTACAAAGCTACAGTAATCAAAACAGCGTGGTACTGGCACAACAACAGATATATGGATCAAAGGAACAGAATAGAGAACCCAGAAATAAACCCACACACCTATGGTCAATTAATCTTTGACAAAGGAAGCAAGAATATACAAAGGAGAAAAGACAGTCTCTTCAGCAAATGGTGTTGGTAAACTTGGACAGCTGCATGTAAATCAGTGAAGTTAGAACACTCCCTCACACCTGACACAAGATAAATTCAAAATGGCTTAAGGACTTAAATATGAGACATAACACCATAAAACTCCTAGAAGAGAACATAGGCAAAACATTCTCTGACGTAAATCATAGCAACATTTTCTTAGATTAGTCTCCCAAGGCAATAGAAATAAAAGCAAAAATAAACAAATGGGACCTAATCAAACTTATAAGCTTTCGCACAGCAAAGGAAACCATAAACAAAATGAAAAGACAACCTACATACTGGGAGAAAATATTTGCAAATGATGCAACTGACAAGGGCTTAATTTCTGAAACATACAAACAGCTTATACAACTCAATAACAAAAAGAAACAAACAACCCAATCAAAAAATGGGCAGAAGACCTAAATAGACATTTCTCCAAAGAAGACATACAGATGGCCAATAGGCACATGACAAGATGCTCAACATTGTTAATTAACAGAGAAATGCAAATCAAAACTACAATGATGTATCACCACACAGAGGTCAGAATGGCCACCATTAAAAAGTCTACAGGTAATAAATGCTGGAGAGGGTGTGGAGAAACAGGAACCCTCCTACATTGTTAGTGGGAATGTAAATCAGTGCAGCAACTATGGAAAATTGTAAGGAGGTTCCTTAAAAAACTAAAAATAGAATTACCATATGACCCAGCAATCCCACTCCTGGGCATATACCCTGAGAAAACCATAATTCAAAAAGACACATGCACCCCCACGTTCATAGAAGCACTGTTCACAATAGCCAGGACATGGAAGCAACCTAGTGTCCATCAACAGATGAATAGATGAAGAAGATATGGTGTATATATACAGTGGAATATTACTCAGCCATAAAAAAGAATGAAATAATGCCATTTGTAGCAACATGGATGGACCTAGAGATTATCATACTGAATGAAGTCTGAAAGAGGAAGACAAATATCATATGATACCACTTATATGTGGAATCTAAACTATGATACAAATGAACTTATTTACAAAACAGCAACAGACTCACAGACATAGAAAACAAACTTATGGTTACCAAAGGGGCAGGGTGGGGGGAGGGATAAATTAGGAGTTTGGGATTAACAGACACAAACTACTATATATAAAATAGATAAACAAGGTCCTACTGTATAGCACAGGGAACGATATTCAATATCCTATAATAAACCATAATGGAAAAGAATATGAAAAAGAAAAAAAAATATATATCTGAATCACTTTGCTGTACACCAGAAACCAACAAACATTGTAAATTAACTATACTTCAATTTTAAAAAAAAGATTTATGATTGGTTTAAGCCATTATGGCAATCCCATTTCTCTCTCTCTGATTGGTCTAGGGGCATGTCACTAAGTTCTGCTCTGTTGAGACTTTAGGAAAAGACTATTCTCTCAGATAAGAGAAAGGCATGAAAAGAAAGTCTCCTTTTGCTCACTCCTACTTCCTTCCTGTTTAGGTATTGATCAAAGCTGTTATATGAGATTTTGTGCTTGGTGTTCCAGCAGTCTCTATATGACCACAATGGGGGACTTCGTCAACATGCTGAGGATGGCCCAGAAGAAAGACTGGGAAAGCCTGGACCCCTGACTACACCATGAGCTTTCAGACCAACTGGGGATAACCTACCTCCAGATTGCTGTCAGTTGAGGAGGAATAGTCTTAATGGTTAAGTCACCATTGGTTGAGTTTTCTGTCATTTACAGCCAAAATGATCCCATTTGCTAAAGTGTCAGTATAGTTTCATAGGAATACTATTTGAGCACTCCCCTTTACATTCTTAATTACAAAATGTAAAAAATATATATTCTTTTTTTTTTTTTTTTTTTTTTTGGCTACACCATGCCCAGCATGCAGGATCTTAGTACCCTGACCAGGGATCGAACCGGTGCCCCTGGCAGTGGAAGCTTGGAGTCTTAACCACGGGACCACCAGGGAAGTCCAATATATATATTCTTCTTCTTTTCCATTCTATACTTTTCTGCCTTGTATTTCACCCCATACCCTTCACGAGTTTTTGTACTTTAGTTCTGGACTATTTTCAGAGGCAAAACAGGAAAGAGTCCACAATGCCAAAACCCTGTTAGATTCCCAGTAGAACCAGATCCATCTCATTTCCCTTTATCTTCCACCTAAAATAGCTTTATGGGCTCCATTAATACCTGGGATATTATAATCTTCTAGTGGGTATTTATAAAGCACAAATAATCACAGATATGAAGCTATGATGAACTGGAGTCTGGGGAGTTTCAGACACTTGCCCAAGACTTAGGCGAGTCCAAGTGTCACACTGTGTTTGAAATTTCTCATCTGATTTTGCTAATTCTCTTAAACAAAATGTGTCTGGTAGAGCCAAGTGGAAAGATTCCAGTAAAAGAGGGAAGAAACCTTCATGTACCCAGTAAGAGAGATGAGGGTGAACTAGTGGGGGCTGGTGATGAAGGCGGGGGACTGGTGTAATTCGCTAATGACAGCATTTTAAAGCCCTGATAAGAGGTGAATATCAACTCCCCTTACTGTATTAAAGAAGTCTGCCTAGAATGTCAGGGAGCTTGATCCCCATCTTGTCAATTAATATTTCTGTGACCTAGAGATTTTCCTTTTTTTTCACTCTCCTCACTTACTTAGAAAAAGAAAAGGGTCAGCAGGAGGTGTTCATATGGAAGTGAGAGACATCTTTTTAAAGTTATTAAGCTCAGGGCTTCCCTGGTGGCACAGTGGTTAAGAATCCGCCTGCCAATGCAGGGGACACGGGTTCAAGCCCTGGTCTGGGAAGATCCCACATGCCGCGGAGCAACTAAGCCCGTGAGCCACAACTACTGAGTCTGCACTCTAGAGCCTGCAGGCCACAACTACTGAAACCCATGTGCCAAAACTACTGAAGCCCACGTGCCACAACTACTGAAGCCCACATGCCTAGAGCTTGTGCTCTGCAACAAGAGAAGCCACTGCAATAAGAAGCCCGTGCGCTACAACGAAGAGTAGCCCCCGCTCGCTGCAACTAGAGAAAGCCCGCGTGCAGCAACGAAGACCCAACACAGCCAAAAATAAAAAATAAAATAAATAAAATAAATAAATTAAAAAATATATTAAAAAATAAAAGTTATTAAGCTCAAAGAGGAGAGAGTTCTTCCTGAACATACATATTCTCATCTTCTTCTCTATCCCCCACAACGTTTTTTCCCAACATATGAAACATATACTAGTGGATTAAAATTTATTTAGCCTCAGGAGTATGAAAATTTGGATTTGCATCCTAAGCTCTTAACACTCACTACCTTCTACATGACCTTAGCCAAGTCACACTTCTCCTGTCATTCTTTCTCTAAGTCAGTAGGTCCTCCTTGTGTTCCCCCTTCAAAGGAAAGATGCCCTATTTCAAGAGAAGTGAAGCCAAATTCTTGGAAAGGTGATTTCACACCATCCCCAGCAGGTACCAGGAATGGGGGAAGTTGGTAGAGGGGCAGGAACTTCTGTGATCTGAGTCAAACAGCCATAGGGTATAAACTCACATACTTAAAATCTACAAGCAGGAAATCCTTGCTGAGGGTCAAGTTTTCCAAGCAACCAGGAGTTTTGTCTTTAGACATTTTCTTGTCATCTTTACTAGGAAATACTAAATGCTATTTAACAATTTCTTAAAGATATGGAATTACCATGAAAACGAGTAATTCTTAACACTCTCAAAGCCCAACTCCCCTTTTTTTTTTTTTCGGTACACGGGTCTCTCACTGTTGTGGCCTCTCCCGTTGCGGAGCACAGGCTCCGGACGCACAGGCTCAGCGGCCATGGCTCACGGGCCCAGCAGCTCCGCGGCATGTGGTATCTTCCCGGACCGGGGCACGAACCCTCGTCCCCTGCATTGGCATGCGGACTCTCAACCACTGCACCACCAAGGAAGCCCAACACTTTTTTTAACTAAGACGTTTAGAGTAATACATCCAGGGTTGATGTCACAGCTCATGATGTTGTTATTGTTTATGGTTCCTATTTTCCTTCCATTTTGCCATTCTTGGCAAATCTGTATTTTATCACTTCATGAATTAAAAATCATGGCAGCATCTCTGGGTCTTACATCTGTATTCAAAGCAGAAGGAAGAAGGAAGGATCATTGTCAGCAGACTTCCACTTCTATCTTATTGGCCAGAACTGTATCAAAGGCTAGTGCTGGCTGCAAGGGAAACTGTGATCCTCCCACTGAAAGCAATAATACTGCCATAGAACACATAAAAAACAAATGAAGAAACAAACAAAAACGTTCAAACACATCACTGAGCTGCCAAGAAAGTGATGGCAGTGAGTCTAAGAAGACAAAAATTGAAGTGAACATTGAACTCCTAGGAGGTGAGGAAACACCAGGGATGGCTTCTGCCATAGGCATATGTGTCAAATTCTGGTGATATTGATATTTCATTTTTAATGGTTTCACAGGAAGTAGGGATTGGGGACAGATGATAAAGCTTAAGGCCTGCCCGATGTATGGAGTCTAATAGTAGAGCCCGATGTATGGAGTCTAATAAAATCTTGTATGTCCATACAATGAAATATTATTCAGCCATAAGAAAAGGAATGTGCTGGGCTTCCCTGGTGGCGTGGTGGTTGAGAGTCCGCCTGCCGATGCAGGGGACATGGGTTCGTGCCCCGGTCTGGGAAGATCCCACATGCCATGGAGCAGCTAGGCCCGTGAGCCATGGCCACTGAGCCTGTGCGTCCGGAGCCTGTGCTCCCCAACGGGAGAGGCCACAACAGTGAGAGGCCCGCATACCACACACACACACACACACACACAAAATGGAATGTGCTGATACATGCCACAACATGGATGGACGTTGAAAACACCATGCTACATGAAAGAAGTCAGACACAAAACTCACATAATATATGATATTATTTATATGGCATATGTCCAGAATAGGCAAATCCATACAAACAGAAATTAGATGAGTTGTTGCCAGGGGTTGGGTGAGGGGGAAGTGGGGAGTGACCGCCAATGGGTATAAGGTTTCTTTTTGGAGTAAGGAAAATGTTCTGGAACTGGAGAGAGGTAATGACTGCATAAGTACACTAAAAACCATTGAACTGTACACTTACATAAGTGGAGTATGTGGTATGTGAGTTACAGCTCAATAATGTTGTTATAAAAACAG
Organism: Physeter macrocephalus; assembly: GCF_002837175.3. Taxonomy (NCBI): domain Eukaryota; kingdom Metazoa; phylum Chordata; class Mammalia; order Artiodactyla; family Physeteridae; genus Physeter; species Physeter macrocephalus. The sequence continues at coordinate 64,201,715 of NC_041215.1, forward strand.
AACCAAAAACAAACAAAACATATGTAAAGATCACCACCACTGCCACCATCCCAAGATTACCACTGCCAGCCTCTTGGTGTACAGACTTCCAAACTCATTTCTGTGCATCATATGTACTTATTCAAAGAATAAAAACTGGATCATACCATTCAAAAAGTACTTTTAACTATCACACGTATAACTTTAAACTTTTAAAGTAATATCAGATTGGAGTGTGATTGTCTTGTACCTGATCTTAGGGGGGAAACTTCTCATCTTTCATCAAGTATTATGTTAGCTGTGGGGTTTTGTTGAGTGGTTGTTGGTTGGTTGGTCTGTTAGTTTGTTTTTTATCATGAAAGGTTGTTGGATTTTTTTTTTTAATTTTTATTTACTGATTGATTGATTTTTGGCTGCTTTGGGTCTTCATTGCTGCACGCGAGCGGGGGCTACACTTCGTTGTGGTGTGCGGGCTTCTTATTGCTGTGGCTTCTCTTGTTGCAGAGCACGGGCTCTAGGTGCATGGGCTTCAGTAGTTGCAGCACGTGGGCTCAGTAGTTGTGGCTCACGGGCTCTAGAGGGCAGGCTCAGTAGTTGTGGCGCATGGGCTTAGTTGCTCCGCAGCATGTGGGATCTTCCCGGACCAGGGCTCGAACCTGTGTCCCCTGCATTAGCAGGCGGATTCTTAACCACTGCGCCACCAGGGAAGTCCCAGCTGTTGGATTTTGTCAAATGCTTTTTCTGCATCTATTGACATGATCATGTGGGTTTTTTCCCTTTATCCTATTAATTTGGTATATTAAGCTGATTTTCATATGGTGCACCAAGTATAAATCCCACTTGGCAATGTTATAAAATTCTTTTATATGTTTTGCTGGATTTAATTTGTTAGTATGTATTTGGTTGAGGAGTTCTGTTTCTATATTTATAAGGATATTGGTCTGTAGTCTTCTTTTCTTGTGATGTCTTTGTCTTGCTTTGATACCAGGGAACACTGTACTCAAAAAATGAATTAGAAACTGTTCCCTCTTATTATTTGCAAAAGTTTATGAAGAATTGGTGTTAATTCTTCTTTAAATGTTCGGTAGAATTCACCAGTGAGGCCATAGAGTCCTGGGCTTTTCTTTGCTGGAACTTTTTTGATTACTAACCTAAGCTATTTATTTGTTATATATCTTTTCAGATTTTTCTATTTCTTCACTAATCAACTTTGGTAGTTTCTGTTTCTAGGAATTTATCCATTTCATCTAGGTTATCTTCTTTGTTGTCTTAGTCATCTCAGGCTGCCATAAAAAATAACATAGACTGGGTAGCTTAAACAGTAGAAATATATTTTTCACAGTTCTGGAGGTTGGGAGGTCCAAGACCAAGGTGCCAGCCAATTTGATCTGGTTCCTGGTGAAAGCTCTCTTCTTGGTTGACGGACAACCACATTTTCACTATGTCCTCACATGGCCTTTCCTTGCATGCACCAGGGCTGGGAGTGGGGGAGGAGTAGCAGGGAGGGAAGGAGGGAGGGAGGGAGGGAGGGAGAGAGCTTTCTCTTCTTCTAAAGCCACTAGTCTCATCATGAGAGCCCCACCCTCATGACTTATTCTATCCCTAATTACTTCCCAAAGGCCCTATCTTCAAACACCATCACACTGGGTGTTAGGACTTCAATATATGAATTTTGAGGAATACAAACATTCAGTCCATAACACCTTATAATCTTTCTGTTTATGTGAGGTTGGTAGAAATATCCCCTCTTTTATTGCTGATTTTAGTAATTTTAGTCTTCTCTCTTTTTTTGCTTAATTAGGCCAGCTAAAGATTTGTCAATTTTGTGATCATTTCAATGAACCAAGTTCTGGTTTTGTTGACTTTATTGTTTTTCTATTCTTTACCTCACTTATTTTCACTGCAACCTGTATTATTTTCTTCTTCCTGCTTGCTTTAGATTTAGTTTGCTCTTATTTTTCATGCTCCTTAAGGTGGAGTGTTAGGTTATTGATTTGCAGTCTTTCTTCTTTTTAAATATAGGCAAAGACAGCTATAAATTTCCCTCTAGGCACTATTTTCATTGCATCCCATAATATTTGGTATGTTGTGTTTTCATTTTCATTCATCTCAAAGTATTTTCTAGTTTCCTTTGTTATTTCCTTTTTGACCCTCTGATTATTTATGATTGGGTTTAATTTCCATGTATTTGTGAATGTGCCAGATCTCCTTGTTATTAATTCCTAATTTCATTCCACTGTGGTTGGAAAGCACATACTTCATATGATTTCAGTCTTTTAAAATTTATTTACACTTGTTTTATGGCCTAACATATAGTCTATCCTGGTAAATGTTCCACGTGTGTACTTGAGAAGAATGTGTATTCTGTAGTTGTTGAATGGAGTGTTCTATAGGTCTCTGTTAATAGAATTATAATGTTGTTCAAGTCTTCTATCTGCTTGATGATTTTCTGTCTAGGTGTTCTACCCATTATTTAAAGTGAGATGTAGAAATCTCCAACTGTTATTATTGAATCGCCCATTTTCCCCTTCAATTCTGTTAGTTTTTGATTCCTGAGTTTGGGGTTGTCAGGTGTAAATATGTTTATAATTGTTTTATCTTCTTGATGGATCAACTGTTATTATCATATGTTCTTTTTAGGGGCTTCTCTGGTGGCGCAGTGGTTGCACGTCCGCCTGCCGATGCAGGGGAACCGAGCTCGCGCCCCGGTCTGGGAGGATCCCACGTGCCGCGGAGCGGCTGGGCCCGTGAGCCATGGCCGCTGAGCCTGCGCGTCCGGAGCCTGTGCCCCGCAACGGGAGAGGCCACAACAGAGGGAGGCCCACATACCACAAAAAAAAAAAAAAAAAATATGTTCTTTTTAGTCTGTAGTAATAATTTTTGTCCTAAAGTCTACTTTGTCTGATATTAGTATAGGTGTTCTAGGTCTTTCAGTTATTGTTCACCTAGTATGTCATTTCCCGTACTTCAACTTCTTTGTGTCTCTGAATCTAAAGTGTGCCTCTTATAGGCAGCATACAGTTGGATTTTGTATTTTTAATCCATTTTGCTAATCTCTGCATTTCAATTCAATCCCTTCTCATTTAATGAAATTACTGATAAAGTCATGTTTATATTTGCTATTTTCTACTTGTTTTCTTGTGCCTTATGTGTTTTGGGGGGGTTCCATCCTCTACTGCTGACTACTTTTGTGTTAAAAGGATATTTTCTATTTTATTCCCCTTATTGATTCTCTTACTATATTTTTTGAGTTATTTCCTTAGAAGTTGCTATAAGGATTACAATTAAAAACTTAATTTATAAGAATCTAGTTCAGATTAATACCAATTTAATTACAATTGTATATAAAAACTTTGCTCTTACATGGCTTTATCTTCTCTCTCCCTTCATTTGTGCTGTTATTGTCATGCAAATTACACCTTTATAGATTGTGCGTCCAACAACAAAGAAAAAAATAAAGAATGCTTTAGAACTCTGTCATTCTTGCACAGGGACCATGCTAGTCTTCTCTGTATTGTTCCAATTTCAGTATATATGCTGTCAAATTGAGCACAACACGATGGAATATTGCCATTAAAAACTACTCTGGCTTCAGTGTAGAAAATGAATTAAAGAGGAGGCCAATCTGACGTGAGAAGGCTAGATAAAAGATGCTGAAATATATCAGGTAAAAGATGATAGTAGTCTGAACTAGAGTTCAGTACTGCAGTACTGGAGAAGAAATGCAGACAACTTAACAACTTTGAAAGATATTAAAGAGATAATATTAACTACCTTTCGTGACTCGATATAGGGTTGAGCAAAAGAAAGGAGTCAAAAATGATTAATTCTCTGTATTATGTAACTGAGGGAATTATGGTGCTATTCACAGAGAGAGATTACACTGAAATCGAAGCTTTGGGAGAAAATATGATGAGCTCAATTTTGGACATTTTGAATTTGTGATTATTATAAGATACTTAAATGGAAATAGGAAATGTTCAGTGAAGATGGGATATATAGGCTGGAACTTAAGTGAGCAGTAGGAGCTATGAGTAAAGACTCGAGAATAATTAATATGTATACAGTAATGGAAGTCTTGAGAGTTTATTAGAATGTCCAATAAGATAAATAGAAAAATACAAAGTGATAACAGAAGAGGACCAAGGATGGAATACTAAGGAATAATATTTTGAGTGTGAGGAAAAGAAGAGGATTCTTCACAAGAAGGTGAGAGTGGCTCCAGAGGTACCAAGAAAACCAGGAGAGTGTGCTGTCATGGACGTTGAAAGAACGAAATATTGCAATAATTGAGATGCCACATAAAATAAAAACCATATTATTTTCACTGTAATTAGCAATAAGGAAGACCATTAATAACAGTTGTATATTAAAGTTGGCTGCAAATTCTTTCCTATTCCTCCCACAAGAGGTGAAATCTATTTCCCTCCCCTTGACTCTGGACCGAATTGTGTTTGCATTCACCAATAAAATGTGGCAGAAGTGATATTTTTAACTTCTGAGACTGGGCAGCTTCTACTTTCACAGGCTTGAAACACTCCCCCTAAAAACTCAGCATTCATGCTGTGGGAACCCCACATATGGAGGTGCCATGAGGAGAAGGACTCATGCTCCCAGCCAAGTGCCAACACCACCCACCAGCCCTGTGTATGAGCCATAGTAGAGGTTCTAGTCCAGTCAAGCCTCCAGATGACCACAGCTCCAGACAACACACTGCAGGACGCAATTATCCACGTATGCCTAGTCAATCTGCAGAGTCATGAAAGACGATAAACGATGGCTGCTTTTTTTTTTTTTTGAACAAATAGAAAATTTTCATTTTCAGTCACAAAGCCACAACAGACATAAAGATGATACAGACAACAAGTGCTACGGTCATTCAAAGAAGGCATAGACTAGATACAACAAGGATCTCCTCTATGGCACAGGGAACTATACTCAATACTTTGTAATAACTTATAAGGGAAAAGAATGTGAAAAAGGAATCACTGTGCTGTACACCTGAAAGTAACACGACATTGTAAATCAACTATACTTCAATTAAAAAACAAACAAACAACAACAACAACAACAAAAACCCCAAAGAGGTCATAGAAGTTCTTATGAGATTCCATAAGAGAAGCCAAATGAGGATGGGAGAGATGGCTTTTGAATCAATTCAGAGGAGAAGTCACAGAGAAACTAGTCTTTGACCTGAACTTGAGTTTCCATTAAGATTGCAACGCAGAGATATTACAGATGAAGGTAATCACATAAACTTACTATACTGGAACTTGCAGAGGTTATGAGTGTTGTTCAAGATCCAAAGCAAGTGCATTGTGGAATCAGAATTTTAAGTGAGGCCTAATGAACTAAAAACAAACAAACAATAAACAAGCCCTTCCTGTGATACCACGTTGCCTTTGAACTCTTTTTTTTGGTGGGTTGGTAGAAACTGGTTCCAGTGTTTCTTGCAGGAATGACTAGTTCTGTCCCACCGCGACCCCCCACCCCTGAGTTGATCCTCAAAGTTTCCATTAGAATGGACTTGCTAAAATGCAGACATACAAGTATTCATGATGCCTGTGTCCAATCATTTCTCCTGCTATTGCCTACTTCACTTCTGGATTATATGAACAATTCACTGTCTTCAATTATGCTTTTCCCTCCTCCAAGAATTCCTTTCTCCCTATGGGGCACACCTGGGGAACCCACTTCATTTTTCAAAACTCAATTTACATATTATGTCTTCTGTGCAGTCTTCTTTTTAGTGTTGTGATCCTTTTTGCTACCCTTGCCCTTCTGCATGCCTGACTGTTGCACTCGCTATACTGTATTGTAATTGTATTTTTTACATAGCTCTGTCTTCTCCTGGGCAACATTCCTTGGGGCCAGGGACTACCTTTTTTCATCTACTGATGTTGCCTTAGCATGTTACTTGTTGTGCAGTAGTTAGTTATAAAAATGAGATTTGAGTAAATTGAAAATTGTTATGTACATATTACTTATTATCACTTTACAGATACAACAGGAAAAAATATTAATATTGGTGCTGAAAGTTCATTTCTAGTAAATGGTGGTGGTACTTGACTCCACTTATAATATTTTTCCCACTATTTTATATCTTTCTACCTGATATCTCTTCTTTATTTCCATCTATGTTTCTTTATTACTAAACCAAGAAAAACAGGTATGAGGGTAGGTCTAGGCCATACTTGGCTGGAATAGTAAAGGAATTGTGTGGGTTTTTGGTGGGAAAATCCTGAAACATACAGGTCTGCATCTTCCCTTTGAGGCATGTGGAGGGGTCTGCTTCTAAAGAGTTTTTTGTTTGTCTGTTTGTTCGTTTTTGTTTACCATTTTTGAAGTTTTATTTTAGTACTCTCCATTTTTCATTTTTCCTTCTCCTTTTCTTCTCATTCCATCCCTCTCTGCCTGCCTCCCTCCATTCCTTCTTTCCATTCATCATCCATCTGCTGAGCATCTACTGAGTGCTTGGAACTATTACCCATGCTGGGAATGCAGTGATGAACAGGACAAATAATATCTGTGCTCTTAAGGAGTTGATATTCCAGTGTGGGGCTGGTAGTCATAGACAATAAAAGAAAAAAAAAGTAGAATGTATCAGGTGGCCAGCAAGTGTTGTGATCAGAGTGAAATATATAAAATGATAGGCTGTGACTTTGTAGTAGAATTCTTATGGCCACCATGTAAGTTGGTATTCTCCTCATTTTATATTTGAATAAACAAAAGCATAGAGAATTTAAGAAATCCATTCATTGTTACTTAAGGAATCTAGGATTACCAGTTCAGGTCTGTTTGACTTTATAACTCATTTTTGCTCTTAACTACTGTGCTATACTATCTGTCATATGTTTACAGTGCAATTTTTTCTTAAATTTTAAAAAGCAGAGCTTGGGTGGCTGCTGTTTTAAATGACTAAGTTTTTGGTCTGTCTGTTACTCAGTTGATAACCTATTTTATGACCATCCTGTAACATCCGTAAGAGATGATGTCCTGTTGGAGCACTGCAGGTGTAAACTGCCGTGGGTTGAAGAGTGACTTGAAGGGTAGGAACTGGAGACAACTAAGTTGATTGTGAAAGAAAGAAGCTAGTTAGAGTGTTATATGTAAGACAGTCAATATTTGATAGAGGTGTTATGTTAGTTTTTTTACTATGAACAATTTAAATGGTATTTAAGAAGGTGCTATTATAAGCAGAAAATGTTGACGATACAGAAGAGAGATGAGTTCATTGATGGAGGGAAGTTCCTGAAGAGGTGGGAGAAAATGCTTTTCAGGCTCCCCCAGAAAGGGTCTGATTGGTCTCATTAGGTGTGATCCAGCAAAGAGGTCCTGATGGGTGGACTCTCATATCCTGACTCCTTGGCAGTTACCCTATGGATAGCTGCTTTTGGCTCAGGCACTAATCATTTTTCTCAATAATTATGGCTAGGGTCTTAGGTTGTATTAGTTAGGATTTGGAAGTCTGGTGCTACAGGTAACAGAAGATATGTTTCAAAGAGGCTGAAACATAAATCTGAAGTTGGAGGGGTGGTTAATTCAGAGCTCCACAGCATCATCAAGATCCCAGGTTCTTTCCATCATTCTACTCTGTCATCCTCAGACTTCTGTCTTACTCTCTTAGGTTGGCTCCTGTAATTGTCTCAAGATCAGTGCTGCAGTCCAAGGGGTCATATTCAAAAGGTCATGTCAAGGGACAGAAATGGGAGGTTTCTCCTTGCATGTCCCTTTCCCAGAAGTCCCACAGCAGACTTCTCTAAAGGTTAGAATCTCATCATAAGCTCAGTCAATAGCAAGGGTGATTTTAGGTAGGTTGTTTAAACTTTCTGAGCTTCAGTTTTCTCATCTGTAAAATGGGTAGCATAGTACCTACCTCAAGATTATAATAAGGAATAAAAGAGAATATTCTATTAAGTGCATAGCACAGTGCTTGACTCACAGAGCCTCTTTTCATCTACTCTATCCTCCACACTGTGTTTAGAGTTCATTTTCTAAGAAGCAAACTTGAGGTTCTTCTCCCATTTTTAAATGGGAGACCACAATCGGCCTAAAATAAACGATTCGTCTTCTGGTGCTGGGGACTACTTTCCTGAAAGCACTCAGAAGAGAGAAAAAATATTTAGTTGTCTGTTATAAAGGAAAAAGCACGCATGGGAAACTAACAGTATCTACTACATAGGACCACCCATGTGTAAGAAACTGATCTGGTTGCTTTGACTCTGGGCGTGAGGATTCCTGTGTGCTGGGCAGGAACCAAGGTGTCAGAGCGTTCTGTCTCAGGTAAAGGGGAATCCAGTGCCCAGGGTGGGAATCCAGGCATAGATAGAGTACAGGTGCTGATGTATGTGTTTGGGTGGTAAAGTGGGTGAACATTCAGAGTGATTTACTCTTATCCCAACTATATCCCTCACAGAATGGCCCTGGGCTCCACCACAGCCCTGAGTCTGAGCCAGAATAATAAATCATAAAGTTCCTTGAGCTCCAAAAGAGAGTGCTAACATGAATACTAAATAGTATTTGTGTTATAATGTTACTCAGTAAAAAAATATATACCATGCATTATTTTCAAATGCAGTATGCTTTCTCCAGAAACAATATATTTCCTATCTAGACTCTCTTTTTGCTTATCTCAATAGACACAGTGCCATCTACTGAAAATAAAGCACCAATAGCCATGGTACCCCCAGGGATTCCCAGGAGAGCCTCCCTCTCGGTGGGCTCCCTGTCTCACCCACCTCCCAGATGGACTGGAGGGAGTAGGCGGAATCCACAGGCTGTTCTCCTGTCACAAACTGTAATGCATCTGTTCCCTGGTGCTTTCCGTGAGCAGCAAGAGTAAGACGGTCCTGTAGCGACCTAAGGAGCTTGGCCAGAGATTTAAAATGTCTGTGAAAGCTCTTTTAGGCTATCCTTTTGCCTTCAACGGGGTATACACTTCAACTATCCTACATAGGCAAGGCACGTTTTTATATTCAAATGTAAAAGGATTATTGACACGTCTTCCTTTAAGTAATTATGATGTTTCTTTCCGTGTAACAGTGTAGTGATGTATTAAATTTCTTTTATCTTTCTGTGAGATTTTTAGTAGGTAGAAGAGCTAATAAGAGGTTAATAACAGAATCCTGGAACATTATCAAGACTGCTATGTCTTTGGGACTTGTGGATAACCTAGGTCGCTAATGAAGTTCATGTATGCCAAATTCCACTGTCTAGTTAAGTGTGTCCTCTCCAAGTCACGGTGTCTCTTGGTTTCATAAATGGAGAAACCAGAGGAAGATTGTTGCTGACATTTAGTCACCACAGTCAGCAATAAAATAGAAAACTGAAGCTCTTTAAAATACGCAGCCTCCTGCAGGATGTACTCAACTGCTGCCCTCTCCACCTCTCATTTTACCATTCTTCCTCCCGAGGAATCTTGGCTCCGTCGGGCGGGTAGTCCTTCAGGGACCATTTATAATTTAAAGCTCTGGTTTGAATTGATTCTGATCTGGCTTTTGGTAGTTAGGCCTGGCTTCCCTTCCATTTGCCTCTCCAAATCTGGCCCCATTTTCTCTAGCGCATTTGCTGCTCATTCTTTCTGCTTTCTTTTTATTAGATTTTCCAAAGCAAAATTTCCCACAGTTAAGTTTGTGGTCTGGTAATTTATCATGAATATTCTTGAAATTGCCTCATTAAAAGGGGCATTTGAAGCTGAAACCTAGGCATCTGTTACCACGGTAACAAACAACAACTATTTAGAACCGCCTGCTTAAACCAGAGAGGTAAGGGTCGCTGTTGGCAGGAGAATATTGAAGGCAGGCAACAAGAAACTACTGGGGGGAGTACAAGGCCCATAGAGTCGGATGTGGAATTCTCAACCTTGAGTTAGATAGCCTTCTATGTTGGTGCCATGCTCCTGAATTCTCTACATGCTCTTGAGCCAGTCATTCACCTGTCTGTGCCTCAAGTTATCAATTTAAAAAATGGGCAAAACATTCCCTATGTCACCAGGGTATATGAATATCAGTGAGGTGATAAAAGTGAAACCTTTTTGTACACAGGGTGCTGCACCCATGCAGACTAAAATCCGTGCTCTCAGTCTACAGCTGTTCTCTAGAACCCCTGCTGGTTGCCATCAGTCAACCTTCTCTCTCAAAGAAAAGAAAATTCCTTCAATAGAGAGTAGTGTCAAACTAACCTTATTGATTGCCTTTCCAAGCCAGGATTCTCTGGGAGTTCCTTTATCCACCGGGCCTGTAAAAGTGAACACTGGCAGTTAGGCATGTCTTGAAAGTGCTACAAAGACGGTTATAAAAAAAAGTGTATTTGATAAATAATGAAGGTTACAAAAAGTGCAAATTACCTTCCTTCACCTTCTTTTCTTTGCCTTTCCAGCTGCAATTTTGGATAGAATGTTAAAGAGATAATCATGAATGGCAAGCTTTTTATTAAAAAAAAAGGAAATGTCAAGTCAGGCAATGTATATGGGAAAGGCAGGAAAGATATATACACACAAAAGTGTGTATATACATGGCAGTACTTTATATGTGTCAAACTACATATTTTGTTAGCATTGCTTTCCTGGTAGAAATATAATGCATGGAATCAATAGGATTAAACAAACATGACGAGAGAAAAACACATCTTGGTGAGCAAAGCATGAAGGGATATAGATGTGATAAAGAAGAAAATACTGCATAGCATTGACATTCTTAAGACCACAAGAGACAGGGGTGAACTGGGGTGGAGTCTTGGTAGGAATTCTTATGGAACACAATATGGAGGTGGGGTTGAGTTATAGATATAAGTGGATGCATTAAATCCGCCAGATCTACAAATTCTTGGGCACTGCACCCTTTTGTCATTTCTCTTATTAGCACAACTGCCATCAGCATAAATAATTGAAGTGTTAGTGAATTTTTGACGACTCATTCACGTGCCTGCATGAAGGGACTAGGTAGGCAGAGCTCATTCCTCAGGAGGTCATAAGTAGGCAGTCTGCTACCACAAATGTTCTAAATTCCTTTCTTTTCACCAAGTGGGTAGGGAATCAAACCTTCCCAGAGATAGGCAGGGAGTGGAGGAGTTCCCAGAATGTTGAAAATAGTCGGATGTTGGAATCAGAAATGGGTTCACCATCAAAGAAATGTCTTGCATGTGTTTTGAGAAAGGATAGACAACATAATTCCTCACAAAATTGCTAGTTTTGTGGTTGCTAATGAGAAATCTCCAAAAAAATACCTTTTACTGTTTACCTTTTCAGACCCTGTAAGTCATGAAATGTAGTTTCAGTTCGTAGTGTAAGACCTATACAGTAACATGGTTATTGCTGTTAGCTGTAAATACAGTTCTTTGTTATGGTTGCAGCTTGCTCTTCCTAAAATAAAATTCAGCATTTGCTGAATTTAAGTTTAGCTTGGCTTACTTTTCTGCCAAATAGAATATAAGTATACTGGATATAATACTGTGTTAGCTTTCTTTTCAACCCAAAATTTGAATGTTCTTATCGTTTATTATGAAACTTACACGCAAAAACAAAATGGGAAATTTTAAGAGCATAATCTTCGGCATTAGATAGACCTAGTTCAGATCTTGACTACGCCACTTACTTGATCGGTATTCCTCACTTATCTGTAAAAAACTGGATGAGAAAAATGCTTATCTCATATGGTAGTTATGAGACTGAAAGGAGCTCAGAGATGTAGATTGTATTGGGGTATTTGCATAGCTTTTATAAATACCCATTCTCCTCACCCAAGTCCTGAACCAATTAAGAAATAGGCAAAGAGTAAGGCAGACAGGAGACAATATCATCAATAACGTTGACACTGGAGAGGATAGGCTTCCTGACCTGGAACACCAGAAATAGATTTACCACCTGGTCACAGTCCTAGGCAATAGGTCTCCCACTGGGCAAAGGTTTTTGCTACTAAGCTTACAGTTTCCCTGAGATCAATTGGGAGCACATGCTCCCTGTGGGGGGATTTGCTACAGAGAAAGGAAGAAGCTAGATTATAAATACCCAGTTTCTTCCAAGCTCACCAATGAGATAAATCACTCTTCCCAGGGAGAGTAAGTGAGGAGGTGGACGTATCCAGGAGGGTTACAGCTCGTGGAGCTCCCTCTCATGGGAGAAAACATCAGGAGTGGACAGTGAGTCTTCCTTCCAACAGAATGTTTAGCTCAGTGCCTGGCACAAAGAAACATTTATTATATGTGTCAGAAGATAAATTGAGATATATTAAAAATTTTAAGAGTTTATCTGAGCAAAAATCGGTTTGAATTGGGCAGCATCCAATCTAGCAGACAGAAAGGAGCTCCAAGGAGCTGTACCAAATGAAAGATTTTTATAGGCAGAAGGGAGCAGGCTTTTTTTACTGGGCAAAAAAGTAGGCTGGTTATTGCAAAGGTATTTTCCTTTAGGGGATGACAGGAGTCTATCGGGCAGATTACCTACCTAGTGATGATCAGGAGATTCCTGATTGACTGGTTTAAGATTCCATTTCCGGGAGAGTGGAAACTGTAATTAACTCTCGGTTTGGTGACCTGGGACTTAGCATAAGTGACCCCATTTTGGGCTTGCTGTCTTGTTAACATATGTCACCTATGTTTATTATAATTACCGACCCTTAAGGAAAAGTGAAAATGCTTACAACTTATATTTTGGACCTTGATACATGTGTGAGAGTGGTAGCTGGCAAGTCTAGAAAAGTGGATGAAACCCGAACAGCGAAGGTCTTCATTGTCTATAATATGCATTTCTATTTTGTTTCGTAGACAATGGGTAACTAAGAATAGTTTTAAGTCGGGGAGAGACCCTTAAGGTTACGTTTTAGAACTCTAACTGTAGTATGTAGGACAAAAAAAGACAGTGTCCACAAGTCAGGCACTATGCTATACACTTAGTATAATGTTCTCTCTTAATCACCACAATACTCTTGAGAATGATACATAATCATTATTCCTATTTTATAGAGGAGAAAACTGAAGCTTTAAAAGTTTAAATAACTTACTCAAGACACTCAGCTTGTAAATGAAAAACCTAGAATTTGATGTCATGTCTACCTGACTCTAAGCCTCAGGACTGGCTTCATGGGCATGTGACCTGTGCATTCATACCAGGATCTGTGCTTGGTACAGTGATCTGCTGTCACCATCTTAAAATTCTTAGTAATTTTAGAACAAGAGGTCCCACATTTTTATTTTACACTGGGTTTCATAAATTAGGTAACCAGTCCTGTCAAGACTTCTTTCCATTACCCCAGTCATCACTTTCACCAAATCTGGAGGATTCTGCACAAATAAAACCCTCCTTTTAATCAAAGAACTATGGGAAATTAACTACTGTAGGTGAAATATAAATATGTGGACAATTATATATGGATGCTTTTGCATTCCTACATACAAATATCCACAATTCAGAGCCAAACCTCCATCACCAGACAATCCTTGCTCAGATGTTCTTTGGTTCCTGGGACCTCCCCAGTGCTATAAGTGGGAGCCAAGCCAAGAAGTGGTGAGGAAATGGTATGAGGTTTAGTGGGGGGTAAATACATTCATGTCTAAACACATGTGTCTGGTCGTATTCCAAGTCCAAGAACAAATTAATTTAGGATTATCTTTTTGATGCTTTCCATATTTCAGCTCCCATCAGTTGGCACAAATAATTAAGGGATGATGGAACACACACTGGCACAATTTCACAACTTTTTTGAGGCTACAGGCCACTGAAAGGCAGGCAGCTATTATAGAAGACAGGGGAGGGTATTTTGGAAGAACATGCTATGTGAGCAGTACTGCACTGGTGTCTTGTTTTTATTTTTATTTTTATTTTTATTTTATTTTATTTTATTTGTTTGCGGTACGCGGGCCTCTCCCTGTTGTGGCTTCTCCCGTTGCGGAGCACAGACTCCGGACGCAGACTCTGAGCGCAGGCCCAGCGGCCATGACTCACAGGCCCAGCCACTCCGTGGCACGTAGGATCTTCCCGGACCGGGGCACGAACCCGTGTCCCTGGTGCCTTGTTTTTAATCAACTTCTTTAATCCTGAATTCATAATACTCTTTGAGGTAGGTGGCTACTCTGAATCTTTAAAAAAAAATTTTTTTTTCATTACAGAAAAATTTTTAAATACAAAAACTCTAGAAAAATTATTCTAAGACCTTCCTGAGCAATAATAATTTTAAAAACCTTTAACAGTTTTCTTGGGCATTTCCTTTCTTTCCTTCTTTCTTTCTTTCTTCCTTCCTTCCTTCCTCCCTCCCTCCCTTTCTTTCCTATGAAGACCATTGTAAAAAAAAAAAACTTATTTTCTTAGGCTAAAGTGAAATATCCTATTCAAAGGACATGCATACTTTTAAGGCCCTTGATATATTGCTAAACTGCCCTACAGATTGGTTTTACCAATATATAGTCCCAGTTCAGTGTGAGAGTGCCTGTTTGCATGAACCTTTTTTTAAAGTTTGTATCTAAATCTATTTAGTTTTTAACTGCTTGTCAAACTGAGGTGCACCTTGTGAACTTTGGGTGAGCAGGAGATGCCTGACCATGGCACCACACCCACTATGTCCACACGATTGTGGAGACAATAATTCTCTCTCCTTTGAAGAGAAGAGCTTTTCTTCGTGGCTTGCCATAGCTTATTCCCTAAACATACTTTTTAAAAATATCTAGGTTCGAATTTTCTCTGAGTCCTTCTTTTCTTGCTAAATGATTTTAGGATTAATTTATTCACTCACCTATTGCCCATAGAACTTGTTTACTCTTTACCAAATAAATAAATGGTTTCCAATATGAAGTCAGAGTTAGTCACATTGTTGCCTAAGTTTGAACCCCTAAAAATGACTTGTAAATAAGAATTAGATCCTAAAGAAAATAATTCTTTCAATTAATTCTAAACCTTTGAAAGCCATTTTTCTGGTTCAGTGGTGTTCTTTGAGGATTTGCATGGCTACCAAATCCTTCTCGAGCTTTCTAGAATTCAGAAGAGAAGAAGCAGCCTGAAAATCAATGTTTTGGGTAAGTTCAGCTAGTACTCATAGGGGTTCACTTTTCCAAGTCCTAGATTTGCTTTGCTGGAGGCCATACTGATCAGGGCCCATATCAATGAGAAGTTTAATAAGGAATTATTATAATGAAGCCCTCTCTGGCCAGAAAGTGACTAAGTAACTTTAAGGCAATATGATATGCTTTGAGTGATAAACTGCATTCTGAAGAGACATTTATTCAGTCATAATAATAAAGTAACCATAATTCTTTTCATTAATTGCTTGCATCTCAGCAAACATTTTTAGTCAACTAAAGGACCAAGAGAATAATATCAACTTGACCTTTAACTTTTAACTTCAGCAGTGTGTCCTCACACCACTGTAGCAGCAGAGTGCTGCAGGCTACAGAAGGGCTACATGCAGAGATCCTTCCCTATTGTTTTCTCATAACATTTATTTGGAATAGTGCCCTAAACACTAAGGGTAATTTGTCTGCCTATAACATCAGGAGGACTGCTTCTCTGTTTGATTAGTAGATCAGATAGGAGGATGAACTGGAGAACTTACTAGGGAATTAATAAAACATATTCGGGATACCACGTAATATTTTGTTTCTGGCTCTCCCATTTTTTGTTTTGCTTCCAGGTACTCGACTGCTCATTTTGGGCATCTTTGCTCATTTCTCTTATTATAAGGTAATCGTTTTACAATATACAGCATTGAACATGTATAAAGATCCCCCACATTTTTAGGTAGCTGAAGTTGGAGCTCAATGTTTTTTAGAACACTGTTTCTTAGTACTAATGGAGAGAAGGCTATTAGCTATTTTAAAAATATGAGCAAATTCTGGTTTCTCTAGAGATAAATTTTTGAATTCCCTTTTCAGGTTGGATTGTTCCTTTACTCCTGCTCCTTAATTTTCAGATCTATGTATATTGGCTATGGGGGAGATGCCATCATGTAATGGTCGCCGATTCAAAGCATATACAGAATTCCACCTTTTCAGGCTGTTGTCTCTCAACTGCCACCACACCTGAGTCTTTGGTAAGCCATTCTAGCTTTCAATAGCGTAGCCTTTTCTAAGAAATGGGTCTGTGGTAAGGCCATGTATTTCCATGAGCTTTTAGTCCATTGTTATACTTCTTTTGCTGGGAAAACCCTGTGATAATTTTCTCTGGGGCAAATGCCTTGAAAGGGGATGTCCATTCTCTGCAAAACTTACCAAAACCCTCCCCTCTTACCACTGAACCTGTGGACTGGGTCAAATCCAGCATGTTCTAGGGAATGGGTACGCATTATGATCTAGGAGAAAATAATTTATACCCCCAAGGACTTTCAAGGCCTTGCTAATTGTATGTATCAACAGAAACGTGGGGAACATTTGTAGTGGTGTATTTTAAGGGCATTTGTCCAAAGAAGATATAACAGTAGATTGGGTTGAACTCACTGATATAAGAGCACTTCCCTAGAGATTTTAGATTTACTGTGTTAGCTTGTGCAGCTGAAGGTGACTCTAACATCTTCCTTGGTTGACTGACTAAAACTTGGACTTAGTGGTGGCCTACATTTAATGAGATGACAGGCCAGAGCTTCCTTGGCATGATGTGGAGGGAATCCACAGGCTTAGGGAGATAAGACTACTAGACTGAATTTATCATGTGCAACTTACATATCCATCCCCACACTTCTGTTCCACTAGATGGCCCCAAATTCATTCCTTTCATTAAGCCACTGAGTGATAAATTAGTGATATTAAGAATATCTGCATCTTTAAAACACTCTGTGGTTGCTCTCATTGGAAGGCCAGGTATGACTGTCAGGAATGCTGCCACTGAGAGAGGCTCCCTGGTTTGATTATGACGTGCTTTGGTATGGGTTCTTCATGCTTCTTTCAGTTAGGGTTTACTGAGTTTCTTAGATCTGGATGTTTACATTTTTCAACAAATTTGGAAAAATTTCAGCCATTATTTCTTCAGATATTTTTTTTGTCCCCTATTTTCTCTCCTCTCCTTTGGGGACTATAATTACATCTATAGGACGCTGCTTGGGCTGGTCCCACAACTCACTCATGCTCTACTGATTTTCTTTTTTTTAGTCATTTTTCTCTCTGGGTTTTATTCTGAATAGTCTCTATTGACATGTCTTTGAACTCACTAATGCTTTATCCTTCAGTGTCTGATCTGCACTTAATTCCATTCAGTATATTTTTCATTTTAGACTTGTATTTTTCAACTCTAGAAGTTTGATTTGGGTCATTTTCATGCCATCATTTGTTTTTTTTCCCTAACACATTTATGGCTTCCTCTACTTTCTTGAACACGTGGTTACCACGCCCCTGACTACTTAGTTCTATTATCTGTGTCATTCTGGGTTAGTTTTAATTGGTTTTTCTCCATCATATGGGTTATATTTTCCTACTTCTTTGCATGCCTGGTAATTTTCGATTGGATACCAGCAAGTGTGACCTTTACATTTTTAGATGCTGCATATTCTTGTATTTCTATAGGTATTCTTGAGCTTTGTCCTAGGATATAGTTAATTTACTTAGAAACAGTTTGATCCTTTTAACGCTTGCATTTAAGGCTTGTTATGCAGGACTAACAAAGTTGAGGACTGATGTTTTTCCCTACTAACCATGTAATACATTTCTGAGTACTCTACATGGTGTCCCATGTATCAGAAAGTTTTTTCATTCTGGCTTGTGGGATCACCAACTATTTCTGAATCTATGTGGGCTCTGAGGATGGTTCCACCTGCTCCATTTGAGTGTCTTTCCCCAACCTTGGGTGGTTTCCTTACACACATGTCTTGATCACTGCTCAGCTGAAGAATCTCTAAGTAAACCTCAATATATTTATAGGATATTTTTGATGATAAATAACAGAAACTCAGCTGATATTAAGTAAAAAAATATATATTTTTTGGCTCATAAGAAAAACCTAGGGATAGAAGTTACTTGACGACAGTGGATGCAGGAGGAAATGAGGTCATCTCTCCTGGGCTTGCTCTTGGCTTTCTCCATCTGTCTCTTCTCGCTGGTTCTCTTTGCATAATACTGTATGATTTCTTACTGGAGATGGCTTCCTCCAGGCCTAGGGAAAGGTGGCCACGAGAAGTGGCAGCTAACATCATTATCCTTCTAGCTCCTTCCCTAAGTTCCTATATCAAAACTCAAGGAAGGGGACTTCCCTGGTGGCACAGTGGTTAAGAATCCACCTGCCAATGCAGGGGACACAGGTTTGAACCCTGGTCCAGGAAGATCCCACATGCCGCGGAGCAACTAAGCCCATGTGCCACAGCTACTGAGCCTGCTCTCTAGAGCCCGCGAGCCACAACTACTGAAGCCCGTGCGCCTAGAGCCCGTCTCCGCAACAAGAGAGGCCACCACAATGAGAAGCCCACGCACCGCAATGAAGAGTAGCTCCCGCTCTCCGCAACTAGAGAAAGCCCACGTGCAGCAATGAAGATACAACGCAGCCAAAAATAAATAAATTTGTTAAAAACAAAAACAACTCAAGGAAGATTTACTGGTCTGTCTGGGTTACATGTTCATCACTGAACCAAATATTGCACGTGGGAGGTGCACTCTGGCAAGGCCAAAGTTAGCCCTACCTAAAACATGTAAAATGAGTTCCTTGCAGAAAACAGTTTTGTTACTGGAAGATGTTGAGGGAGGGATGCTGGGTAGACAAAACAGCAATGATCAATGCACCCAGTTTTCTCACCCAGTAAAGTGGGTGAAATAATCTAAAATGTAATAATGTATTAAGAGCATAGCACAATGTCGGCTATGATAAAAGCACAGTAAATCTTATGTTATTATCAATAATCTGAGCTTGGTACCTCCAGGTGTCAGTAAATTTATTCACTTCTCTGCATCACTAATTTTCAATAAAGAAGTTTCTCCTTTGTCCCTCTGTGTCAAGAGTAACTTAAATTCCTACCTGTGGGGCCTCAATTTCTAGGTAGCTGGGTCCTGATCATCTCCCATTACAATTTTCCAAAATACCTGTTTCTGCCTTGCCTAAGCAGAGATCTTGTGTACGCATCAAATTAGTAGCAGGAAACAGATGGTCCACTTGAGTTGGGTAATTTGAAGAGAGTTTAATAAAGGGATTATTAACAAAGGTGTTGGCAGGTTATAGGGAAATCTCAAGGGGTAGTGCAGTAACCTGGGCTAATAGAAGGGTACTATTATTCTCCAAGGCCTGAAGCGACAAAGGACAGAATGGTGACTGAAACCAGAGAAAGAAGACACCTGACAGGAGCTGGAATATTCAGCCAGTCTGTGACCCCATGGAGAGGGAGCCAGTGAATAAATACCCTGACCTGAACCTCTTCCTGATCTCCTGTGTTTCCCACTGGGTGAATCTAACAGGAAGCCAAAGGGCACAGGAGCCTGTCATTACAGTCCAAGGCCAGCCTGCTGCCTGGGACACGGAGAAGGGTGGCAAAGAGTAGACTAGAGAAACAAATGGAAAATGTCCAGCATGCCCTAGGTCGTCTTAGTTTGGATGGTTCTCTCTGGGTGTTATGTATCACACCTATTTGACCCTATTGGTTGATTTCCCAGTCCCTTTGGACTCATCATTTTGTCTCTGCTCTAAGAATAATCTATTCCTGGTCATGATCACAAAACCTATGTCTTTTCAGGATTTCCCTGGTCCTAAGGTAGGGAACACTGAACTTCTATAACCTGGAATGGGGTAAAAGACTGCTAGATACAGTCCATATTTACGACAATGAAAGGTCGGTCACAAGTGCCTGGAGATTTGCAGTCTCATAACAGGAGGTTTTGTTCGTTAGTTGTGAACCTTGAGTGCATCCTCAATCAAGCCATTTCTTGAAAGGGGCAGCTTTACTGGTGGACTGGAAAGAATTCGCATCAAGAAAGGAGAGCTGTCACCTTATGTGGACTCAAGTGGGAGGAGAAAACTGGGGTTAGGTTTAAAGATCTGCCTCTCAGCATCTTCCACAGACACAAAATTTACCTCGTTTTCCAAAGTCCTTAGAGAGAAAGCCAGGGATGTGGGCAGAGGTAATAAAAAATAATGATACTAATAAAAGAGAGGGAGATGAGGTAAAAACACATTGTTGGAAAAATATACGGATAAAAATGAAGTCAAGGGAATGAGCGAAGTAACAACAAAACCGCAAGGGAGTAGTACTAAAGATAAACTTTCAACTCAGGAACCACAGGCAATTCTGCAATTACAGAGAAAGAGCAGGACTGAGCCCGGCTTTGGCTGTGGCAGATGAACCAGAGGCCAAGCAGCTGCCGATTAACGCAGTCAGAGGAAAATGCAGGCCTGGTCCGGGAGTCTGCTCTTTTTTGAATCTGGCAGGTTGCTCTCTGAAACACCTTGGAAGCAACTCAGCCAAAGCAAGTGAGGAAAAGAGGAAGTCCAGCTGTCTGGCTGACCAAAAGCTTTGCTGAGCCATTTGAGATTGGTGGGTGATCTCAGACTGGTACTTCAAGAGATGGTCACGGGTTGGTTTGAATATTCTGGATATATTACCTAATATTTCAAAAGAAAATTCATAACCTAAGTGCCCCCTGGCTCAAGTGCATGTTTATTTTCACAGCCTTTGTCTTTCAGAGATCAGCACTCTGTTGCTGTGTTGCTATTGTAAGGATGGAAAAAAATAGAACCATTTTAATGTTGTGCTGTTTGCATTTCCCGACAGTTAAGAAGCAGCCCATTATTAGCTGGCAACACTGTTGTGACATCAGTGGTGACTTGGCTGCTTGGGATTCAGCTCATGAAATATTTTCCTCCCTGATACAATTTTTTTTTCCTTTCTTTTTTTCTTCTTCTTCTTTCACCTTCCATGCTTCATCCTCATGCAAATGACTGGCTAAATGGCCATCCATGCTTCTGGTTTCTTCAAAAATGGGCTACCAAGATGCTAACACATGTTAAGCTTGACCCAGTTTCAAAACTTTGGATCCCCAGGAGCCACTTTCTTATGGCTACCCCTGAATGGGCAAAAGGGAGCTGTCCCTGTTGTGTTGGGGTTGGCTGGGGGCATGGAGTGTCACATTCTAAGTGGAGTAGGGAGAGCCGGGCACAGAGGAAGGGGGGTCTCGGAGCTTTGTGCTGGTAGGGGTGGTGGAGCCTGAGTGGGAGGGGAAGGGGGTACAGGAGGGGCTGCTGTGGGGTGTGGGAGACTGGTGAAAGAGAAAGACATCCTTGCCAGGGATGGGGACAGTATAAGTGACAGGAGGTTGGTTATATGCAAGGGATCAATTTAATAAGAAGTATATTGAGGGGTTTCCCAGGTGGCGCAGTGGTTAAGAATCCACCTGCCAATGCAGGGGACACGGGTTCAAGCCCTGGTCCGGGAAGATCCCACATGCCGCGGACCAACTAAGCGCGGCCTGTGGCGATCCCACATGCCACGCCACAACTACCGAGCCTGTGCTCTAGAGCGCGCATGCCACAACTACTGAAGCCTGTGCGCCTAGAGCCTGTGCTCCGCAACAAGAGAAGCCACCACAATGAGAAGCCCGCGTACCCCAACAAAGAGCAGCCCCTGCTCACCACAACTAGAGAAGGCCCGCGCGCAGCAACGAAGACCCAACGCAGCCAAAACTAAATTAAAAAAATTTTTTTAAAGTTAAGAGCTAGTAATTACCAATTATTAAAAAAAAAGTATACTGAGGACAATTGAAGTTAGGATTCTTATTATTGGAAAAGAGAAGTAAATATATAAAAAGAGAGAAAACTAAAACTTGATATAAGAATTGAATTATAGGGACTTCCCTGGTGGTCCAGTGGTTAAGAATCCGCCTGCCAATGCAGGGGACACGGGTTCGAGCCCTGGTCCGGGAAGATCCCACATGCCACGGAGCAACTAAGCCCATGAGCCACAACTGCTGAGCCTGTGCTCTAGCGCCCACGAGCCACAACTACTGAAGCCCACGCACCTAAAGCCCGTGCTCTGCACCGAGAGAAGCCACCACAATGAGAAGCCCGCGCACCACAATGAAGAGTAGCCCCTGCTCACCACAACTAGATAAAGCCCGCGCGCAGCAACGAAGACCCAATGCAGTCAAAAATTAAAAATAAATAATAAAAATAAAATTCATTATAAAAAAAAGAATTGAATAGATATTCATATGATCTCATGGTTTTTAATATATGTAGATACAGGGTAAGTATATGTAAAATGTACCTGTATGAGTTTGTGTATACTTTGCATGTTGCAACCTTTTTCTAAGTTTGGGCTTGTTTCAAAATAAAAACTAAAAAAAAGAAAAGCACTCTTTAAAATGGAGGTATTGTACTAACAACATGATATTGTTAAACAAATTAAATGAGAGGGTATAATATAGTGCCTGGCATATAGTCAGCTCTCAGTAACTATTCTTATTATTATCCCCTGGGATAAAAGCATACCATGAACATTATTCTGTATCTTGTTTTTTTTTTCCACTAAAAATATATCTTGGAAATCTTTTCATAACAGTTCATACCTTGTTTTGTAAAGTTAATAAATCTAGCTTATGTTCTTTGTTACGTTATTGTTATAATTAGGAAAACAAAAAACAGTAATTGTTGGGGGGATAATCTGCCTTAGTATGTCATCTGCTGATGACTCATAATTTAATTAATTCTCATTGCTAATGGAAACCTCTGGTTGAACAGGCATAGTTATATTTTAATAGCAGCTCTTGAGTGGAGAGTATAAGAAAAAATATCCAAAACCACATCTGTGGACACAAAGATATTCACACTAATTTTTCCTATTTTTGTAAAGCTCGGAATCAAATGCACTGGGTAATTAGAGCAGCTGTCAAAATTCATTCTTTCAATCATTTCTTCAGTCCATGGACAAATCCCTATTTAAGGACTGCTGTGATCAGTCACTGTTGGATGTGCTAGGAAGGCAGCCGTGAAGTAAACAGTGCCCCTGCCCTCACGGGGCTCTCTCATTCTAGTGAGAGACCGATAAGAAACAAACACCCAGTCTTATATGATACATTATTTGGTGATAAGTTAAACATGAGATCAGTCCCTTCCCTCCATTATGAAAGGTAATTTGGTAATTTTTTAAAGTGTGTGCCTTATCAATCATTTAACTTTTAGTAAACTTTTGAGCCTGGGTTTCCACATATGAAGGTCCAAGAGGGAGGGGACATATGTATACATATAGCTGATTCACTTCAGTGTACAGCAGAAACTAACACAACATTGTAAAGCAATTACACTCCAATAAAAAAAATTTTTTAATGGAGATAACAATAATTATCTAAGTTTGCTGTAATCAAATACGTTAAGTGCCCAGCATAAAGACAGCCCCTTAGCAGGTACTTGATGAACAGAAGCCATTATTAGGTATAAGTTGCACAATTTTGGGATCTCGAATTTGAGACTAAGAGAAAGGGGGTGGGTTTGATTTACAGGGAAGCTGTTTCCTACCCCAGGTTGGGTGTATCACCATTATGTCCCCAGACCTCAATAACCTGTTCCGAGGACATTAGTCACATTTTCTTTACTGTCCTATCATACCTCCCACCCACAGGAATGGGGAGTCCATTCTTCTACTGGGTCGCCTTCCAGAAGGAATCCCAAGAAGCCTGTCATGGTCTCTTGTCACCTACCCAGCAGCCCACACCTTGAACAGTCACCTTGCACTGCCCTGTAATTGGGTCCCAGGTCACTCTTCTCAGAGGCCACAGCTCGCATTAACCTCTCCAAAGCATGCCAAGTCCAGACCTAGCCTTGCAGAATATGCTGAATCTTTGGGTCTTTATCCTGAAAGCACTGAGGAAACTGAAAAGTTTTCAGAAGGGAATGACTTGGCCTCAGGTGTACTGTAAAAAGAATCCTCAGGTTGCTGTGTAAAGAATGGGAATTAAGAGTCAAGAGAAGAAGCAGGGAGAGTGGTGATGCTCCTGCTGTAGCCCGGGTGGGAAATAGTGGATGTGGGGTCAGGAGGGCCGAGAGGAAAGGGAAGCAGCACAGGTTTGAGATTTGGCTGTTCTGGAGGCAGAACTGATAGTACTGCTGATGGATTTGATGTTGGAATGGAAAGGAGTAGGGAAGTTGCCAGCTTGAACATGTGGGTGAATTTATATGGCTGTGCCATTTATTAAAAATGGGAAAAACCATGATGTTTAATAAAAACTTGACTAAGTGCTAAAGGAATCTCAAGTTGAGTGCTTGACATTGCAGGGACCAATGGATACTTTTGGGGCTTACAGCTGGCCTAAAACAAACCTCAGGGTCCCAGGCTAGCCCCTGGAGACTTCTGCGTGGCCAGAACCGGCTCAAACTCACCTGCAAAATGTCCTCAGTTCCATCCCTAAGCCATCAGTCCCCTTGAAGCAAAGCAGTTTCTCTCTTCTATTCTGAGGCATGTGCATTTCCATCTCAGGATGGTTAAGGATGGGAAAAATCATCCCACACAGAGGATGGCTTCAGCTACACTGCCCAGCTAAGGCAATGAGCAAAACGTCCCAAAGTACATTTTACAAAGTCTGGGCTCTCCACTTTGAAACTACAGCAAGTGGAGGATAGTCCAGGTTACATTTTATGGCCAGAAAAACTGCTCTGGAGCACAGTCCAGTTAAAAATGCCCATAATTCCCATTACAAAGCAGAACATTTCACATCTCACAAACTGTGGCATCTGTTTTCAGATGTGTGGAAACCTCACCACCTTCTCTAAGAATAAGAGAGAGGGACTTGCTTCACATTTTTGCAAATAAAGGGGCCATTTACATAAATAAAAAATAAAAGTAACTTCCAAGTATCCGTTGTTTGGATAAACAAGCTAACAATCTCCAGTCAATGCCCTACCATGTGTACCTAAGGAAGCCTTTCTATGGAATTAACCTTTCACTCTCGTTCTTATTTAATAAATGCACTTGTCAGACAGCTGGGTCTTAATCAGAACTTTTGCTTTCCAGAACAGCTGCTACCAATGACTGGGTTCAGAAGGTATCTCTAAGACGGGGTGGGGATGGGTGGACATCCCTAGAGGAAAGATTTAAGTGTCCAAATAAGCCATCAGCACAACTCAAGTGTAGTGAGGGGAGTCCTCACCATCCTGGCTCCCTTTGCCTTGCTTCCTTCTCCTCTCTGACTTCAAGGTACCCGTTTATTTCCTTTTCTGAGGCAGGCACTCAGCTCCACGTTGCCAGCTTCTCTGGCCTCAGCAGCAGTAAATAATAATAATAGCTCACAATATCTGTTAAGCCCCTTCCGTACACTGGTAGGCAATGTGGTAAGCACTTTACAGGCATCGTCTTATAACCTTGTATCAATTCCAGGAAACAGTAATATAGGTCACTGTACTCATTTTATACACAGAAAGCACCAACCATGAAATGAAGCCCTTTGCCTGATGTGACACACTTTGTGTCAGAAGTCAGGTTTTTGTGACTTCAAGGCCCAAGCTCTTTCCTCTTTGCATTCAGCCATTTCTTGTTGCTTTTCCTTGTTTCTCCTGGCCAGTGCTTCCGGTTACCAGCCTCTCCATTCAGCTAATTTCCTCACAACAGATTGATCTTGCCCCGTTCCCCAGTGCCCTGAGGGTTCCCTGGCAACCACCAGGCCTTGAGGTTCTCAGCTAACCCGTGCTTTGCAAGTGCTCTCTGCCGCCCTCACCTGGCAAGTCTTAACAAGGATTATCTCCTTGGTCAACACACATTTGCTAAGAGTAGCGTGACTTTTCCGTATACTTCTGTTTCTATGAGTCACATGCTTATGTATTACTGTTTAAATTAAGATAATAATGATAAATTGTCAAGACCAGGATCTTAATAATATACTTAAGGCCTCGAAAATGGATTAAAGAGAATGTAAATTTAACTTGTAATTGGATACATGGATCCTCAAGAAAAGTTAATGGGAAGTAAGAATATTTCCAATTCAAAATCCTTTGAGGCTTTTCCTAGAGATGAGAAATTATAATTTTTAAAAGGACCGTATCTCTTTATCCTGCTTATACAGTAGTCCCCCCTTATTTGCAGGGAAAACGTTTCAAGCCCCCCAGTGGATGCCTGAAACCCTATATTTTTTCATATACATGCATACCTATGATAAAGTTTAATCTGTAAATTAGACACAGTGAGAGACACATTAGCAACAACAATAATAAAATAGAACAATTATAATAATATACTGTAATAAAAGTTAAGTGAACGTGGTCTCTCTCTCAAAATATCTTGTACAAACTTAATGCCTTTCCCAACTTAATTAAGCACTTACCATGAACTGTGGCGATAACTTTTGCAGTTTGAGGTGCGGCAGCAAAACCAGCACGAGTTTCTTTTTCCTTCTTCACAATTTCAGAGAAGATTCCGTCTTACCACAGGTCTTAGCTGCCTCAGCATACGGTATTTTCCCTTTCCTCATTAAGTTGAGGACTTTCACCTTTTCACTTAAAGGAAGCACTTTACAGCTTCCCTTTCGCATAACTTAATTGCCAGCATCTCTACTCTTGCGTTTTGGGGTCATTATTAAGTAAAATGAGGGTTACTTCAACCCAAGCACTGCAATACCCTGACAGTTGATCTGATAAACGAGAGGTTGACCTAATTACCAACAGGTGATAACGCGGGAAAACGAAGAGTCAAGTCCCGGGCAGGACATCGCGAGATTTAACCACTACTCAGAACATCGCGAGATTTCATTATGCTACTCAGGATGGCCTGCAATTTAAAACTTACTAATTGTTCACATATGGAATTTTCCTCTTACTATTTTCAGACCACAGTTGACTTTGAGTAACTGAACGCATAGGAAGCAAAACCACGAATAAGAGAGGACAATTGTACATATGTCTGTTTATGAAACTTTGCCAAAGTGTTTCAGGAAAGCCAGTCTAAAGTGTAAATTTACTATTTTGAGAAGATCATTACTTCTTAAGCTTATTAGATATAAGCCAGTGCGAGATTAGTAATTATCTTTCGGAATGCTAAATTACTTGTTTGATTCTGTTGTGTGCCAGGCATACAGTAGGTGTTCAGTCAGTGTCTGATGAATTATAAAGAGTACCTAAATAGCTTTTACAAATTCTGGAGAAGTGGAAAGGAATGTTGTTTGACTTGGGTTAACACTGGAAGTTAAACACACAGTTGTTTGAAGGCTTTACTCAATAAAATACTGTACTAGTACAATGAAGTAGTGGGTATCCTGTTTCCCCAAAGTTAACGACTTTCTCAAGCATTTGGCCTTCTTACCATACGATTAGCACCATTATTTCTAGGCCAATCAATAGGCACAGTTCCAAGATTAAGAGCAATTTGGATCATTATTCTCCTTTCATCACATATTCATTATTTTCCATTTGAATAAGACCTGTAATCAGTGTTATTTACCAATCTTTACGGTGAAACTTTAAACCACTGATTATTCCTGGCTTTGCAGGTATTAAATGCCATTTCAAATATCCTTTCAATAATTTTTTAGTAGCTAATGAAGTCCATTTTTCCAGATTTTTCAGTCCACTGAAGGCACATTGAACCCCCAAGTCTTTAAAAAGTATGTGTTGTTTAATTGGTGGCAGCTGTTCCTTAGAAAGTTACTTAAGTATATAAAAGTGTTTTTTTTCCCCGTTTAACAGCTCTTTAAAAAAATCAGTTTAAGTTATCCTTGACATATATATGGAGTACATATAAAGGCCCCCTGAAGTTCTTTGATATTGAAAATTTCAAATATTATAACTCAAACATATGCAAGAAATTATAGGACAGTATCCTGTAATTTTGGATTTACTTACTAAGAATTTAAAAATATATATTCTTTTGGTACTCTGGATAGAGATCTTAAAGAGAAGTTATTAATTTATTGTAGTTAATTCTAAAGCATGTACATTCTGTATTACTTGAATGCAACATTTTCCTGCTCTGTCCTTGAATTCTTTCCAAAAATCATTAAGTGCTGGATCCATACAGTAATAGCAGACATGCTTAAATGTCACCATTAATCCAGTTTATAACCTCTAACATTTTATGGGAGAAATTTCAAAATGAAACCCTTACACAGACATCTAATGTCCAAAATAACCAGAGCCAAATATAATGATTTTACAGTTGAAGGATAGCCAAGATGCACATTTTCTGTGTGGTTTCACTGCGAGTCGGCACGCAGAGGAAATATGGCTTTTAAGAACATAATCTTCATGGAAAAGGTCTTTCTTGTCATAGCACTGGGCTGACTTTCAAGCCAAGGTCAAAGTCCTTTCTGCAGATCTATTTTTAGGTTTCCCATTTCTCACCAGGACATTCCGGGTTTTGAGTTAGTGCGACACAGACTGCATCGTGCTGTAGAAAGAGGAGGGAAGCCTCCTCTCTGCGGTTTTCCTGTTTCTGTCCGTAGACTCCCTGCTTCGTGCACCCCAGCGGTGGATTGGCACCATCCAGCTGGCCGCCCCCTGTGGTCACCTTGCCCTGTGAAGGAGGACGTTCCCTGAGATAGCAAAGGCATACTCGGGGCTCTCCCTCCTTTTGTCTATTTTGGATTTTCTGAGACAGTGGCAACCTTATGTTATCGTTATTAATCAAGAATTGTCTAGATCGTCAAACTGTAAACCTGAAGGAAAAAGTAGTGAGGCCAAAGTGATTTAAATTAGGTCGAGATGGAAGAGACCCGGAAACGAGGGCATGCTGATAGAAAATGTCGAATGTCATTCATTTACCTTTGAAACTGAATACAGAGCATGTAGAAATCTGTAACAGAAAAATAAATCAATGCATTTCCATTTCATATTATGGTCTTTCACTGATAGAGACAGAGGAATGAAGATGAAACCAGGAAGAAAGCCAAGCAAGCAACCTTGATGTGGGCAGAATCTCCGAGGGGAAAATATCTAATGTAATAAGCATGTATTTTTTTTCCTAAAAAAGAATCACTTGGTTTTTAAAAGGAGTATTTTCTAAATTTGTTATAAGCAGTGCTTTGATTTTATAAAAAGTTTAGAAGCATATGCATCCGTAAAATATTATTTCCTTAGTTTTTAGTGAGGAAAGATTTAAATATTCGGTTCTGGAAGCTGGAGGATATTGCATCATCTCCTCGCACCCCATAAAATTTTACTTTCATTGTGTAGCAGCCCCATCTGGTGGTTATTTGTAAACTTTCCACTAAAGATACGTTGCATTTTCACAGTTACAGGCATAAGTGGGATCCTCTCTTTTAATTTTCGCCGTAGGCTGGATGAAGTTAAGTAGGAAAGAAGAGCATGCATCAATTCAGTTTAAAAGGTCACAGACTGGGGGGGGAGGGGCTTCCCTGGTGGCGCAGTGGTTGCGCGTCCGCCTGCCGATGCAGGGGAACCGGGTTCGCGCCCCGGTCTAAGTTCCCTCAAAGGGAGCACCGTCAGCTCCCTCATTAACCTGCGAAAGCATTTGACCTTGTGCCTGTCTGCTTCACTAGACTGGGGAGGCTTTCTTATCCATCTCTGTATCCTTACCTCTTAACAGAGTTTTGCAATGCAAACACAACTGGAACTAGAATCCGAAGAACAGGAAGGTAACCAAACAGCCAGAGGGACAGAAGAAGTGGTCAACTCAGGGAGAGCTGAAGCAAGGATTTGAATGCCAGCAGAGCTCATTTTCCATCCGGTGTGTCTGAGTATCCTTGCTTGTTGCCTCATTTTCTCCTCTGCTTCTTAACTGGCTCTTTGCTGCTTCCAGGCTCACATCGTCACAGCTCTCTAACTGCTGGCAACAGGCACTCAATAATACTCGTTGTTTTTCCTGAGAAGGAGACGGGTGCTTACCTATTGGTCTCCTAGGCACCTTTGTATTTGGACAAAAACAGCTTTAAGCAGCAGACAAGGGAGCTGTGAAGGACGGACAGCAAACGAGCACATGCACGGGAAGGAAAGTTAATAATACTCGTTCTTTTTCCTGAGGAGACGGGTGCTTACCTATTGGTCTCCTAGGCACCTTTGTATTTGGACAAAAACAGCTTTAAGCAGCAGACAAGGGAGCTGTGAAGGACGGACAGCAAACGAGCACATGCACGGGAAGGAAAGTTTTGTACCACTCGTTTGTATGGAAGGCAAGCCCAGGGTTTTTCTGGTTTTTTTGTTAATAAATTTATATATTTATTTTTGGCTCTCGAATCCGTGTCCCCTTCACTGGCAGGCAGATTCTTAACCACTGCACCACCAGGGAAGCCCAAGCCCAGGGGTTTTATTTTATGTTGTTTATGTAGGAAAGTCACAGACGGGGGCTTCCCTAGAGACTGTCTTCTGTAGCCACTGTGTGCTCTCAACAGTTCCCAGAGCTGTCTCTTACTCCCACAGCTGGCAGAAGTGTGCTTCTGCAGGGTCCCTGATGCGGAAGAACTGAGCTATTTCGGAATGAACAGCCCACCTACTGTTAAGTAATGTTCTGTCTCTGATGCAGGCTTTCCACAGCGGAAAATGTGCCGTGCACTTGGCTGCAGCCTCTACTACGCATCTGCTCGTCAAGGCTGAACCGCAGCTCTGAGATCCAGCTCTGAACCAGCAAGTGGTCTCAGAAGACTCTGCCGGCATTAAGAGGCAGACTACGGCTAGAGACGGGTTGGGGTGACAGCTAGTCTACTAGGAGGGTCTGGTGGAATCAATTAAGAAAGTTAAGCAGGGGAGCCCATCAGCGGACGACTGTCTCTCCTAGAACCCCATCTAGCAATCTTCCCCAGAGTTATTCAAGCAGTGGTGGGCCCTGGAGCAGGAGCTTTGCTGCAGTATGAAGCTGGAAGGTAGTAAAGTTTAGTTATAGGCTTCCCAGAATCCAAGCTAAAGCCACAGTTTCCTGAACAGTTTTCCAATAGCACTCCATCTCCTATTAAAAGTATAGTTAATCTGGACCTTTTCTTCCCCCTTAATGTCAGAAAAGAAATGTGTTTCTGATAATAAATGCTCCCTTTGCTGCACAGCTAAATTTCATCAGGACTGTGGTTGGCAAATTGCTGCCACATAGTGTAAAACTAAGCAATGAAACGTAAGACATGTGCCTTGTATAATTTGCTACAGGTGGATACAGCTATTCTCTATTATCAAAGCACAGAAGCAGCCCCCCAAGCAGGGCCAGATCAAATTCTATCATACCTTCCACCCCGACACAACAAAACAACCAAACCATTGAGTTTCCTAGGGAAATTTGGTTTCCAGGTAACTGCTGGGTCACAAATTCTTTTGAAAATTATGCTTATATTCCAAAAGAATCCTTGGGTTATATGGTGATAGAGTGTCTTGGAATGCTTAGCCAAGTTGATTTGTAGGAGGCAGAAAACCTGGTCTAGCAACAGTATGGATAATAAAATTACCCACATTGCTATCCCGTAGGGAATCTTTGGAGCATCATTTAATTTATCTTGATAATGGTCATTAAAAAAAACTAACAATTTTTTTTTCAAATGAGCGATCCCTTTTTAAAAATGTCAATTGAGAAAAGATTTTTACCAGTCCTTTCCATTAAAACCCTCCCTTAGTGTCCTTGGTATTTACTGAGTACCTTGTAGGGATCTCTTAAAAGGCTCCAGCTGTGCAGAAGTTGATGAGCGATCTATGTAAGTAAAAAATATTCTAGTGAACTAGATAGTGCTGTGGAGTTCTACACTGTTTGTGTATTTCTGCCACTTCATTTTTTTTGTTTTGTTTTTTTTCGGTACGCAGGCCTCTCACTGTGCGGCCTCTCCCGTTGTGGAGCACAGGCTCCGGACGTGCAGGCCCAGCGGCCATGGCCCACGGGCCCAGCCGCTCCGTGGTATGTGGGATCCTCCCGGACCGGGGCACGAACCCGTGTCCCCTGCATGGGCAGGCGGACTCTCAACCACTGCGCCACCAGGGAAGCCCCTGCCACTTCATTTTTAAAAACTGAGTTCGATAAACAAATGCTACAGGCCTAGGTCTCGATTACCCAGCCTATCCCCTCTTCCTGTGGAATTTGAACTTGAGATTAGCTCAGGCAACATTGATGATTGCTAGCCTTCATCTCTAACCCTGGAGCGAGAGCAAGGATTTCTCAATAATTGAGTGTTGAGATGGTCCCCTTCCCTCCTCACCTCACAAACTCAATCAGGTGGTCGATGTTTCCGGCATAAGTCCAATCCTCTTCAATTTTTCACTCGGCACAAAAAGGAGAGCCAAGGAGGAGTGACTAGACTTTGTAACTGCTCGTTACGGGGACATTCGTTACACTTTTTCGTATGCAATATGTTAATAGGCCGAGATATCATGGCAGAGGGTCCATAACTAATCTACCGTAATAAATAAGAGTAACGGCAATGGTACCAGTATACTCTACGACATAATGTGCTGCTGGCAAAGTGTGACATTTTGAATAAACTTTATTCTTGAGGTATTTAAAAAACATAAAGGCAGTAATGAAATATGGAGCACAACATCAGTTGAAACAGCAATTCCTGCCTCCCAAGACCCTGCTAAATAACCAGAGTTTAAATCTTCATCTCGAAATATACAGCTCTTCTATGATTTTAAGTGAGTTGTAAAACTTTTATGGAGTATGCCCTAACTTTATTTTTAAAATATTCTCCACTTTTATAGTAAAGGTGACCCAGAAGTACCTTGTGAATTATAGAATAACATATTTAAGCTATTAAATTCACCTCTCTAGACAATACATAAGCCTTCTTGGTACTCACATCTCTCCTGGATGGAAGGAGGAATACAGAAGAATCTAGAATGGACCATTTACCCAAAACATACTGATTTTAACTCCAGAAGTGACTGAACTGTACTTCAAATGGGCAAACTTAAATTTTCTGCCACCAAGTTGAAACAAGGATTCAAAAGCTAACACCACTTATTATAGAAACTTAGAGAAAGTCAAATATTTGTATACCTGAGTGTTGAAACTGTGAAAAGTTCATACCCCCAACACCTGGTTTAGAGTTGTTGTTTTTGGACATACAAAAGCCGATTTAGGCCTGTGGGATGAGTTTGTTCCCACATAAGGAGAACTAATTTTAAGTCCAAAAACTAATTAAGATACTCAAGTGCGTACTTCCCTGGTGGCGCAGTGGTTAAGAATCCGCCTGCCAATGCAGTGGAAACGGATTCCATCCCTGGTCTGGGAAGATCCCACATGCCGCGGAGCAACTAAGCCAGTGCGCCACACCTACTGAGCCCGCGTGCCTAGAGCCCGTGCTCTGCAACAAGAGAGGCTGCAGCAATGAGAAGCCCGTGCACCGCAACAAGGAGTAGCCCCCGCTCGTCGCAGCTAGAGAAAGCCCATGCCCAGCAATGAAGACCCAACGCAGCCAAAAATAATAAATAAATTAATTAATTTTTTAAAAAAGATACTCAAATGCTTTTTATTTATTGCCAGTCTCATCACTGAGTTGTGGTTCTCCGATTATATCAAGCTCCTGTACATTTCTTAGTGAAGCACAATTTATTTTCTACCTTTGTTTCTTCTTTTTCAGCGTACATTCTTTGAAAATAGTTGTAGTCTACTAAATATATCTATAGTTATATATATATATAAAGTACATGCACACACAGTGTGGCCTTCAGCTTAATGTGTAATCTTCAGCAATATGTGTAATCTTGTTTGGATATAATGACAATAGTGTTTTAAAAATGAGAAAGTGATTCATCTATTTCTTCTCTTTCCCACTGAAGTCACCTATGATAACTAGACTGTGTCATAACCAATGAAAGGTATTTAGTAAACAGTTTTGTTTATGTGGTGCTATATGAAGCATTATCCAAAGGACACTAGTCTAAGTCGCTGACTGAAAGTTCTGTGAACTCTCATGAAAAATCTACTTCCAAAAACATTTAGTAAGAACGCAACTGTTTACTGAATTCAGGGGTCTGGTTAAGACTAGCACCCTCTGGGGACTTCCCTGGTGGTCCAGTGGCTAGGACTCCGCGCTCCCAATTCAGGGGGCCCAGGTTCGATCCCTGGTCAGGGGACTAGATCCCACATGCCGCAACTAAAAGATTCCGCATGCCACAACTAAGACCTGGCACAGCCAAATAAAATAAATAAATAAATATTAAAAAAAGACTAATACCCTCTGTTTCAGTATTTATAGAGGGCAAGACACCTGGCACTGTCTTTTTTTCTCAGTAGGACTCTACTGTGTGAGCATTAGCTTCCTTTTTATCTGTACTCAGTTGCTCATCCCTTCTCTTTTTTCTTTTAACTCCCAGCCTTAGTTTCTTGCTAAGGGAAGAAGTCAAGGGGGGATGCAGCCAGATGAGTTTAGTGGCTGGAAGGCTGGAAGGTTTTGGTTTGGTTATTTTCCGTGTGGCTTCGGGGGAAGTGCGTTGCTTAGTCTCTCTGGCTGAAAAGCAGGTGGGCAGTGCAGACAGTTGCCCTTTATTTCAGGTAATGTTAGGTGAACAGGAAGTCTGTATTAGGTACAGTTTTAGTGGGGGGAAAAAAGGAAATCCTTTCCATTTTGTCAATAGACTCTTCCATTCCCATCATACTCACCAGAGGAGTAGGAGACATAGAAAATCAGAAAAGAGTGGCAAAGAGAAGGAAGAGGCAAGTAGGTGGGGTTTACAAGGTGGCAGAGGAGGGCGAAAGAGGAAGAGAGGAGCAAGTGGAGAGGTGCCAGGATCCGGTGCTGGGAGGCAGCTGGGGGCTGGCAGCCTGTAGGGGGATGCTCACAGGCCTCCTTCCCGTGGCCACTTTAGGCCTCATCCCACAGTTCACAGGACTTCTCTAAGGTCTTCTGTCACATTTTGAAAATAGTCAAACCATCATTTTCCTTTAAAAAATTATTGAAAAAACTCTTCGACATGCAAGAGGGAAGACATATGGGAACATATGTATATGTATAACTGATTCACTTTGTTATAAAGCAGAAACTAACACACAATTGTAAAGCAATTATACTCCAATAAAGATGTTAAAAAAACAAACAAACAAAAAAACTCTTTGACAATGGCCTGTGCCAGATATTTCTCAACAATTTTAAATCCTCCCAAGTGGAAGGAAGTCAAGTCCTTTAAGACACATACACACACATACACACAGAAATTCTGTCTTACAAACAAAATTCATACTTTATTTTACAAATATCCCTGTAGTGTAATTATTTTAAAACCATTTCGAAGGGCTAGCATTAGGGAGCTTTTTGGAGTGATGAATCTGTATCCTGAAGGTGGTTACACAAATCTATACATACATTAAAATTCATAGAGCTATATACCCAAAAAAGTCAATTTCACTGTATTATAATTTTTAAAAGTAAAATAAAGTACAACATTTTACTGCGATAAGAAAAAAAAAGAAAAAAGCCCAGCGCCCTTGTAAGATCCAAGGTGTCTCTCCCCTCCTCCCCCGTAATTAGCATAAAGGCTAAGGTGGCTGTTTAAAAGAAAACAGATTTACTTGAAAGGTCCAGACTCTATTAAAACATTAATGCACTCAGTTAAACAATACTTGTTCAACACTTGCTGTGGAATTCCCCAAAAGTCACTTTCCTTGAGGAGTGGGTATTTTGTTTTTCCCTCAGGGTGTTCAGATAGACTCAAATTCAGGAGGTCTGTGCTCTCCTTCTGACATTGCATCTCACTCTCCTTGAACTTCAGTGGTCCTCCTTTACAAAGTGGGGGTCATTCCTCTTCTTTCCTCAGATGGGTTGGTCTGAGGATCCCCTCAGGTGAGGTCCAGGGAGAGAGCTGTGTAAACCACTCTGTGGATGACAAAGTGTGGATATTATTGGGACCAGCTCTGTGTTCCCTCAAGTCCAAAGACTGGATGGTAGGCTCGAGGTGGCATCTCTGCTCCTTTGCTGAAAAGGAGAAACAGAAACGGAGCTGGTCTTCTCTGAGTTC
Source organism: Physeter macrocephalus (assembly GCF_002837175.3). Lineage (NCBI taxonomy): Eukaryota > Metazoa > Chordata > Mammalia > Artiodactyla > Physeteridae > Physeter > Physeter macrocephalus. Next base: position 64,237,431 of record NC_041215.1, read on the forward strand.
CCCAGGAGACTGTAAGTGTTGACACCCCCAAGCAAGCTCTAAACAGCCCCACTGCTGACACCCTGATATCCCAGGAAGAGGGGAGGACGCAGCAGGGAGTGATGTCCGGAGAGCTAGGGAAGCCCAGTGCACCCGGGGTGAGAAGGACTCCTGGCACAGGGCTGAAGTTTGGATGGCACGTGCCAGAATTGTCTGTTTGCAATTGTCAACCCGGTGCTCCACCAAAGTTCCATAGTGTTGAGTGTAACCCTTGTGGGCAGAGATCATTGAGGCAGCATAAATAAGTGGGACAGCCTAGTATAAGAATTCCAAGATCCTCTTGGTTCGTTTCTCTTTTTCCAACATTTGGAAAAAACATGATTACAGGGAGATATTTCACGACTCTTGAAAAAGCGTCAGTGCAGTGGAAAATGGAAACAAATGCACAGCCTCAGAGCAAGTAAAGAATGACGTGAACGGTGGCCACTGATATAGGTAAAGGGGGCAGATGCTATTCGGTTATAGACTTGGGGTTCTTAACATTTATTGGGCCCCTTTGGAAGCCGGGTGAAGCCTCTGGATCCCATGTCAGGATGATGCTTTTTAATGAAATAAAATATGTAAGATTACAAAGGAAATTAATTATACCAAAATACAGGAATCCCATAGATGTAGGTTAAGAACTCTTGTCCCTGTGCAGCAATGAGGGCCTTGTAGTGCCAAATATTTTGACTTTCTTAAAGAAGCCAAGTTCCAAATTTTTAAATGAAGCGTTCTGATTTTTTGTCAACATTTTTTTTTTTTTTTTTAAGCGCTGAGCCAGTCTACCTAAGCACATGTCTGCTGGTCACCACTTTGAAACCTTCTTATAATATTAGAGATTGTAGGAGACTTTTTGTAAACAAGATCCCGTATGATTCAACAGATAAGACTGGGGACAGTGTCTTGACCAAACCAGGGATAGGCTAACAAATGGCCATTTGTCCAATGGAAGAGGATAAAACATGGTGGAGAGGATGTATGTATCCTATGTGCTTGGATTCAAGTTCATAGCAAGGTCAGTAATTATTTTCTTTCTTTCGTGATTTTAATTTTAGCATCTCAACTTTCCACTGTGATCTCCCACTGAGATATTTAGATAGTTTTTTTTTTTTTAAAGTTTGGCTTTGGGATTTAAGGTTTTTAATTTGCTTTTATCATTTCTTTCTACTAACTCTTAGTAGAAATAGATTTTTCACCCCAGTGGAAAAGAGGGGAGAGCTGGTGTCATGCTATCATCATAGAAAGGTAATACATGGGTAGAAACCAAAGGAAAAACAAGGGTAAGGTCTCTTTCAGTAAAAATGTCTTACAATAATAATCTCTAGAAAGGATTTTTACCTGTTCTGGACATAATTGAAATAAGGTAAGATCAGATCATTATCATTTCTAATAATTAGAAAATATATTGATCTCCAAAGAGTCATGGGATCCGTATACACTTACTTACAAAAAGGTCCCTACATTCCAATAAATGGAAGCCACACCATAAGCCAGTAAGTTATTTTTTCAAATGGAGTCAGTGAAGTATAAAGGAATGACCTTTTCTAGATCAGTGCTTCTAAATTTTTTTGACCATCACGTGAATAGAAGTATATTTTGCATCATGATATATATAGGGGATATATATTTATATATGGTATTATATATATATATATATATATATATATATATATTCACATATTTATAAAGACAAAAGTTCCATGAAGCAGTACTTGCTCATAAAGACAAAAGCTCCATGAAAACAGTTTGCTCTTACTAAGAGATGTGTTTTCTAACTTTATTCTACTCTATTTCATTTTAAAATTTTGGTCTAAATCCACTAAACTTATGTCACAACCCTCTAATGGCCTGTGACTTGCACTTTGACAAACAGTGTTATGATGTCGCCATGTTTCTTCAACCCTAGGCACAGTCCCCCACTCTCAGCTTCTCGCCAGAAACTGCAGGGCCCATCAAGTCTGGACCAGGTCCTTCTTTCTTCAACCAGGCTTGTTCGAAGAATAGGTTTGGAGGTTCGGGACTATAACCAGCCTCTATCCCCTTAATTCTTTAATTTCTTTTCTCACTCATTTTTTCATTCCTAGTTTCACTTATTCAATGAAATATTTATCAACATTCACTGTGTGGCAGACACAGGTCTTACATCCAGGGCTATGGGCACATAAACAGATGATGTCATGTGTTAAGAACTGAGCCAGGTATGCCCAGGTAGCAATGGAGTCACAGAGGAGTGGCTCCTGGTGGCAGTGATCTTGAAAGACTAAGAAGGTTGGGCCGGATGAAGCCTCTGACTAGACAATCTCTTGCAGGGATCTGGTTGCCCTGCAAAATAGGCTCTTGGGTAGGAGGTGGGTCCACGGACCAGAGGCCTAGGGCTGCGGTGGGCATGTGAAGGGAGTCTGTGATGACAGGGTGAGCTGAAGTCTTTGGACCGTAGTGGGGGCGGAGGGGAGAGGAAGTGATGAAGCCATGGGGTTATGGGGCAATCTGAAGGGCTCTGGGCCCAGTGCTCAGTTTTTCTCCCACAGAGAGGTGACATTGCAAACGTGTGTTATTTTCATGTTGACAGAAGATCTTGTCTTTGGTTGTGCCACTTCCTAAGAATTAATTCCTTCAAATAGCAAAGACTTAATCCTGAGCTTGGAATGAATATAGGGCTCCGAAGATCACTCCTCAGGAAGAGTCTTCCACTGAAAGCTCAAAATTACGAGATCACAGAATGCTAGAGCTGGGAAGAAAATCAGTGATGGTCATGCACATGCTCTCATTTTACAGAAGAGGACAACCTGCCCAAGTCCACACGAGTGGTCAGTGGGAGAGTCGTCCCGGAAGCTGGTGTCCTGCCTCCAGCACTGGCCAGGGTGCAGCCCGGTGATTGCAGGACAAGGAGCTTCTGGAGGGGTGGGGAGCCTCTCCCTGGTCTCGCTGAGGTTTGCTGCTTCCTACGTTGGCCAGAGGGTGGCGCCCTCCACAAGTGGGCCACCCTTTCCGTAGGTGATGGCTTCTCAGAGGGTTCAGCTGAAGTCAGCGGGCCACTGCAGTCTCTAGGGGACTTTGTTCAAGCGGCAAACATTCGGGTTGGCAAGAGCTTCTGAAACTCACCGCATTGGTCCCTTGAGCTCTCTCCTGTTCCGGATCCCCTCCCTCCCAGCGTCTGGGGAGACTCCATAGGGTCAAACCCATTTAGTTTTTCAGTCCTCTAATTTCTTCCTTTGGTAGACTAAAATTCAGAGTTGTTAGAAATTTAATGTGCAGAAAAATCACCTAAGGAGTTTTTAAAAAATGCAAGTCCCAGAACCCATCCCTAGACGTTGCAATTCTCAGGTCTTAGGATAGGGGAGCCCTGAAACCTGGCTTTTTAATATCGTCCTCAAAGAAGCTGATACATGTATCCAGAGCACATAGGGTTTGAGTAAAATAAAGACCTCGGCTCCCAGGAAGTTGTTTCCTCTCTTGACCAAAACAAGGTTTAGGGACTCAAAAGGCTTCCTTCAGCTAACCCACTGAAGCCACTTAGAATAGTCTCCTTTCCCCTAACTGCCAGGAAATCTCCATAAGTTGACCGGCGAAGAAGCAGGATTGGGATGTGAATTGTATGGGAAAAGATCATCTTAGGAGTCCTTTAATTTAATTAGCAGTAGAAAAACCAGTAGAAGTCCAAGTGGCAGATTCCATGGTGGCCACAAGGTGGCGAGCTTCTGCATCTATTTGAAATGGTCTGCCCGTTATCCTGTTTTAGCTGATTTTCAAAATTAAATACATCATTAATTTTAAAAGTGTGTATTATTTTAAAAGGATGCAAGGAAAAATGGTTTAACAGGAGAGACTTTAAACTCGCTTTTCAGTCCAATACTGACATACTCTAGATGGAGGGACTTAGTGAGATTTCCACATCAGACCCCAGAAAAAAGATAAAAATCTGTTTGAGAAAAGGCTGTGGTCTTTGCAAAATGAAAAATGTCACTCAAAGAAAGTGTCTTGAAAGCTTTCCGAGAAGTTGGTTTTTTGGAGAACTAGCAGATGCAATTTGGTCATTAAAAAATAAAACAACATCATCTGGTAAAAATTTCCTTTTTATTGGTTTGTAGTCAGGATCAGAAAATGAAAGAGAGGGAGAGGGAGAGAGAGGGAGAGAGAGAAGAAGGAAGGAAGGAAGGAAGGAAGGAAGGAAGGAAGGGAGGGAGGGAGGGAGGGAGGGAGGGAGGGAGGGAGGGAGGGAGGGAGGGAGGGAGGGAGGGAGAAAGAAGAAAAAGGCTCTGGATAAACATAATACCAGGGCTGTCCTGAACCGAAAATAAGAGCCAAGCTGTAGCGTGGCTAGTGTGGACCTGAGCCTTTCTCCCAGCCATTCCACTCAGCTCCCCAGGAGAGGCAGTGGCATGTGAGGAAGCCAGTGGGCTGAGAGCAGAGAGAAGAGGCCTTGAAGGTCACCACAGCACAACTTCAAGCTGAGCAGCACAGCCTTGGACCACTGGAAGGCCAAGCCATTGTCAAGGTCACTGGGGTCCTGGGACCTCATGGACAGAGAGGCCAGTGGCTGGGCATACAGTGAGGTCAAGGCACCATTCCACAGGGACAGGCTGCAAAAGACAGCAAAGGCCTCAGGCCAGCAGAGAGTGCAGGGGTCGGTGTTGCTGGTTACTTAGTGGTCTTTGGGCTGTATAGATACACATCTGTATACAGTGCAGGGAGCATCCGCTGGCCAGAGCCTGACACTGAGAATGTCCCTGACACATTTCAATGTAGGAACAATGTGTCTAAGGAGGTTACTGGGGGGAGGGGGGTGTAGAGGGAAAAAAAAAATCACATCCTTACTTTCTAAGGGCACAGGGGAAAGTTGGCTTCACATCCTACCCTCACTTTTCCTTGTTTCTCCTATTGTGCCCTTGGTAGGAAATGGAAGGAGGAAGAAAACTCTTTCAAAGAGAAAGAGGTAAGGAGGCCATTGTCTTAGAAGTTTGGAGAGTGCAGGAGAGAAAAGAAATCTTTCTCTTTTCCCTTATCCTCACAGCCTGGGGCCAGGGCAAAGCCTCAAGGTCCTGGTTGTTTTGAGGGACAGCTGTCCTTTGGTTCAGGGGAAATCAGACAAGAGCTCTGGCTGAGAGGATAGAGGTTCTCTACACAGAGCAAGTGTGTCCCCAGGATTGTAGCCCATGAGAACTTTTCCTGTGCTGCTAGGCAGCCGGAGGAGACCCTTACATGGCTGAGGAGAGGGGATACCTAAGAGACACCCCCCTGGCAAGACCCTCTTCCATTACATTATCCATGGATCCAGGGAGATGGGCTGCTCAAAGCTAGGCACAGAGAAAGAGCGCAGATCTTGCCAGCTTTCGTGAGACTGCTGGGCCATGTTTAAAGTAAAATACAGTAGGTGATATAAAGGCAAGCGGTTTATTTAATGGCCTCCTAAAACTATCCCACACCCAGTATGATAAATGCCTTATCTTTGGGGTACATGTCTCACTGACCTGGACTGATTTATTACACTCAGGCAGTCAACTCAGAGGCAGGAATGGAGAAACAGAGGAGGTTAGTTAGGTTTTTGTTTTTTGTTTTTAACGTTTATTTATTTATTTTTATTTTGGCTGCGGTGGGTCTTCATTGCTGCACACGGGCTTTCTCTAGTAGCGGCAAGAGGGGGCTACTCTTCGTTGCAGTGCACGGGCTTCTCATTGCAGTGGCTTCTCTTGTTGCAGAGCATGGGCTCTAGGCACATGGGCTTCAGTAGTTGCAGCACGCAGGCTCAGCAGTTGCAGAACGCAGGTTCTAGGGCGTGCGGGCTTCAGCAGTTGTGGCCTGCGGGCTCAGTAGCTGTGGCACACGGGCTTAGTTGCTCGGTGGCGTGTGGGCTCTTCCCGGACCAGGGATCGAACCCGTGTCCCCTGCATTGGCAGGCGGATTCTTAACCACTGCGTCACCAGGGAAGTCACGAGGAGGTTCGTTTTAAGTAGCAAATTTTGGGTGTTTGTTGGTTTTTACCTTGCATGGTAGACTTCATATTTGAAGATGAAGTTTCTGATCCATAAGGTGGGGGGGAGCGGGCAGGTGCGGTGCTCACAGTGATTTTACGATGAGTGGGAGTGTATTTGCATGGATTTGTCCACATTCTCCCCTTTAGTCTCTGCATAACCATCAGCTTTGTACAGGCAGTAGCCCAACCCAAAGAAATCGAGGAAAGCTCGCAGGCTTGCACAGGAGCTGGAATTCTGATGTGAGCCTCACGGGCCCAGAGCTCTCAGCAGCTGCTCTGCCTTCTTCTACACCCCTCATTACACACGACACACTCACACACAAGATAGTGAGTTAGAAATGAAAGTTTCCTTAAATGAGACATCTTTGTAAGTATGAATGGTCAAACCATAAAATAAGAAATAGACAATTTCCCTCCAACTATTTAGAAATGTTAAACTAAATATTATTTAGTTGAATAATAAACGAAACGCACTATTCTCAGATCAAAGCAGCCCTTCTTAACTAATTGTAATCAGATTTTTAAAAAAAGAATTATTAAAAAAAATAATGTTTCCTTTGGAAGCAGATGCTGTGTTGACTGTTTGTCAAATTACCAGAATCTTAGACATTTTAATATCATTTTAGATAATTAGCTGCATTGCTTCAATTTCCAACTACCATGCCTTTGGATCTGTCTGGCAGCCATGCAGATATTAGTCTCACAGGAAACGTGCTGAACGGCCAATATGTTGGATGCCCTGGCAAGGCCACAGAATTACAATATAGAGCAATATACACTCCTTGTTATAAGTAGAGTAACTGTATAATTTATTATCCAAACTGGGACACTTTTGAGACTAAAAGGAGGCACTAGTAATAATTACTCCAGGAAAACCTATAAATTGGATCCTCCTTACTTTTAGGCAAAGTTTCCTCTTCAAAGCTATTTCACAGAAAGGAGGGAGATGCAGATATAAATATAGATATTATTCAAATTCTCATGAAGTTTTTCATATTCCAGGTCAAGATCCTTTTTATTTTAATGATAAAATACAATTTTTAAAAATCCTGAAACAATTCAATCACTGCTAGTTTTGCATTTTTATAGAGGTCAGCTAATGGAAAGGAGGCATAGAAATGTTAAAATTCCTCCTTTGAAAAGGAGGTGTAGAAATTTGATGCAGATTTAGTAATTATTCCTGGGGGTAGTCCTCAAAATTTTAGTTGTTGAATTTTGCAGGCATTTAAAAAAGCAGAAAGGTAAGTTGTTGTGCTGTCAACCTATAGGATGAATTGAAGCTTCTATTATTATGAAAGCTTATGGTTTGAAGGACATTTTTCAGCAACATCATCAGACATGATTTTTCAAAGTGTCGTCTGTCAAACAATGAAGCATGAAGACATGTACTCTGGAAAACTTAGTAAAAGATAAAAAGAAAAAAATTGGCCATTGTGTTGAAGGAGATAATGAAGATGGAACATATAGGTGGAGATTGAATATGAGCAAATGACTCATATTCAAATGACCAAATATGAAAAAATTCTAAATTAAGCATTATTTTATCCAATGCATGATTTTTAATTTCAATATATAATTTAATTAACAAATTAAATATTATGAGTAGACACTTGGATATTTCATCCATACCCCTAAAAGCTAATACATTTAAATTGGCCAAGAACTTTCCTTTGGATTTTTTTTTTAATAAGGAATCATTTTGTATTTGGGGTCAGCTTATATCCAGGCATATGTTGTAATCACCATATGGGTTTCTGTTCTGTGTAGTTTTGGAGTCACAGGCTCCTGGGATTAAGCCTGGGAGAATGAGGGGTCCCCCTGGCTTCCTGTCTGGGCAGAAAACGTATCAGGACTCCAGGTGAAAGAGCAGGCCATTAGCCTGTGAGCTATGTCTTCCTTATCCTAAGCCCAGCTGCTGTCTTTCAAAATACCACCATGCATGGGGTAAGAGATGATGAAGATGAGCAGATTCTAAAGATCAGTAGGTGACTACCAGGGCCTCTGCAACCAAAAGTCTCTCAGGGCTACACTGAAAGCCCAGGAGCACTTCCTTTCCATCACACATCTCTAAGCAGCCTCAGTCACAGATCCAAGCTCTAACCTAGTTTGGGGTTAAGGTGGCCTGGGGTACTTTTATCCAAAGCCCGCCTCTGGGTGGATCTGGAAAGAAGAATGTGCTGACCTGGTCTATTCCGGCCTCTTGGGAGCTTAACGTCTAGTTGCAGGAGGAGAAGGCATGCTCCTGTACTAACCAGCTCTGCAGCTTTAGGCAAGTCTCTTAAACTTGCTGAGGGAGTTAGAAGAGTCTCCTTCCAGAGCTGATCATTCCTTTTCTCCATGAAAATAAAAGTAAAAAGACAGTGAAAATGTAACATAAATGATACAGAAAATAAACACCTCAGAAGTAAAAAGAAACAAAGGTCAGTGTGGCTGAAGTGATTAGGAAAATCGTCTGATTTCTTAGGCTTTCCTGAAAAAAGGAAATTAGGCTTCCCTCCTCCATTAGCTGTAGACTTTTGGTTTTATAGATTTTGGAGTAGGAAGTAAACCGAAGGTCAAAGGAGGAAAATCCATTTACTTAAGGCCATAGAGATACACAAAAGGCCCTTAAGAACCAAAGAAAATCATCCGGTCTCCCAAGCCCTAAAGTAAGATATCACTTAGTATGTTGAGCATCTTGTGGAAAAGGAAATCATGTGTCCCTGGTGGCCATGCTCTTCAATTTGATGACGCTGTTCTCCCGATTTGGCTCTTTAAAGGAACCGCAGAGCTTGTGAGGTGCTAGTAGCAGGCTTAGGGATGGGTGAGGAGTGCAGGAATAGGGACCTGGGGATGTGGGAGCACCTCCAGGACCACTGAGGCTACTTGGTTGATGCAGCTGTTTTCTAACAAGGGTCTGAAGAGTCAGCCAGTGCCGGGTTGCGAGGTTTATAGCTTTGACACCCTTCATTCTCCCCCTTGTTCTACTTACCTTTTGAGTTGGCCCATTTATAGCTGGAGAGCCAGTTACATAATCTTCTTTGTAGATCTCACACGAACCACAATGATGCCATCAGAAAGCTATGAGATAAAATTGAGAAAATGGATTCCACATCTGCCGCAATCCAGGTGGCTCTAATTCCTACACTTTTGGTTTTCTTTAAAACTGGAATCCCTTGGTTGGGTAAAATATTTGCTTTCTTTCTTTAAAAAGCGTCTCCCTCTTGTTTTAAGCAAAGATCATTGGAATCCAGTAATGATCATTATCATCACAATAATCATCAAAACACCTCCCTTGTGTGCCTCCCCCCTGTACTTTGTGCTCATTACCCAGAACGCATAGCGTCAACAGCTGAATATTGCAGTCAGTTCTGGGCGGCACATTTCATGAGGGATATTGGAAACCAGGAAGTTCCCAGGAGAGAGCTGCCAGGACGATGCAGGATCTGGAAACGACAATAAATGAAGAACAGGCAAAATTACTGCAGCTCTCCGGTCTGGAGAAGAGAATCCAAATTTAAATATTGAGAGCTCGCAACTGCCCATAATGCAGAATTGGGACCAGATATGGCCCATTTTGGCTTTGTGTAAAGAAGAACCTAATAAAACTTAGAGCTATTGGGTATTGGAATGTCCACGGATGAAGTCGTGAGCATCCTGCCACCAGAAATGTTTATGGAGAGACAGGTGAGCATCTTTCAGGGATGCTGTATCAGGGACTTCTCCCAGGGTAACTTGCAGTGAAAGGCTGTGTGTTTGAAGTACTGATACAGAAAGACATACAACAAAACACCCACTGTCTTCCACCAGAAAGGACACCTAAGTAAATACATAAGTAACAATGTACATGAAACAGACGAGGGTGTGGGTGGGGAGCGAAGGAGTAGATGCAGAAGGTTTCATTAGGACGCGGGATGTGGGGTGCGTGCTGAAACGTGACCCGGACTCAGGTAAGCGATGAGGGAGATTCCAGGGGTGCAGCTGGGGGTACAGGAACGAGACCGTGAACCAACGATTGTGCCAGCACAGAGTCCGCCTAGGATAGAGAGGAGGGTTTGTGAGGAGAGGGCTCCTTGAGGATATTAGAGACCACTATGAAGACCAGATCCTGGGAACTCTTGAACTACAGGTCGTTGGAATAAATCCTCTGCCGGTCCTTGGATTGCTAAATAGCGATGCCTTTCATATCTGACAGGCAGTGCTGGCCTCTTTGTGCCGTACCTCAGGGAGGCCAAATGCTAGGGTAGACAGCAAGTAATATCATGGTATTTTTCTGACCTCTTTCATTACTGGAGGATCTAGCCCTAACAGGCTTTTAAGGGAAATAGTACCTTCCTTTGGCATTTGCCAGTACGAGCCTACCCACCCCTAAACCCTCAAAGCTCACTGTATAATTACCCCCAGGAGGCCAGAGGTCACTTAGAACAACAAGTGTAGGCAACACCCAGCTATTAGAAGTCAAATTTCAGAGCTCTCCCTAAATTCTGGCCTGAAGCATTTTGGAGATGGGACGGGGGCCCCAAAGGTGGGGGGGTCTTTGAGGTTGGTATTTCCTGCGTGCGGTTTGTGAGGTTGGCCTGGGCAGGCTGTGTGCCTGGCGGGAGGGTGTAGCTCCCCTCTCCGGGAGGACCCCTCCTCAGCACTGGCTGCAGGCCTGCTCCAGGCCTCCCTGCCTCCTTGGGGGCACCTACTCAGCTGTTCTCCCTCTTTCTGCACTGAGCTGGCATCTTGGGAGGGAAGCCCAGGTGAGACTCAGGGGTAGATGAGATGCGGTAGATGAGACTACCCCAGATGGGAGGGGTGGTTCAGACAGGGAGCGCTGAAAGGCAACTTTTCCAGAAGGGGCCTCCCAGTGAGCCTGTGAGCAGCCAGCAGCCAGCTAGCTCTTCTCCCATATCCTGAGAGAAGGGGAAGAAGCTGGGAAGTTGGCAGTCCAATAGGTGGTCTCCTTGTGGGGTGATTCCGTGGCCAAGATGGCAGTAATAACTGCTCTGCTCGGTACAGGAGCTGCCTGCTGACAGCTGCCCCACTTGGGTTCATCTAGGGGGGTCCCAGCAGCCCCGCGTTAGCCTACACTGAGGTTTAAAATGCTACCATTAGGATGGAGGTACTGGATTTCAGCATAAATCTCACCCTGAGGTTCTCTTTAAAAATGCAATTTCACCAAGATGGAATAAATTAGTCTACTGGCTCATTCCTCCCTGACAGGAGTACACTGCTCTGAAAGCATCAGGGGTTGCAGCAGGCAGCCAGAGACAACGAAATGCTTTGAACTGAGAGAGCAGGTGGTACCGAGGGCCACGTTTACTTCCTTCAGCATTTGTCCTGGCCCCACACAGACCCAGTCAAGCAGCATCACCTGGCTCTGGAAACCCAGAGCCCAGGATAAGGCTCTATGCCCTGAAATTGATGCTTCTGAACCCAGCTTTATGTTTGGTCTCTCCAGGAGGAAAAAACACAGGAATCCAGAGTTTGACCATGATCACCAATTCCAGCCCTCCAAACTTGCCCAACTCTGCCTTGCGTTCATTTTCACCATCCCAGTCTTTGTCTTTGAAGTCGGCTGGAGAGTCTCAAGTCTGTTCTCTGTGGGGAGGGGCCCCGTTTTCACTGAGCAGACACAGCACTCTGCAGGGCGTGGCAAGTTCTCCATTCCTATCCCAGTCCAGAAACCAACGTCCTGGGACCATCACACACAGAGCACAGGCTTCGGCTCAGATGTTTTCCAGAGAGAGGGAAACTGTCCAGCAGATGTCAGTAAGTTCTAAGATGTTGGGGGGATCCAGGCTTGACAGTCAAGTGCTCTCTTTTCCAAACCAGCTTATCACTCAATGACCTCAGAGGGGATATGACCGAGCAGAGGGCCTTTAGTAGGGGAGCTCCCGAAGACGAGAGCAAGGAGGGGAAATAGCAGTCCATTCTACACTAAAGTGACCCTCCACCCCCATAAACTTGTGCAAATTGGAAGCCCAAGAGCCACTATAGCTTGGATTGGGGCCCAGTTTCTGGCTTGGTGTCAGACCAGGTTCTAGAAGAGGTGAGGCAGAGGTGTGCAAAAGAGCTCTATACCTCACTGCATCCTCTTTGTTGTATCAGCATTTATTGAAAGACTGCTATTTTCAAGTGCAGTGCTAGAAACTATGGAGGATACACAGAGATATAATATGGGGTGCCTGAGTTTAAGGGGCTCAGGATCTTGAAGTGGACTCTGGTATTCACAGTTGTTGATCAGAATGCTCTCCCATCCCTGGTGTGCCGGTTCCAATCAGAGGAACTCTTCTACCATTTTATAGGATCTCAATAGGGCTATCAATCAAGCTCCACACCCTACTACCACAGAGGTAGGACTGTGACCTAGGCTGGCTGATCAGTCTCCACTGGTATCCCTACATTCTCTGTTTCTTACAGCCAAAGGAGTGAAGGCAATCCATAGACGGATGATATTTGATCTGCCAAACTATAAAAACCAGCATGAAATTCCCCAGGGAGGAGACTGACTGATTCAGAGATGTTCGTATTTTATATGGGATGCACTTGTTTAAATACACAAGTGTTGAAACTCGTTTTCCTCTGATTAGCACCTATTATCCTTACAAGCTACTTGGATAGGGAATGTCTCGAAAGTTGATTTTCACAATAAACCTAGATTAATGTGTTCTGAAGAACAAAGATTGTGTCCAACAGTTGGCCGGGAGTTTCCAAGCACTTGGAGTTGCTGCTGCTGACATGTGAGTTGCTTAGGCAGTAGAAGGATACACTATCATTAGAGAAGGGCTGGGGAAAGCGCTTGCTGAGCTTCTTAAGACATTCTCCAAGATTCATAGTGTTACACATTCTGTTATTAAAGTTATATTTTGTGTTTTGCAGTTTTCTTTTTCAGAGTCGAACCTAAAGTGTTTTCACTTGAGTCTGAAGAGCAGGGGGAGGAAATAGCCCGTTCACTGCTGCTGTACCCCCATGTGCTAAGCAGAGACATCACATGTTCCTCATGGGTCCAGGGGTGGTCTTATAATTGACTTCAATGCAAAGCTCTCGGCCTTGGCATTCATTACTAATCCATCAGTGTTGGCCTACTGTATGCCATGTGAGATGAAAGCTATTTTCCAGCATAAACTATAACCAGTGGGTGCAGGTTTATGTAAAGACCCTGAGCAGGAAATTTGCTAGCTCTTGTCCGTCCGTATGTTCTTATCTGTTCGTAGGGCTTAGAGAAACACACAACTCCAAAATCAATCAACTAAGGATCGTGACACTGATGCTGTGAATATAAATGTTTATGGAAATGCAAATGAAGATAAGACCAGTTACTTCTAAGTACTCTACAGGTCAGTTTCCTGTCCCTGCGGGCAGAAGATAAATATTCATGGAATGAATGAAAGAGTGGTGATCCGTTGAAAGGGGTGCAGTGAAAATTTCACATTTCCAAATGTGTTTTGCTTCACACTGACAGCTCCCAGACAGACAGTCAAGGAGACTCAAGGTCATCTCTATGTTCTTTAAAAAAAAGTGACACATCGCCAACAAAACACTGGCTCAGTCCAAAGCCTGCGTTGGACTTGGAAAGTTTTCTATCTTCAAGCTCCCTGGAATCTCAGATTCATTCTCATCTCAGAGGGCCAACCCTCTGATGACTTGACATAGAGGATGGAAATGTAACAATCCCTATAAAAGGGATATATTCATTTCTTAGAACTATTATACTAAAGTATCACAAACCGAGTAGCTTAAAACAACAGAAATTTATTCTCTCACAGAATGAAGAGAAGGCTAGAGGTCCAAAATCAAGGTGTCAGCAGGGTTGGTTCCTTCTGAGGACCCTGGGAGAGAATCTGTTCACTACCTCTCTCCTAGCTTCTACTGACTTTCAGGGATTGACGGCTGGCAATCTCTCCAACCTCTGCTTCCATCTTCACATATTCTGTGTCTGTCTTCATACTGCCGTCTTTTTATAAGGATACCAGTAATGTTGGATTAGGGGCCCACCCTACTCCAGTGTGACCTTAATTAATTACATCTGCAATTATCCTATTTCCAAATAAGGTCACATTCGCCAGTACTGGGGTTAGGACTTTGACATATTTTTTTCTGGGGGTGTGGGAACACAATCCAATCCGTAATAGGGGATGAGAAAGGATCAGACTCTATCAAATAACTAATGTTGCCAAAGCATGTAATGTAACATCTCAGATAGGTTTGATTTGTGATGGCAGGTTCACGGGGGCTTTTGAAAGAAACTAAGACATCCTATAAGGTACCCACAAAGGATAGAAATGTTTCTATTCTGTTATTTTCCATCTCAACTCTGATTAGGATGTCACCAGCCACCTAAAAGATAAAGGTTCCATATCCCATCACCAACGTCCAGAAGAACCACCTTATTTTTAGTTTCCCAAATTTGAAGATGTCAGGAACACACCGTTCAGTATTTGTATCAATAGCACCAGCTTTCTGTATCTTGTTAAGCTGACTTTTCTCCCCAAGGCGTCCTACCTACTGGATTTTCGACATGGTTTCAAAGCATGTAGAAGCAGAAAAAAATATTCCACAGAGGTTAAAGTGGTGTGAGGCTGAGTTGTTGAAAGGGTTGTGTATTTAGGATAAGTGGATACTAAAATAGTCGATTTCAAAGAACTAGATTGATTGCCCCCTTTTGGTTGCACTAATAATGAGAACAGGGCTTCCCTGGTGGAGCAGTGGTTAAGAATCCACCTGCCAATGCAGGGGACCGGGTTTGAGCCCTGGTCCGGGAAGATCCCACATGCCATGGAGCAACTAAGCCTGGGTGCCACGACTACTGAGCCCACGTGCCACAACTACTGAGCCCGCCCGCCTACAGCCCGTGCTCTGCAACAAGAGAAGCCACCGCAATGAGAAGCCCGTGCACTGCAAAGAAGGGCAGCCCCCGCTGGCTGCAACTAGAGAAAGCCTGCACACAGCAACGAAGACCCAACGCAGCCAAAAATAAATAAATAAATGAATGAATGAATGAATTTATTAAAAAAAATAATGAGGACAACCGAAGTGATGATACTTTTGTCATGCATTTGCTAGTGTGTTTGTAATTTTTCACTGGGCAGATGCTGGAATGATATTATTTTGTATTATGTAGCAACACTAGACAGACAGCTAATATTTTTTCCAGTTCAGTTATTCATAGCTCAGCACTGTAGAAAGAAGTCATGTCATTCCTTTTACTGTGGAGAAAGGAAAGAGTTTGTTACTCTTTGCCGTTGAGCTGGAACAGCCTGTGGCTAATGCCTATTTGCAAAACCACATTGGGAGAGAATTTTTACTCTCTCTGCTTTCTGACCTCCCCACAGACATCACTGTCAAGTGCGGGCATTAAAAACTCTTCTTGAGGGTTTCTTATATAGATGCTAAGGGAAGAAGAGAGGGCTGTAGGTGGCCAACACTTGGAGTAGACTTAACTTTATCCCTGTGGACCAGGTCACCAAGACTAATGTTATGCAGAGTTTATACCATAGGTTCTACTGGGGCATCATAATTTTCCCCAGGGAGGAAATGCCTTTTCTTGAGAGCTGCAGGGTTCTGCATACTGCACTGAGAAGATCTAATCCATTTTGGCTGGTTGCACTGAGATACTCTCTGTTCTCAATTAAGTCAATTATCTGAGTAATCTTCATAATTAACGGTAGAAGACTTGAGCTGTCAGGACTGGCTAGAGCAAAAATATTTGGGTGTGTGGGTTAAGCCACAGTTGCTCTGTGGGTGTCTGAGGCTGGGGCAGGGAAGGAGGCTGACTGCATGCTGTGGCCAACTTTCTCAATTAGCAATGGGCTCTAACTAGATGGCAGAGAGCGTTTTCGCCTAGAAGTCAGGAGATAATGTTCCCGCTCAATCTCTGGCACTAGCAAGCTGCGTCACATTGAGCAAGATTCTTCACCTCAGAACGGCTTATCTTTACTTCCGCAAAATGAAGGAGTAAAGCCAGATGGCTTTTGTTAGTATATTTAGAAAGCAAACACTGAATATCAGGCGCTGATATTACTTACTAATGTAGTAAGCATTATTTAATTTAATCCCCGTAACCAAACTTTTATGAAAAATGAGGCACAGAGGGGATAAGTAACTTACCCAAGGTCACACAGCTAGAAATTTTCAAAGACCAGTTAGTTCTAAGCTACCTCCTGACTGTGATTCTAACGGCCATTGCTGAGAGTCAAGGGGAAATCTCTGTGTCCCAATTAAGGCTTAAGTTAATTTAGATTCTCGCTAGGCAAAGTCCATGGATTAACAGCATGGGTATCACCTGCAATCTTTCTGGAAATTTGCAATCTCAGATCCCACTTCAAATTTATTAATCAGGACTGGCATTTTTAACTAGATGCTTATTAAATATTGAGAGGCACTGATCTAAGGCTGACCATAGGTCAGTCAAACTGGAAGCACTGCAAGGAATTTCTGTTTTCTGACACCTCTGGTAAGGTCTGAAAGCCCTAGACTGAGGTGCCAGCAGAGGGGTGCCTTCTTTCCTGAAGTTAGTTCTAAGCCATTTGCCCAGTGCAAGAATTTGTGTTTCATCTTTTAATTTCTTACCTAAGTCATTTGCTCCTGACTCTCGGCTCCATTTCCAAAAGGAAGCGTCCAGTAGCCAGAAGAGATCTTTGTGGGTTGACCACAGAGGGGAGGCCATTATGAACAGATTAATGTATGTGCAGGATGAAATTCTCCAATGCCCTTATGCAGGCAGGAGAAATTGCTGTTCTAATGTTCCCACTCGCTCCCCTCATTTATATAACAATGTCTCTACACAAAAGCTTTCTATGGAAAGATAATTGGATTTCTACTCTATTTGTTCAAAACTCACTTAACATTATAATGGCCCTAGTTGTATTGTTTGTATAAACTCATCAATAGTACAGTACCAACTTCTGAATAAATATCTAGATTTTTGTACCTACATCTAGTGTTACCAAAGCAGGAAGGGAAAAAGAAGCCAGAAATAGAAATCCATTAATAAAAACAGATACCACATATACCTTGCTGCACTAGGCTTAAATGTGTTGGGTAAATTTAGTTTTTCAACATCTCAGTGCTATTTTTTATCTTACCTATGTATGTATTTGCTTAGTGTTCAATCACTGTAGTACTTTGGGCAAGTGGGTCACTGAAGAAAAATATAGTCTGGTGTATTCACGACTGAAATGCCCATTTAACTCAATCTAAAATGAATTAAACATATACTTTAATCTAACAGTGATTACCCCTCCCTAGCAATGGAGATTGCAACAGATCCTTGTTTCCTGAATACTCTAGAAGTTTCTATTTGACATTTTTAGGGCAAGATTAGAGAGAACGAGAGAGAGAATTTCTAAGGCTTTTTGTGCTTCCATTATGTATGGTGGAGATTTCTTTTTCACCTTTTCCACTTTTTCAGATATATGATAACAATGTTTTTTTCCATGTTTTTCCTTCTCTGCTCTTACCCCTGGACAAGGAAGAAGCTACCACTTAATATTTGAAACAAAGAGCCGGATGCATTATTCACTAAGTAAGGGAGAGCTCTGTTTGTAAGACACAAACTCTGAAGAAAGCAGATGACTACTCTTAAATAGGGTTTGGGGAAGCACCGAGCTCAGAGATTGGTGGCCTTTCAGAAGTGGGTGTGGTTAGGAATTGGCTGACCTGCTGCCATGGAAAGAGCAGTCACTGAAGTGTGGCTGCTGCTGACTGGCTGACTTTCAGAAGCACGGTTACCAATTCAAGGTTGTTAACTGATTGGCAAGGGTTTAAACCTGAATTTGGTAGTTACTTGTTATTATGATCAAAGGTCAGTCAGTCTTTCTTTCTTGAATTTAGAGTATTGGCACTTCTTATGTTCACCTCCCCCTGGCCACCCCCTGCCATCTCAGGCAGCCTCTGCCTTTATCATGCATGGTATGAAATATTAGGGAATATAATCTTCATGAGTCCCTTGAATCTTAAAGTGCCTATACCTTGGCACTCTACCCTAGGGTAAAATAGGAAATATTGATACATGGCCCCTGCATGGGCCAGTCCCCCTTCCAGAGGCAGCTTTGTTCAGAGCTCATGCAATTCTTTGCCCAGGAACCCAGATTTGGCCTCAGGCTGCATTCTAGCAGTGATAACCATCAGCAATAAACTCATCAGTAGTAAAGTACCAATATCTGACTTGAAAGAAGCCTATTTGCCATCTCTGCTCTCAAAGCATTCCAGTCAAATTTCACTATCCTGTGCCCCATTCTTTCAGGCTTCTCCTTGCCGATAAAACGAGGTGAAGAAAGAGCGTTCCCGGCAATATAATGTATTGAATATTTCACAATGCAAGGTTGTCCCACAACTGTTAAGGGAAAAGACCCTGATCTTTTCCCTTCCACAGTGTACTCTGTGGAATAGACCTATTCCTGAAAGGAGAAGCAGCAGTGTGTCAGTTAAGAGCACAAACACATGGATTCTAATTCTAGCTGGTGTGATTTACCAGCTGTATGACGTTGGGCAGTTTACTTAAACTCCCTGAATCTCGATTGCCCCATTTGTAAAATGATAAAGGCATAAAGCACAGTACTTGTCTCACAGGATTACTGTAAGGATTAAATGAGAGGAACATATAAGACATTTAGGAGGGTACCTGGTAGATACTAAGTGCTCAAAATGTTGGTTATATCATGATTTGCTATTTTTTTCTGTAAAAAAATCTGATGATACAGTAGGATAAGGCCTGATCTGGGAGTCAGAAGGCTTGGGTTCAAATATGACTAATATTCCTAGCCATGTGGCCCAGTGTTAAACTTCTTAGAGACATAATTTCCTCATTTACATAATAAGAATACTTGCATTGCCTACATAATTGAATCTAATATCTACTAACTTTGTGGTGCTATTTAAATCACCTTCCCAGGGCTTCAATTTTCTTACCTGTAAAATGGGGCTAATGGTTGCTCAGTCTAAGAGATAGGGTGGCTGTGAGTATTAAATAAAATAATATAGATGAAATTATAAAAAACCACAGGTGTCCTCATTACTTACAGGTAACTGATATTTACTAATTGGTGTTTTAAAAATTAAAGGAGAAATCACTTAAAACAAGATCCAGAATTTCACCATACATGGCATTTTTTAATGTATTGATTGAATTTTATTGTTAGAAATGAAACAAGTTAGTATCTATCTTATATTTACCAGAATCTTGTATTATAATTGTAATTATTTGCTAATTTTTAGAATCAGAAAATGAATCAAGTGTTGATTTTTTGGCTTAACATGGCTGAAACATTTTTTAAATTAAAAATAAAATTTTCTTCCAGTTTTATTGAGATATAATCAAACATACAGCACTGTATAAGCTTAAGGTGTACAGAATAATGATTTGACTTATATAAATCATGAAATAATTGTGACTAAGTTTAGTGAATATCCATCATCTTATTTAGATACAAAATAAAAGAAAAAGAAAAAAAATTTTTTCCTTGTGATGAGAGCTCTTAGGATTTACTCTCTTAACTTTCAATATACAACAAGGGCTTCCCTGGTGGCGCAGTGGTTGAGAGTCCGCCTGTCGATGCAGGGGACACGGGTTTGTGCCCCGGTCCGGGAAGATCCCACATGCCGCGGAGCGGCTGGGCCCATGAGCCATGGGCGCTGAGCCTGCGCGTCCGGAGCCTGTGCTCCGCAACGGGAGAGGCCACAACAGTGAGAGGCCCGCGTACCACAAAAACCAAAAACAAAACTTTCAATATACAACATAACAGCAGTGTTAATTATATTTATCCTGTTGTACATTACATCCCTAGTACTTATTTATCTTATAACTAAAGTTTGTACCCTTTGGCTACCTTCATCCAATTCCCCCTCCCCTTACCCCACACCTCTGGGAATCACAAAACTGCTCTCTTTTTCTGTGAGTATTTTTATTTTTGAAGTATAATTGACCTACAACACTATGTTAGTTCCTGGTGCACAACATAGTGACTCACTATTTCTATACATTACAAAACGATCACTACGATAGGTCTAGTTACCATCTGTCCACCATGGAAAGTTATTACAATATTATTGACTATATTCTCCATGCTGTACATTTCATCCTGTGACTTACTTATTTTGTGACTGGAAGCTTGTACCTCTTAATTTCCCTCACCCATTTCTTTCATTCCCCCACTTCCTTTCTCTCTGGCAATCACCTGTTTGTTCTCTGCATCTATGACTCTGTTTCTGTTTTGTTATGTTTGTTCATTTGTTTTGCTTTTTTAGATTCCATACATAAGTGAAAATATATGATATTTGTCTTTCTCTGACTTATTTCACTTAGCATAATACCCTCTACGTCCATCTATGTTGTTGCAAATGACAAGATTTCATTCTTTTTTATGGCTGAATAGTATTCCATTGTCTATATATACCACATCTTCTTTATCCATTCATCTATCGATGGTCACTTAGGTTGCTGCCATATCTTGGCTATAATGCTGCACTGAACATGTGGGTGCATATACCTTTTTGAATTAGTGGGGGTTTTTTTGTTTTCCTAGAAAAAATACTCAGAAATTGAATTGCTGGATAATATGGTAGTTCTATTTTTAATTTTTTGAGGAACCTCCATACTATTTTCCATAGCAGCTGCATTAATTTACATTCCCAGCAAAGTGCATGAGGATTCACTTTTCTCCATATGCTCACCAACACTTATTTGTTTCTTTTTGATGTTTCTTTTTTCTTCAGCCATTCTGACAGGTGTGAGGTGATATCTCACTGTTGTTTCAATTAGTGTTTCACTAATGATTAGTGATGTTGAGCATCTTTTCATGTGCCCATTGCCATCTGTATGTCTTCAAAAAAATGCCTGTTCAGGTTCTCTGCCCATTTTTAAATCAGGTTGTTTTTTTGATATTGAATTGTATGAGTTCTTTGTATATTTTGGATAGTAACCCCTTATCAGATACATTGTTTGCAAATATTTTCTCCCATTCAGTAGGTTGCCTTTTCATTTTGATAGTTTCCTTTGCTGTATAAAAAGGTTTTTAGTTTGATGTAGTCCCATTTGCTTATTTTTGCTTTTGTTTCCCTTGGCTGAGGAGACAGATCCAAAAAAATATTGCTAAGACCGATGTCAAAGAGTGTACTGCATACGTTTTCCTATAGAAGGTTTACAGGTTCAGGTCTTACATTTAAGTTGTTAATACATTTTGAGTTTATTTTTGTATATGGTGTGAGAAAGTTTGACAAAATTTTAAGAGCCACTTCGCTTCACATTTGACTTTTGCTACACAGTTACTGAACAGGTCATTTTTTTTTTTTTTTTTGCAAAAATATTAAAGGACTTCACTTATTCTCCCAAGGGTCTTTTAATTCTCTGATATTTAAATCACTCTTTTATGAAGCTCAAGCTGTGTCCTCGTCCAAGTCAGATGAAAGCCTGCATCTTTTGCAGAATATGCAATTTCACTTTGTTGCAATCAATTTGCATTTGATTTGCATTGTATTATTGACCACATGGGAGTGTCCAACAAAGATTTTGCTGCCTTGTTTGAGGGTCGACACCAACATAATAGGAGGTTATTAAGTGGGAACTAATTACAAAAGTGGTCAGTTGATTAGTGAACCTTTTTCTGTCCTGAGAAGTTTTGCTTCCCCACCTAATCTTGGGACTGCATAGATGTAGTTAATGAGTTCCCCTACTCCCATTAAAACTGTATATGATCCAATTCCCAAGAACTTGATTGGGATCAAATTTTTAAGAACCAGATTGTGTTTCAAATGCCCTTGGATGGGAGACACTATTTTGATGTTTCTCAAGTAAAATGAAAAACCTACCTAATCGCTGACTTAATCTTACTTTCATAAATCTGGATTTCCAGGAATCAGATTTTCTTAGAGCAGGGTACATCCACTTTTCTTCGGTGAGTTGGGGCCAGTGATGTTGTCTCACTTTTCTCTCTGCAGGCAAGGGACCAGGTCCAAGACCATTTTGCCATAGGCACAGGTGGAGCAGGCATAGAAATAAGTCCCCTACTTGCAGGGAAAGACTGAATTCTTACAGGAAGCACCTCTCCCTTTCCGTGCTGCCTTGACTAATACAGGCCTGTGCAGTTCTTTCTTTTTCATCCTCTGCAGGCAAGAAGAGTTGATGATTAAAGACATAAGCAGGCCAGGAAAGAACAACCTCATCTTTTCCTGAGCACCTCCCATAACCTGTAACATCCCCTGACATGTCTGGAAGGGGAAGTGTCTGATGTCTGTCATGATCACAAAAGCCACTCTTCCCCCACCCCCCACCGGCCCCCCACCTTGAACCAAACTCCACTTTCCTATCCTGTGGGATTAGTAGTGAATACCGCTGAGATCAAACAGGATTTCATGGTGCTTTTGTTAGATTTCCTAAACAGGCAGCTGTGGGCAGAAATTTAAACAAACAACAGGCCTTTTAAGGGGATCCTGAAATAATCTTGTCATCCTTGACCTTGTCGCTCGTTCCCACAGTCCGACCTTAGTATCACAAGAAGCTTGTGCTCTGAGGAACTGGGGAGACCCTTCTGAGTGTGCTTTGTTCTCCTCTTCCTCCCAAGGAGGACAGCAGGTGGGAAGGGGAAGGAGAGAGAGGCCGGGGCCTCTGAAGAGACTGCTGTGCTGGTTGGAGAGGAAGGGAGACGCCATACTGTTGGGAGGAGGCCTTCTGAGGAAATGAGCGCTTTCCACCCCTCCCCCACCCCAAGTCCTCTCACGACAAAGTGGCCGCTGCAGAACCTCCTCCCGCCAGGTCTAGGCTTGCAGAAGCTCCCACACCCCGTCCACAAAGACCCAAACCAAATGCTGACTTTCTCAGAGCCTCACTTCTCTGCATCTTAAGGCAGTCCTAAATGCTTGTAGCTTCTTATTTAGGAGAAGGAAGAGAAACCTTCTGGGGAAAATCCCCTTTGAAACACTAAGCTCTAATGTTTAAAATCTGTTAGCCAACCACACACTTCTCCACTCTCGCTGGGGCAGCTGTTTTCTCTCCAAATAAATCCCAGGGCTGCTGAGTATTTTAATGAGAGATCTTTTGGGTCTCCTTTAAACTCTGCTCTAAAAGCCCAGCCTCAGGGGGACTGGCCTGAGACCACCTCCTGCAGGCTACAATCCTGTTTATAAAATCCTTTGGGACTGGTGTATCTGGAAGGTGAATTTAGGAACATTGGGTCACGCTGGCACTGCAAAAGGGCGTCAGGTGGTGGCCAGCGTCCTGGGATGTCAGAAGTCATGCCTGGCAGATGGGCGGAGAGAACGAGTCTCCACGGGGGCATCAGATGCTGCCTACCTTTGGTGGTTGTCACCTTAGCCATGCAGGGGCTCCCAGAGCATTCATGGAAACAAAGGGGAGAGATGCAGTGCATAAACACGGCAGAGTCTGAGGACACCTTGAATGGAAAAGTCGTGTTGCTCTATGTCTGAAAAATGATGATTCTATGGGAGAGGCCAGTAATGGGGAGATAAGGAGTATAATTCAAAGGTCTACTACGTGCTTGCTTAGGAAGACACAGAGAGCACAGAAGTCGTGATCCTGCCCATAGAGGTGCTAGTAGTCTAGTTGGGTAGATACGATGAAGACACTTGAAGTTAGAAGGAGTAATTCTTTGGGGGTAAAATGCCATATTAACTGAAAGTTTAGCCTCTGGCATTTGATTTCTTTGCACAAATTGTGTCTCCAACAATTTACCAGCTCTATAAGCTTGGGAAAACTTCTGAATTGCCAGGAGACCCAGTTTCCTCACCTTCAAATGTGCGTATCATTGTACCCATCTCATAGGGTTGATGTGGAGATTAAATGAGCTATGCCTGTGAAGCACTTAGCCCGTAAAAGGTACTCAATAAATATTAGCTATTGATATTATGTGTTATTCAAAGGGGGAATGTAATAAAGCTCTAAAGTAGTGTGACATGGCCCAGAGTAACTAACAATTCCGAGAAATGGAAAATAAGTTGCATTTGGGATAGGCTTGGAAAAACAGGTTGGAATTAAATTATCAGTGGAGAGGGGCAAAAATAATTTCAAAGCATGCAAAAATAAAAAAAGTGAGAAAAGGCACAGACAGCAATGTTTCTATTCCTGAGCCAGTTTGCACATCGGCCTGCCTAGAGCAGGAGAATGGTGAGCATGGAGGGGTTTGGGGTTAGTTTACAAGAGCAGAGCCTGAAAACTGGACTGAGGCAAATCCAAGTCGACGTGATAGGAAGGAGGAAGAAGTCGAACGTGTAAGTTTCTGAGCAGGAGAGGATGTGGTGAAGGTGGAGATTCAGGAAGACTATAGGGGCAAGAATTTCAGGATAAGGGAGTAGAGAAACCGTAGTCAGCCCAGCCAGTTAGGGCGACATGGTGGTGATCTGGGAACGTGACAACTGGGATCTAGGGTAAGGTGGAGGGATGGATTAGAAAGATTTTTCCAGGAAATGTGAAATAAGACTTGGTGACCCTCACGTGCACAATGTATACATTATGGAATATGAAAGCCTTAACCGAAAGCTTTTGTTCTTTCAGATATTTTCGTTCTAAGGAACAGAAATGCACTCAAGTTAAATCAAGTAATTAAAGATTTGTACAGAGCAAGGGGACTCAGGAAAAGCTCAACAAATAAACGAACAAAAGGAGTCCTCAAGGAGACAGTAACTGGAGAGAGTCTTCTATAACCCAAATGGCTCTAGTAAGATGACTGTGGGTTTCATTTTACTGCTCTACCAATAACAGACTTAATTTTTCTCTGTGTTGCATCTCAGTTTTCTCACTTCTGACCAACTCCCTCACCCTTTATAAATATATTTCCTATTCTCTATAGTGCAATAGGGACACTATTGCAAAATATTAAACTAATATGTTTTACCTTCCCCCTTAAGTCATATTCTTTTTTTTCTTTTTTTTTTTTTTGTCTGCGTTGGGTCTTCGTTGCTGTGCATGGGCTTTCTCTAGTTGTGGCGAGCGGTGCGCAGGCTTCTCATTGCGGTGGCTTCTCGTGTTGCGGAGCACGGGCTCTAGGCGCTTGGACTTCAGTAGTTGTGGCTCGCTGGCTCTACAGCGCAGGCTCAGTAGTTGTGGCACACAGGCTTAGTTGCTCTGTGGTATGTGGGATATTCTCGGACCAGGGCTCAAACCCGTGTCCCCAGCATTGGCACGTGGATTCTTAACCACTGTGCCACCAGGGAAGTCCCAATTCATATTCTTTGTACCTTTCCACCTCTGACACTTGCTCAGCCATAAAATCCCTTGTCCTGTGAGAAAGTAACAGGTTTGAAAACCAGTCTTGGATGAAAGAGAGGATTTTCTAAATCCCTTTAGAATTTTGGGAACTAACCTGGATGGATGAGATCATAGAATTCCTCCCAGTGAATGGAGATGACACCTTTTTCCATCTAACCTAGCTAAGTCCCAAGGCTTGACTAGTAATGGTGGGAGGATAGTATGATGCAGGTGAAGTGATGGAAAACCCCACCCTTTTTAGCCTGAAGGATGGTGGGAGAAAGAAGGAGGCAGAGGTGGAGGAAAGGAGACATCAGACACCTATTTTTCTCTTCTTATCTCCTCCTGCCACCTCAAGGTTGAAGGTCAAGGGCAGTGGGTAGCATTAGGAACATCTAGATAACCTTGGGTACTTAAATAACATGAAGATTCTGCTGCACTTCACACCTGGAACTCCGGAAGGCAATGATTCCCATGTTGCCCTCTGCAGCTCTCTGTGACAGCCTCATCAAAGTAAACCTAGAGGTGCTGTGTGGCAGAAAAGATGAACTTTCTGATGTTTTACTGTTTTTGGCTTGCCTTTGGTGCTCCAGTGATGTGGATTCAATGTGGAGGAAACTGAGTGTTTGGGGAGCTCTCTTTCTTAGCAAGAGTGTTTTGATGCAGCAGCAGATGACTGGGAGAGAGTCATAGCCCTTTAGCTTCAACAAGAGCAGAGTGAGGCCACATGAGCCAAGGAGGGCCACCAGCCACAGTCCACATTGCAAGAGACCAGATCACAAGTGATGCCACCTGCCAATGGCTGTTGTGAGTGCCAGCAGGGCCAGCTGTGACCAGGTGTTCAAGGGCTATGGAGACTAGAGGATATTGAATGGCCTTAGGCTTCTTTCCATTCAGAATCACAAGGTCACTTAAGCCCCACTCACCCCATAGACCCAGGCGCCATATTGAAATAGAGAAGGAAAGCAATAAAATTCTAAAAAATTGAGTAATACAAAATAAATACCAAAATTATTACCTCAAGCTAAGAACTAAAGTATTTTGTTTTATTTTGCTTTGTTCCTTTTGTTACTCAGTGGATGGGGGTTGATGAAGAAGATTAAAGGAATCAGAAATCAAATGAAGAAGCTATATTTTCTCTGCAGAGTGGGATTGTAGTTTATTTTTTTTTATTTTTTTTAATTTTTTTTCTTTATTTTAAAGTCTATTTTATCTGATATGAGTATAGCTACTCCAGCTTTCTTTTGAATTACATTTGCATGGAATATCTTTTCCTATCCCCTCACTTTCAGTCTGTATGTGTCCCTAGGTCTGAAGTGGGTCTCTTGTAGACAGCATGTATATGGGTCTTGTTTTTGAATCCACTCAGCCAGTCTATGTCTTTTGGTTGCAGCACTTAATCCATTTACATTTAAGGTAGTTTTCCATATGTGTGTTCCTATTACCATTTTCTTAATTGTTTTGGGTTTGTTTTTGTAGGCACTTTTCTTCTCTTTTGTTTCCCCCTTAGAGAAGTTCCTTTAGCATTTGTTGTAGAGCTGGTTT